>NC_092053.1:52700836-53061176 GCF_003086295.3 Arachis hypogaea | reverse complement strand
TAGTATATCGCAGCTTCTTGAGCAATATAAATCAACACTCAATTGCTTCTTTTGATCTATCTTGTCTCTTCATCTGTTCAAGCTTTTTTTTTTCATTTTGTTGTTCCATTTTATGTTATCAATATAGTCTCATGGTCAAATTATACTTTTTCTTTTTTAATAAAAATTAATTGTTGGATAATCATATTATTTCTTTGTTTATTTATTTCTTCTTCTTCTTTATTTTAATGGTCATTTAGGATGGTATTTGTAATGCAATGTTATTTTATTTTATGTAGATGGTATTTTTATGGTTAGTTAGTTATAATAATTAAAATATGTTAGATGTTCAATTCATTAAGTATGCGGATGATTATTTTTATCTTAAGTAGATGGTTATTTTACTAAGGGTAAGTGACGTGTGGCAAACCAAATAGTGACGTAAAGTGGGATGCTTACTGATGAAGTGGTGCGCTGATGAAATTAAAATAAGAATATTGGAGTGAAATGCTTTAGTAAATTAGGATTCAATTTTTTAATAACAACAGAATTTTAAAAATTAAATTAAATTGAAGAATTTAAAATTTAAAATTAAGTGAAATAATTGAATGAGAATTTTTGAATTTAAGTAATCTTGGGGTAATTTTTATTATTTATTCCTATTGAACTAAATAACTAACCATTATGCACATTATCAAGATTTCTCATTGTTTTCTTAACGAAATTCGTAAGAATTTAAGTAATAAATTATTTGGAAATTTATGAATTATTGTATTACAAGGGTCATTGCTAATATAAGTAATAATATGTGTTTTATTAAGAACATATTTAAGAACATATAATATTCTATTAAAATTACTATAATGATATTTTCATATTTTGTATGATATCAAACTAAATCGTCAATGAATTATTGGAGTGATTAATTCAATAGTTTAGAGATCTAACCGGAATTCAATTAAAGTTATCGGTTAATTATATATAAAAAAAATTAAAAAAAAATATAATTTTAAATATTAAATTAATTTTTTTAAATTAATAAAATTAAAATTTTATAATAAATTACTATAATTATATTAAAAATTCACAAATAACTCTAAACATCAAAATTATAATTAAAGAAATTTAAAATAACATAAAAATAAAAATATAATATAATCCATCAAAACTTTAAAAATTATATATACTGTTAAATATGCCCTTAGAGTATAAGATAACTATATTAATTTTATAATTATCTTAGAAATTAAAATAATTAATTTTTGTGCTCATTATTTGAATTACCATTGAAGAAAAGATTTAATCGAATAATGGAATGTAATATTTCACATAATTAGTTCATCAAAAGTTTACGCTGTTAATTAATATGTAGAGCGAATAGATATTTAAAAGTGAGAATAATAACACATATCTAGCAATGCTAAAGTGATATTTATTTTGAAACAAGGTAATGTCATTTTGGTTGATAACTAATTCAATAATGAACAAGGTTATGTGATCAACATAATTTATTATTTTGGTTAATATTTAATTAATTTTAAATTTTAAATATTAAATTATAAATTTTAATAGGGATGAAATTAGATGAAATATTAGAGAGAATAAAAAATATTTACACAATAAAATAATATTAAAATAAAATTTTAAAAAAGATTAAATTAAAATTTATATATAATTTACATGTAAAAAATTTAAATTAGGGACAATTGCCCCTTTCTCACTATATGGCTCTGCCACTTAATTCTAACTTTTAAATTTTAGATTCTAACAATATAAAAAGAAAATGAATCTAAAATATTGACTAATATTACTAAAAAAATAATCTTTAACATATTTTCAATAATCATTGTATGATAAAGAAAACTTAAAAATATTGTAAGAACCGTAGTCATCAATCAAATTTTTCAAATAATTATAAAAACCAATAGCAAGGATAAGGATAAAATTGAGAAGCATAATATCATATGGGAAGATATAAATAATATGTATTATGAAATGAATGTTAATTTTATATAGTAAATATGAATAAAAGTGAGAATAAAAAAAATGAATTAAATTTTATTAATCAATTCTATATTCATTATAGAAAAAGAACATTATTATTAAAAGTATAGAATAATTTATATAAAAAATAAAAAAATTAAAAAATAAGATTAAATACTGTATAAAAGAATAAAAATTAGCGTAATAATAAAAATTATAAAATGACAACTTTACTAAAATATTTGTGACAATATTGGAAGTTATATAATATGTAAAGAGTTTATTGTTTAATTATTTAGGAAAATTTAAAACTTGATTAGTAAAGATTGAGAGTTGGTGGAAATTACGGATGGTTTCATACACATTGTAGTGGGGCAAGTGCTCCTACTATAATTTAAAATTTTTTTTGGGTAGTATATGATAACAATATTTATTTGTCCCCATTAAATTATTGAATTTGACTCTATAATTTTTTGTTTAACTTTTGATACTTAATAGTTAATTTAAGAATTTCATATTAGATGTTTATTAGAATGATCAATTTTTAATTTAAATATTTTTTTTAGAAATAAATTCAAAAAATATTACTTATCTTTTTATAAAATTAGTTTTAGTTTTTTCTGTAGCAACTATATTAATTGAAAGAATTTTTTTAACTATGAATATCAAGAATTGGCTTTTGAGTGTATGAGAAGTGAATTTTTAAATTTTTTAGTGATATATATATATAGAAAGAGAAACATTTCGACTGTATTATTAAAAAAAAAAATTACTCAATTTTTTAAAAAATATGAAACCTAAAAAATAGAATTCTGAATTATATATTATTATTTAAATTACTATTTTAGTATTTTAATTTGTAAATTATATATTTTGAAGGCTAATCATATTTTACAATAACAAAATATAATTATAATAATAATTATGCTATATGTACATAAAAAGTAAATACCCGTATAGAATACATATTGAAATACAAAATATACATTAAAATGAATTAAACAATAAATATATTTATACACAAATATATAATGATTAATGAATAATTTGATAGCTGATTTTTATGTGCACATAATATTTTTATTATAAAATTATTAGAATTTATCTATCTTATATCTTAAAGGCACATATTAATAAGATTACAAATTGAGAATGTTTTTATTGAAAATTCAAAAAATTTAAATTTCAATGTATTTATTTTGTAGTTATTAAATGAAAAAATTAAAATCTTCCACTAATGATAAGCTTGTCATGTTCCTTTAGGATACATATTAGCTAAACTCAAATAATTATTATGTTATATATATTTTGTCTACTATCAAAATTTTTTAGATCTGTCATTGATGAAAACTTTAGAAATGTAGCACCTATAATAACAAATGAAGATGGTGATGTCAACCAGTGATGTCCACTGAAAACTCATGAACGCCTTGATGAATTACTTAAAGATGGATTAAGGATATATAAGATATTGAAAATCATATTTTATTTTGAAGTTATTTTATATTAAATCCCATACTAAGATATATGTATGTCCCAACAATTGCATGTTATATTGTGGTGAAGACGAGAATAGAAAAACATGTAAAGTTTGTAATAGGTCTAAGTGAAAATTATCAAAGAATAAATGTCAAATTGAGACATCCGATGTTGGTGTCAACAAAAGGAAGAAGCTGTCTGCAAAATTTTTTCATTGGTTTTCTTTAAAACCTCGATTGAAAAGATTGTTCTATACATAAAAAATTACTACTGATATGAAATGACATGCGATGGAAGCAGACAAGGATAACTTGATGAGACATCTAAGAGACTTAGAGGCTGAGAAAAAATTTGATTTGGAGCACACCGGGTTTGAAATGCAATGTTAGAATTGGTTTGAAATTTTTCTTTTTTGAGAAGTGAATATTTGATACATATATATATATATATATATATATATATATATATATATATATTATTTATAAAAAATAATTTATATAATGAAAAAATAAAAAATCTAATGGTGATGAAAAAATCACATCGCTTCAAAATGTCCACTAAAAAAAGAAAATATTTTTGTTAATATTTTGAAGCGGTTTAAAATCGGGAAAAATTTTTTTTGAAGTAATTTGATGTGGTTATAAATTATCACAAAAAACTACAAGCTCCTAAGGTAGTTATTCTAGCCGCAATTGAAACTTTAAGGTAGCTCTTATAACACCCTCACTACACTACAACGGAAGTAGAAAATTGCGGCGGTTCATATAGGAATTTGCAGTGATTTTAAATCGCCACAAAATGGAATTCCAGTGGTTCGTTAAGCGTCGCTTATTAGGGAGTGGTAATATCATTTTGTGACGGTTCTATCGAATCGCTGGCACAACCATCGCAAAACCAAGAAATAACGGCGTAAGATTTAAAAACGGTTTAAAACCGTTGCTATCTATCCAACATTGATTTCGACACAAATTTACCGACGGTTTGAAACCGCCGCTAGTTAACGGCCGTTGTTTTTTTCAAATGTATTTTGCTCTAACCGCCACTATCTCGTATCCTATTTTTTTCAAATTTCTTACGGCTATTTTTCAACCGCCGCTATTTTCCGGTTAAATGGTCGCAAAAATATTGTATTGTACATACAGTGGCAACCAATGCTCTTTGTAATTTGAATGTACTAGGTTTTATTTATTGCTTTTTTTTTTTTTCGAACATTTCTTAATATTAGTAGGTTAAATTATTTTATATCTGAAAAAATAAATTGATGGATAAATGACATTAGCAAAACTATTAATAAAAATATATAATTATCCAAATACCAATAAAGTGTACTCCTTACCAAGAGTTGTATAGTCAACACAAAAAAAGTGTATATTTAAAAAAAAACTTCCACAATCCCAATATCTACTTTCTATTCTTTCCCTCCAACGAATTCATCCATGTGGTAACGTCTGATGGCAGCTTCCCACCTTGCCCTTGAAGTAGACATATCAGAGCACTCTCCATTACTTGCATCCTTATCTTTCCAGCTACTACTTCATCCTCTACTGCCTGCCTTTTTGTCTTCTCAGCTGCTACTTCATCCTACACTGCCTGGCATTTTGTCTTCTCAGCTGCTACTTCATCCTCCACTGCCTTCCTTTTTAATTTCTTGGCCGCCAACTCTGCTTGTAGTTCAAGCAGCACCCTTTGGATCTCCTCCCTTTGAGTTTCATTGCTCGACTGATGGGAATTCATACCGAAGACTTGACTAAAAGTCGGCCGCAAACCCATGCCACGCACTCTACCCGAGTGTTCCTTTCCGAGAGCTTGAGCAAGCGAATCATTCTGAGAGTCTAGAGGATTCATCACGTTGCTCAATAGCCTCAATTCTTTCCTACACACTAGATAAGCAAACATAAGCATTTATTAGCTAGTTGCTAACCGCATAGACTTCTAACACAATTTTAAAAAATAAAACATACGAGAAACTACTTCACGATTCTCAACACATTACTTACACCAATAGTCCAAGCTGCATCATGGATATAGGAGTCATTAGGTCTTTTGTGCATTAAGAGATACAACTCTCCTCTACCAACTCTCCTTTCTTGTCGTTTTGACGGTACCAATAATGATGACAAAGTGAATATGTAGACGAAGAGATAGTTCAAAAACATTCTCAAAAATAGATTACCTCTTCTTCTCCGTGCCTTGTCAAGCTTTTTGATCCGCTAGTGTGGGTGTAAAGCTGCTTTAATCGATTCTCAGCATTTTTCTTACACTCCTGTCATGCCATCAAAAGCAAGAGTTACTAGACACTAGTTCTGACTAACTCAATGCAACATAAATAGACTTTTTCTGTTATGAAATAAAAATATATTACCTTTGACTCTTCACTATTGGAATAATCGAGGTACCGTTTCCAATGGTCCGCAGTAATTCCAGGTGGGCGGCGTTCAATATTTTTTGCAAGAGATAGTTCTGAGTCATAACAGTTATGGTATAACTTGTTCCTCGTTTCCTTCCAAGCCCTTCCTAGCATTTTTAATATTATACGCTTGATAATTCCTCCACTATCTTCATCAAAATGGAACATTTCCTGCAACAGTAAAATTAAATTGTGAGTAGGGTTCAAATTATGAGTCCAAAATGGTACAAAATATAAGTTTTTACCTTTACACATTCAATATAGACCTTGCCCCTAGTGTGAACCTTTCTCCAGTCCTTCTCGCAGATTGGAAATTTGGTGTAGTTAAATCCTAGCAGTCCGAGAACGTCACTCAGTATACCAACTTCATCCCCAACTAGTTGCAGTTCACTGTTGAACCTAAGTACGATCTTTCTTCCGTTAGGTGGCTTCATAGCTTCCTTCACACTCAATTTGACATGTTTGATTGTGCCATCAGATTCTGTAAATCATAGTTATTCTGTGTGAGTAACCATTGTGGCCAAGCTACGATGAAATAATAGGAAAATAGCTGAATGAAAAATTTTATTATATTCCAAAATTTAGTGGTCTTGCGTCCGTTGCGCTTCTAAGCCTCTGATGCAGCAAACAGGTTGTCAACATGTTGCACAAAAGAATCTACCTCATCTGCCTCTGGTTCTAAGTCTTTAGCGTTCGACTTCGAATTTAGAACTTCATTCGTGCAAGCCTATGGAGCAGGCGGTGGTTCACTCTGGGGCAGACAAAAGGGGCGTAAAGACGAGGATGCGGGGGCACCACTGCCACTGGGCAGGAAAATTGGGCAGTCTGCTTGATGGGAAGTTAAAGCCGCAGCAGATCCTACTTGAAGCTGCTGAAATGCTGTGTCTAACCGGGATTTCTTCATTTAACGACCTATCCTGGACATCTTTCGTGGCTGCATTCGGATTGAAACAAAGTGATAATAACTAATATACAAAAAGGATACTATCATACACCAATTAATATTTATTAAACTCTTAAAAGACCAGAGACTATCATAATTATAGTATGAGACCAGAGACTGCAGTTAAGGGTGATGACGGAAGAATAGAGAGCACAATTGAGTAAAGACTACATATTCATTCTAATTTTTTCCCGTCATCATCTGTGCTTTCTATCTTCTGACAACAACACGCCCAAATGCCTGATCTCCTCATGCATGACCATCAATGATGAATATAACGAATAAAATTGTATGATGAATATAATACATAACAGACAAATTACTGCCAAATTTAAGAAGATTGAACGAGTTAAATTTGGATCAATTTACTTGTGAACTTCCTAACAAGTAATGATAATAGATAATTTAATCAAAATTATGAAATATACTAACAATTTCACGTATTAATGAAGTGGCAAAGGTTAAAAACATAAATTCTCATAATAGATCTATATACACTTAATTGAAAAGAGAAACCAATTAATATTTATTAATTTCTTACTTTTTTATTGATAATAATTGATATATAGTATGATAACAGAGGCTGAAGTTAAGAGTTAACTACCTAAGAAAAGAGAGCACACATGAGTAAGATACCATGTTCATTCCATATTTAATGCATGTCATCATCTGTGTTCTCTATCTTCTAACAACAACACGCCCAAATACCTCATCTTCTCATGTATGATAATTGATTATGAGTATAAAACATAACAGTAAATACATCAATTATAGTATGATGATAAATCAATTTGATGAATGTAAGTTGATAGAAGCAATTGAGTTTGGAAAAAAAATTTTACTCAACACCATGACAAGTGAAGATACTTGTTAGTGGTAGTTAAGAGATATAAGGTTCTTTTCTTGTAAATAATATTAACTTAGAGCTATTGACAAGAGAAGATGTCCCTGTACCTTTCAATTTACATGGCAACAAAATTAATGTGCAATATGATCAATAATTTTTTTTCAACTTTCTTTTGTTTGTTCTCTTTTTAACTATTTTAATAAATAACTTAATGGGAATTATTTCTACATAAATCGAGACATACATGCGTGTCACTCACAGGCAACCATTATCAGCAACAAAATTCAAAAAATCCATAATTCACCTTCACCTCCTCCAGTATTTGTTGCGAAAAATATAGGTTCGTGCTAGTTACGAACCCAAAGCCGAATTTCTTGCGGTACTATATTCCGAATTGAAGCAATCCCTACAATGTTCAGAGTCTCAAATATGTAAGGCTTTTGGAAAGTGTCTTTTAATTACAGGATAATAAAAACCACTGGATTGACTATGGCAGGTTGAAATATAGTAAAAGACCCTTTTTGCGAGAAGACATATGACATCGTACCATCCTAATTTCTCCATGCGCTATAGTAATAGCATCACCTATGTGCCCGTGTGCTGAGAATACATCTAGCCATGACTGAATTGGCAACGTGTTAAACCACAGGTCTCTTGCGAATGATGTGTGCTCCAGCAAAGAGAACAGGGAGGCCTCTTCCATCGCCTTGCAAAAAAAGACGCTAGAGCCACAAAGAAAGAGGTTCCTCTCTTCCAATTTCTCTGGTAAGTCCGATCATGTCAATCAATATATAACTTCAATTACAATATTCTAAGATACAAATTAAACAACTTTAAGATAAAATATGTTATTAAAATCACATGGTTCAGGTAGATCAATTGTAACTAATGAGTAATATACATCAAGTGTTTCCATGTTCTAATTTCTATTATATGCTAGTTGCTAATTAATAGAATAATACTATGCATGTCCTAAATTGGTAACTAAATACACCCCCTAATCGGCAGTCTCTTCGCAAGCATCGATGGCATCAATGGTGGGTTCTTCTAAATCATCATCCCTTATCAATGACAAACCTTCAACATCAAACTCAGACAACCCAGTCAAAATCGGTTTGGGGGAAAGTTTGAAGCAACATTGTCCTATGTCTTCACCCATGTCAAACATATCCCTTGGGTTCACATGGACTACTACACTCTATTCTTGATCAACTTCATCATCCACATAGTATACAAGGCGAGCTTCGGTTGCAAGAATGTATGGTTCATCATCTTCTCGATCACCGGTATGAATTGGATGAGAGAAGTTGACCAATGTGTGCCCCAAAGAGTCTTGTCTTATGCCTCTTCCAGAGGTGGTATTTGTCCAGATATATCTGAACAAGAAGACTATGAATTGACCACTGTAATTTAACTCAATGATGTCCACTATTTTTTCGTAATACGAGATGCTACCAACAACATTACTGTCGTGCTTGCTTACATAACTCCTAGTGTTAGAAGTGATATAAACCCCGCTATTTTGGGTTTTCAACCCTTCCTCTCTCGACAAAGTTCTAAACTTACGTTGTAAGATGTAAAGTGGCTAGCTTGAACATTGGGCCCACATGCAAGCCACTGCAATTCGTTCGGGTGTATGATGCTTCCCAATGAAACCTGGCGGGAAAAAATTACGTGTTTCATTAGCTTGGGATACAAATGATAGGACATCATTTGAATACAAAATGGAGTAATGATAACAGGATTCACCTCACGCTTGAACCACTCAGAAAATTCTCTGTGCACAACACTGTCTATGTGAGACTGGGACCTTGTCCTACTTCATAACTTTCTCTTTGTGATGGCCCTAAAATCATTGGATAGGTCACGATAATTTCATGTCAGGATCTCCAACTATAGCAGATCATTTGAAGTCCATAATTTTAAAAGCACTTACTCTAAGAAGTTTTCCACGGTTGGGCATTTGACCAATACATGACGATGAGCTTGGAATTTTTTAGGGAGTGTAAAAAGAAGCAGCCACGACAGCCTTTCCAACCTCTGGGGACATGGTTGCACATTCATCAGGCATAAGATCACGCGGTTGGTCGTCAACACACATTGGTTGATTAATCCTACTCTCGACATTATCTAGGTAACTTGAACAAAATACGAGAATCTCCTCAGATAAGTATTCCTCTGCAATTGAGCCCTCTTGCTGTGATCTGTTACGCACGTACTGCTTGAGATGACATAAGTACCTTTGAGGATATAACATGTGTCATTTTCCGAAACTAAAAACATAAACACAAATTTGTTCGACGATTACCTTTTAATTGGGTACATCCACCTATAATGCACTGGGCCACTGAGACACACCTCCTCAACCCGATGTACTGTCAAGTGAACCATGACTGTGAAGAAAGAAGGAGGGAAAATTATTTCCATGCGGCATAGAATATGAACCACGTGATCTTGAAGGAGAGGAAGTTGTTGAGGGTCTATGGATTTGCTGCATAATCGGCAAAAAAAAGATGATAAATCTGCCAGGACAGAAGACACTGGGGTAGGCAATGCATTCCTTATCTCATTTGGCAGTAGATGTTCCGTTAGAATGTGATAGTCCTGGCTTTTCAAGCCCGACAACTTGCGCTGTTGTAAGTCAACACAGCGGGAAATGTTGCTAGAGTATCCATCTGGAAAGACCACATTCTTGATAGTCCTTAGAAAGAGCTCCTTTTGTGGATTGGTCATAGCAAAGATGGCGGATGGGTACTTTTTATCTTCCCGTGGCCACAAATCATGCTTGACTCCCATCGACTGGAGGTCTCTTCGAGCTTTAATGTAGTCTTTAGACTTACCTTTCTCGTTCAGTATGGTGAAAACTATGTTGTCGCACACATTCTCCTCTATGTGAATGACATCAAGATTGTGACGTAATCCATTGTTCTCCCAATATGGCAGCTCAAAGAATATACTCCTCTTCCTCCAAGGAGACTCGTCTTGCATGGCAGTTTGCTGTCCATGTATCCTTTTCCCCGTAACCAATTTCACCTTTCCAAGTTAGACATGCACACCCTCTAATTGCCAAACAATGTCTCCACCAGAGAATTTCACAGTTGGACCTTTATCCTCTATCTTTCCATCAAAGGAGTACCAGTCTTTTCTATATTTGTGGTCATGATTCAGAAAGCGACGATGACCCATGAAATACCATTTCTGACTGTGTGTGAGCCGGTTAGTTTCAGCATCCAAATTGCACGCAGGACAGGCTCTCCCACCGTACGTATTCCACCCAGATAAGTTGCCCAAGTGAAAGAGTGTTACCGTCGGCTTAGAATTTCTTCTCGGTAAGAGGAATAACTTCGTTGCAAGTATAGTTCCAAACCGACAAATAACGCTCAATCAAAGTTTAATTTTGGTTGTCACGAATGCAAACCCAATAAAAATAACCGAGAGTATTACTCCCGGGTCGTTCTCCCTAGGAATTACAATCGAGTGCCTAATTATTGGTTATGAGTTTCAAGGGGGTTTGCGGATAAAGAAGCAACAAATTAAACGACAAGGAATTTAAATGACAAGAAAGTAAATAAAGCAACTAAAGATAACAAATACTAAAGAGAGACATTCATGGCAAGGATTTAGAATCTAGACTTTCTATCCTAGTCATTAATCATAATACAATAATTAACAAGAGCTAATCCTATTTCGTCATCTCCAACATCGGAAGAAGGTACAAAGTTATCTTCACATTGAGAGAAAGTCAAATAGGACTAGTTAATCTCAATCCATAAATCCTAATCAACTTACTAATTGAATTAGCAAGAGATTAGAATAAATGGAAACAAACTAACAACTCTAGATCACCAACATAAGTTGGGTATCAATGACTCAAGAGCACCTAATTTCTCTTTCCAAGCCAAGAATGCCCAAAATCTACTCTAACATCCAACCAAGCATTTTGTCAAATACTTGGAAGGCATAAAATAAAGGAATGGTAAATTGGAAGAAAGAATAAAATCTACAACTACCAAATGCAGGGAATCAACAATAACAACTAAAGAAAGCAACATTAAACATGAAATACCTCAAATTGCATTAAAGAAAATTGAAATCCAACAAGAGTTCCTCAACATAAAAAGAGGCATAAAAGGGAAATTAACAATGTAAACTAAGAGAACAAAGATGTAGGAATGAGAAATTGCAACAAAAACAAGAATTAAACCCTAGATCTAAGAGAAATTAACCTAATCTACCCTAATTCTAGAGAGAAGAGGGAGCTTCTCTCTCTAGAAAACTACCTAAAGCATGGTCCTAAGCTAATCTAATTGATCCCCCCTTGTTCTCTCTTGAATTCTGCATCAAATAGCTTCAGAATTGAGTTGGATTTGGGCCTAGAAAGCTCAGAAATCACCCTCAGCGTATTCACTTTAATGAGGTCACGTGACCAGCATCACGCGTGCGCATGGTCGACGTGTGCGCGTCGCCTTACAAATTCCCTCCTCTCGCGTATGCATGGGTGACGCGTGTGCGTCGCTTGGCAAAATCCTCTCTCACGCGTACACGTGGATGACGCGTGCGCGTGGCCATGAATCCTCCAAATGCTCATTTCTTCATGAATTTTCCATTTTGCATGCTTTTCTCTTCACTTCTTCCATCCAACCCTTGCCTTATAAATATGAAATTACTCAAAAAACATATCAAGGCATCGAATGGAAATAAAGTGGATTAGATTTAGCTATTTTAAGGACAAAAATAGACTTTTACCCCAACCAATGTTCCCAAATCTCCCACAATTGAATGATAAACACTATCACTAGCCTCAGCTAATCAAAGATCCAAATTAAAGACATTTATTATTTTTCACTTAGGGGTTGTGATGTGCTAAAATTAAGAACAAAAGGGGATTAACATAGTGATGAGGCACAGAAGTTGGTGAATTAAAAATTATTAAAATAGTTACATTGCAAGTATAGTTCTTAACTCACTGAAAATCTGCCTATCAATTTAGAAATATGTCACAGAGAGTTTAAATTAAAAATTACTGGGAATTTAAGTCCCAGGTCGTCTCCCAACGAGTTACAGAAAAGTGTGCTATTTTATTAATCAGATGTTCCAAAAAGTTGAGTTAAGTAGGTGAAAAATTAAATTGAGAAAATTCAAATAATATGAATAAAAGCCTTGACTGGGAGTTGATTAGTTGGAATCTCTATTATTGATGGGATGATTTCAAGATTAATTTATAATTAATGGTTGTCCTGTTTAGTTATCCTTTACTAGGTAAAGGAAAGTCAAACAAGTTGGAATGCTAGTTCTGTTCACGAGTTGCAACCCACTTAGTTCAAAGGGATTGGTGTTAGTGATTAGATAACAATCCAACAGTTAACCCAATTACAAATTTTCTTTCAATCCTTCCAACTCAAGAGTTCCTTTCAATCAACTCCCCATCAAGTGAGGAAACTACTCACTCATTGTAAATAATAAATCCATAACACATGAAAGGGAATTAAAAGAAGACATGATTATTGGAATGGAAAATAAATTAAAATGGAAGAAATAATCCTTGCATTAAATAATCATGAAAGTATTCAAATGACAAAATTAAACAAAGCAAAGAACATGGAAGAATAAAACCAAGTTAAGAGAACGAACTAGAATGATGAAGTCTTGATGAGGAAATAACTCTTCTCAATGTTCCAATGCTAAGACCAATTGAAAAATTAAAATTCTTAAACCTAGAGAGAAAAACCTAACGGAGTAAAACTAGATCTAAAACTCAAAACTGTGTAGAATGAATGTTGTCTTTTGTTTCTGCATATTCTCTGGCTCTAGTCTGCTGTTCCGGGCCGAAAACTGGGTCGAAATAAGGTCCAAAATCGCCACCAGTGAATTCTGCAGATTATGCAGATCGTACATGTCACGCGATCAGGTCATCCATGCAGACACGTCATTCGTGCTTTTCCTTGCCATGCGTTCGCGTCGTCCACGCTACCGCGTCGCTTGAGCTTTTCCAATTCACGCGGCCGCGTGAGCCATGCGGCCGCGTCACTGCGATTTGCTCTCCTTCGCGCGGTCGCGTGAGCCATGCGACCGCGTCACTTCTCGCTGGTTATCTCCTCAAATTCTTGTGTTCCTTCCATTTTTGCTAGCTTCCTTTCCAATCTCCAACTCATTCATGCCCTATAAAGTCTGAAACACTCAACATACAGATCACGGCATCGAATGGAATAAAGGAGAATTAAAAATACATAATTAAAGTCTCTAGGAAGCAGTTTTCAAACATGTTATAAATTCAGGAAGGAATTATAATTTCATGCTAATTTAATGAATAAGTGGGTAAGGATCATGATAAAACCACACAATTAAACACAATATAAACCATAAAATAGTGGTTTATCAACCTCCCCACACTTAAACATTAGCATGTCCTCATGCTTAATTGAAGGAGATAAGGAAATAAGTATGAACATGTAGAAACTAATGAAATGCAATGCAAGCCTATATATATATATAAATAAATGCAACTATATGATTCTTGCCCACTTGATCAAAAGTAAATAAGCTCTTCAAAACAATTACAAATCAAATTCCACTAATTCTATCATTATACAATAAAACAGATAAAAGTGCAAGAAGATAGCTCATGAAAGCAGGGAACATGAAAATTCAAGCATGGAACCCTCACTGATAATGTATGTACGCTCTAATCTCTAGTGTATAGGGTAATCACTCTATCCTTCTCTAATCATGCTTTCTAACTTTTGTTCTTCTCCTAACCAATCAACAACAGTTAATATACCAATGCAAACATCATGAGGTCTTTTCAATGTTGTAATGGGGCTAAGGTACAGGTAGGGGTATACATTTGGTCAAGTGAGCTAATAAATTGAATCTTTAATTAACCCAAGCTTCAACCCAACCTATATATTTTTAATGTAATCTTAAAGTTCATACCTAGCTACCCGGAATTCCCTTTTTTCTATCCATACTCATGTATCAACTTTATATTTGATTCTATCATATGTGCATTGATCTTTGAATTCTGAATTTAACATTGGGGTAATTTTGTCCCCTTATATATATATATATATATATATATATATATATATATATATATTTCGACATTAAAATAAATATAGCTTATCAATGCACATAGATTTTTAATTCTTATAGTTTCACATGAGTAGGTATCCAAATTCCCATTAAATTCTCATGACACATTCCCTTAACAACTTTTGTTCCCACAATTTTCCATACTTAACTAGCACACACAATTCTATCTTAAGCTAACCAAAGATTCAATTTGGGATATACAATTGTTTTTCAGCTTAAGGTTAGTAATGTGGTAAAATATAGAACAAATGGGATTTAAAGGCTCAAAGTGATTAACAAAGGTAATTAAAAAGGGTAGGTTTAATTTGGATAAGTGAGTTTAAACAAATAATGGCCTCAATCATGTGCAAGCATGCAAATATAATAAATATTGGACATATAAGATAAAACAAAATATAGATTACAATCATAGAGAAGTAAACACACAAGAATGAAATAATTATGGTTAAATAATGTAACCATAAAAAGGCTCAAATCTTTCACAGGTTGTGTGTTCTTTAGCTCAAATATCATGTTCCAAATACAACTCAAGCAAATTTATCATAAAATTTTGAAAAATTAGTGAAATTTTTTTCCAAAGATAGAGTCTTAAAAGAAACTTATTGTCTTTTCAATCAAGTAGAACATGCATGCAACTATCCTAACCTATACAATTTATTCTATTCTATAAAAGAAAGAAAATCTAACTAAAATATCCTAATTATTGGTGCTAGGGAAAAGAAATTACCTCCGGAAGTCAGGTACTGACCAACCTCCCCACACTTAAGGCTTTGCACCGTCCTCGGTGCCGTCTGTCAGGAACAGGGGTGGGTTGGTGGCAGTATCTCCACAGTCGGGACCATTATGGCTCCCTGTGCTGGTAAAAGAAGTGGAGTCCGGGTATCCGAGTCCCTGAAGTGTCCCTTGAGTAGCTCCTTGAGGTGTTTGAATCGGCGCTCGTTACGGCGCTCTCTCATCTTTGCTTTCTGTTCTTGTCGATCCAACCTTTCGATTATCTGCTGGAGAAATTCATCAGTTGTAGGTGCTTGTGGTGTTGAAGAAGGATTATCTTCAACTGGAGTAGTAGGAAGGCTTGTAGTGGCTGCTGGGAGTCTGAGGTATTTCCCGTTAGGGACATACTAATCATCCCGTGGAAGCACGGCCTTGGTGTCCCCAGCTCTGTAGGAGACTCTGGCTGCTGAGACAAGATCTGAGACCAAGGTGGGGAAAGGTAAGTTGTCCGCAATTTGTACGTGTCCCATAGCATTCCGGATATGTCTTGAGAGATGCAGAGGTTGGTCTGTAAGGATGCACCATAGTAGAACAGCCATGTCCGCAGTGAAGGAGGACTCATGAGTGCTCGGAAAGACGTAATGGGACATAATCTGTGCCCAGACGTGAGCCTCCAAGGTAAGTGCTGAAGCCAAGATTCCCTTAGGGCGGGTACGGTGATATCCGTAGATCCAACGGCTGCCAGGTAATGCGATAACTCCGAGAACGGAGTCCCAGTCAAATTGGTACCTCTGGCGCTTTTGTGCGGCTTCTTGGAAGGCGTCCATTCCTTCTGGAATAGGGGGAAGACTCAGAGCTTGCTGAATGGCCTCTTCTGTGATGGGGACTTGCTTCTGCCGGACATAAACAGACTGCAGGGTTGGCATGTAGAAGTTAGAGTAGAACTCAACTACCCAAGAAAGATTGACCTGCCTTGGTTGTCTCCGTAGAAAACTCCATTGTCTTCGTTCAATTTGCGGCTCAACAAAGGTATCAATATTGGACGGGAGGATAAGAAGGTATTCATTGTTATAGTTTCTTTCTGCCAGGATAGGGAACATCTGCTCACAGTAGCGATTGGGAAATCGCGCAGTGTCATTTGCTGGAAAGGCTTTCTCCTTTTCATCAACCTTTATTATCCTCTTAACTCTTTTTGTTGAGGGCTTGACTGCGGTTGAAGAAGGCTCTGCCACTAATGCTCTTTTAGTTCCTCTTCTTGCTGGTGGTTTAGAAGTAGCTTTCTCTTTTCCTTTCTTGGTGGCCATCCTGAAAGAAGGGAAGAGAAAGTAAATTAAATTCAAAGAGATATATAGCAAGGAAGGAAACGGAAAAGAGGGTGATGGATGCACATTAAGATATACTGACATTATCACATGCTTGCGAGTACATGTGAAAAGCCAACAATGGAAAATAGCTAGTGCATATAAAGACAAGTGACTGCAAGGTGTTTATTGGCATGCCGGCAAAGGGCATGAGTAGCATAGACCAAGCAATACTTTGTAACAAACCATCACGTTTGTATTGACAATTAAATTCAATGAAAACAATAGTAAAGAGAATTTGTGAAAAGCAAGCATTGAATAGTAGAGTAAAGTAATGTAGAAAAGTGCATAATGCTATATGGGCTTTTTCACAAACACATGGCATGCATGGTAAATAAGATATAGAAAGTATGAAGGTGAACATGCAAGCAATCCCTTAAAAATAATAATTGTCAAACAAATTACAACAATCCACAAGCATATAATGAGGAATAATGACTCAAATAAATTTCTAACACCATGTAAAAAGGAAAATATGAATAATGAAAAGAAAAAGAAAAAAAAGAAAATAACATATAAAATAATAAGAATGATAGAAAAGAGAAGAAGGAAGAAGAAAATAGAACCCTGGTAATGGAGGTGAGAGAGAGAGAGAGTGATAGGTGAGATAGAAGGAAGAAGGGAGAAGGAAGAAATAAGGAGGGAAAAGAAAAATTAGGATTTGGAGGAGAGAAAGATAAGATATGTGGCAATTTTAGGTTGAGCTGTGCGGCGCATGCGACGCGGCTGCGTGGGGCACGCGTTCGCGTGGATGCGCTTCAAGAATGGTGACACGATCGCGTCGGTCACGCGGTCGCGTGACCCATGTTATGCTTCTGGCGCGAGTGCAGCCTCGCACCAGTACAACTCTCTGTTCAAATTAATTTATTTGCCAAAATTGGGATGGCACGATCGCGTGAGTGTGCGTCAAAAAAAATGGATGACGCGGCCGCGTCGGCGACGTGGTCGCGTGATAAGGATTGTGCTTTCAGCACCAATCCAGCACCACTCTCGCACAATATTTCATTGTGCACCCTTTTACGTCGAAAACTCAGGGCACGCGGCCGCGTGAGGCACGCGGTCGCGTGGGAGGCCATGATTCCCATGCGACGCGAACGCGTCAGCGACGCGGTCGCGTGGGTTGATTTGTGCCATTGGCACGCCTCCAGCCACACTTCAGCGTGACTTTCTGTTCATTTTTTTTCTTTACTCTCCTTGTGACGTAGACGCGTCGCTGATGCGATCGCGTCGCGTAGCGAAATTTTGTTTTTGAAAATAAAAACAGGTAAATGCAGATGCACGAAAGTACTAAGAAAGAGAAGAGTTATTGAATAGGAAAAACTAAAAATAAAGAAAAGAGCGATCATACCATGGTGGGTTGTCTCCCACCTAGCACTTTGCTTTAACGTCCGTAAGTTGGACGCTCCACTAGCTCAATCTTCTGCTATGTGGGGATCTTCCAAGAGGAAGATCTCAAGCTCCTTGTTTCTCTGCATCTTCTCGCCATGGTATAGCTTCAGGCGTTGTCCATTAACCTTAATAAGTTCAGAGCTTGAAGGATGGTTTAGGTGATAAACTCCGTATGGTTCGGCCTTCTCTACTCTGTATGGACCTTCCCATCTTGATCTCAACTTGCCTGGCATGAGCCTTAATCGAGATTTGTAAAGGAGGACTAAATCCCCAGGTTGGAACTCTTTCTTCTTGATGTTTTGGTTATGTACAGCCTTCATCTTTTCCTTGTATATTCTGGAGTTTTCATAAGCTTCTAGGCGAAGGCTCTCCAGTTCCTGCAGTTGCAACTTCCTTTCAGCTCCGGCTTTGTCAATTCCCATGTTGCATTCCTTAACTACCCAAAAAGCTCTGTGTTCTACTTCAACTGGGAGATGACAAGCTTTTCCATAAACCAAGCGGAAAGGACTCATCCTAATGGGTGTCTTGTATGTTGTTCTATATGCCCAGAGTGCATCTTGTAGCCTGGTGCTCCAGTCTTTTCTATGAGGCTTTACTATCTTTTGTAAGATACGCTTAATTTCTCTGTTTGACACCTCGGCTTGCCCATTAGTTTGGGGATGGTAAGCTGTTGTAACTTTATGAATTATCCCATGCTTCTTCATTAATCCTGTTAGTCTCCTATTACAAAAATGGGTGCCTTGATCGCTCACGATTGCTCGTGGTGATCCGAAGCGACATATAATATGGTTTCTCACAAAGGAAACAACAGTGTTAGCATCATCAGTGCGGGTAGGAATTGCTTCCACCCATTTGGAAACATAATCCACAGCTAACAATATATAAAAATATCCATTAGAATTTGGAAATGGACCCATGAAGTCAATGCCCCAAACATAAAAAATTTCACAGAAAAGCAAAATTTGTTGAGGCATCTCATCCCTCCTGGATATATTACCAAATTTCTGGCATGGGAGACAAGATTTACAAAAACTCAACAGCGTCTCTAAAAAGAGTAGGCCACCAGAATCCACAGTCTAAAATCTTTCTAGCTGTTCTTTGAGGACCAAAATGTCCTCCACTCTCAGATGAGTGACAGGCCTCTAAAATGGACTGGAATTCTGATTGAGGCACACAACGTCTAATTACTTGATCAGTGCCACATCTCCATAAATATGGGTCATCCCATATATAATATTTAGACTCGCTTTTTAGCTTGTCTCTTTGATGCTTAGAAAAATTTGGAGGAAATGTGTGGCTAGCTAAATAATTAGCAACAAGTGCATACCAAGGGACTATCTCAGATACTACTTGCAGGTTATCAAAAGGAAAATTATCATCTATAGGAGTAGGATCATTCTTAATATGTTCAAGGTGACTCAAGTGGTCTGCCACTAAATTCTGATTACCACTCCTATCCTTTATTTCTAAATCAAATTTTTGTAAAAGCAGTATCCAACGTATGAGTCTTGGTTTGGATTCCTTTTTAGCTAATAGATACTTTAAAGCTGCATGGTCCGAATACACTACTACTCTAGTACCAAGTAAATAAGCTCGGAATTTATCCAGAGAAAAAACAATAGCAAGAAGTTCTTTCTCAGTTGTAGTATAGTTGGACTGGGCAGTGTCTAAAGTCTTAGACGCATAAGCAATAATGAAAGGATCCTTACCTTCACGCTGAGCCAGCGCTACTCCTACTGCATGGTTGGAAGCATCGCACATGATTTCAAACGGCTAGCTCCAGTCTGGTCCTCTCACAATTGGAGCTTGAGTCAGAGCAGTCTTCAGCTTATCAAACGCTTGTTTGCAATCCTCACTGAACTCGAACTCAATATCCTTCTGCAGTAATCTAGATAAGGGAAGTGCGACCTTACTAAAGTCCTTAATAAATCTCCTATAAAAACCTGCATGGCCAAGGAACGAACGGACTTCCCTCACAGAAGAGGGGTAAGGTAGACTAGAAATAACATTCACCTTTGCTGGGTCTACAGAAATGCCATTATTAGATACCACATGTCCTAATACAATCCCTTGTTTTACCATAAAGTGACATTTTTTGAAATTTAATACAAGGTTTATATTAACACATCTATCTAATACTCTAGATAATCCATCTAAGCAAAGGCTAAAAGAATTACCATAAACGCTAAAATCGTCCATAAAAACTTCCATACAGTCCTCAATAAGATCAGAGAAAAGACTCATCATGCACCTTTGGAAAGTAGCTGGTGCATTGCACAAGCCAAAGGGCATTCTCTTGTAAGCATAAGTCCCAAAAGGACATGTAAAAGTAGTATTTTCCTAATCCTCAGGAGCTATATGAATTTGGAAATAACCTGTGTAACCATCTAAAAAGCAATAATGTGATTTACCTGACAGGCGATCCAGCATTTGATCAATGAATGGAAGTGGGTAATGATCCTTACGGGTAGCTTGGTTGAGACGCCTGTAATCAATGCAGACTCTCCAAGCATTCTAAACTCTAGTTGCTATGAGCTCTCCATGCTCATTCTTCACTATAGTGACTCCAAACTTCTTGGGCACCACTTGTACTGGGCTTACCCATTCACTGTCTGAAATGGGATATATGATACCGGCTTCCAATAGTCTGATCACTTCCTTTTTGACAACTTCCAATCTTCTTTGGGGTTGATGGATAGGTCTTGCTCCCTCTTCTAAAAATATTCTGTGCTCACGTACTTGAGGGTTGATGCCTACTATGTCTGCCAAGCTCCACCCAATTGCCTTCTTATGCTTCCTCAGCACATCAAGTAACTGCTCTTCTTGTTGAGAAGTAAGTTCCCTTGCAATGATAACTGGAAACCTCTGCTCATCTTCGAGATAAGCATATTTGAGATACGGAGGGAGGGGTTTTAATTCTAACTTCTGATCATGAGCAGGCTCTGGATTATCTGGGGCTTGTGAAAATGGTGAAGTGCCCTCATTGTCAGTTAAAAGGGTCCCCACACTTGGACCTTGTCCAGTGTGCCTCTCTTCAAACTCTTTCTTGTGAACTTCAGCTACACTTTCATCTATGACATCACACTGGAAGATAGAATGATCTTCTGGAGGGTTGTCAATGACTCCATTCAGATTGAAGATTACTATGCGGCCATCTATTTCAAAGGAGTATGTTCCTGAAAAAGCATCCAATTTGAATTTTCATGTCTTCAGGAATGGTCTTCCAAGTAGGATTGATGATGGCTTATCTGAATTATTATGGGGCATCTCCAAGATATAAAAATCAGTGGGAAATGTAAGCCCTTTAATGTTCACCAAAACATCTTCAGCAACTCCAGCCACTGTAATAATGCTTTTATCTGCTAACACAAAACGAGCTGCCGACCTTTTTAAGGGAGGGAGCCTCAAACTATCATATATAGACAAAGGCATTATATTGACACATGCTCCTAAATCACACATGCAATCATAAATTACTACACCACCAATAGTACAGCTAACTATACAAGGACCTGGATCACTACATTTTTCAGGTAATCCTCCCATTAAAGCAGATATAGAACTACCTAAAGGAATAGTTTCTAATTCATTAATTTTGTCTTTATGGATACATAAGTCTTTTAGAAACTTTGCATATTTAGGTACCTGCTGAATAACATCAAAAAGAGGAACAGTTACCTCAACCTTTTTGAATATTTCTACCATTTTGGGGTCGGGTTCCAGCTGCTTCCTGGGCTTCCTTGCAAGTTGTGAAAATGGAATAGGAGTAGTATCTTCTGTGATGTCTGCGCCTTTTGGTGCTTCCTCCTATGGTTGAGCTATTTCTTCTTCATCTATGTCCTGTATGTCCTCTTCCTCTTCAACATCTTCTATTTCTACTACCTCTTCAGCTGAGGTGTGTTCTGGTGGGCTTGGTTCCTCCTGATTCCTCTCCTGCAGTGTGGTTCCAGACCTTAGGGTGATGGCATTAATGCCTCCCTTTGGATTGGGTAATGGTTGAGAGGGGATTCCAGTTGAGCTTGAAGGTTGGTTAACGGAATTTTGCGTTGATCCAATCTGTGACATAAGAGCTTACAAAGTAGAGGTGAGACCATTTAGATTGGCATTAATACTATTCATGATGTTATTTTCCATGGTCTGTTGTCTTCGCTCAAAAGATTGTAGTAGCTCTTCATTAGGAGATAAAGAAGAATGAGTAAATTGAGAGGTCTGCTGTTGATTGTTCTGTGGTCCTTGGTTTTGCCTCAGGTGAGGTGCTCCGTAAGGTTGATTCTGCTGCCTGTTGTTGTTATTATTCCACCTCTGATTTCCCTGATTATCTCGGCCTCCTCTGTTATTGTTGTCCCTCCAATTCTGGTTAGAATTGTCCTGCCATCCATGGTTATTATTTCCACTTTGATTGTACCCTTGGTTGGGGCGGTCATAGAAGTTATGAGTGGATACCACCATGTTATCTTCTTGTTGGAACTGCGGGCATTCATAAGTGTAATATCTATAATCAGCACAAATTCCACAAATTCTTTGCGGGACTAATTGTTGGTTTTGCTATGGCAAGGGAGGTTGAGCTTTCTGAGCTTGTTGTTGATTCAATTGCATCTGCTTCAGCAAGTTGGTCATCTCACATATACTCTGAGCTAGAGCCGCAGTCTCTCTGCTAGAGGATACTTCTGCAACGGCTTTTGAACGGCCTTGCTTTTGTCTGTGATTCCTAGTAGATTCAGCTAAATCACTGATCAATTGCCAAGCCTCATCAGTGGTCTTGTACTTCTTCATAGACCCATTGCTAGCACTTTCCAATGTGGTCTTATCTTGGGGCCTCATGCCCTGTGTGATATAGCTAAGTAACACTATCTTGTCAATCATGTGGTGGGGGCATGCTTCCAGAAGATTATTGAAGCGCTCCCAGTATTCAAAGAGAGTCTCATTGTCATCCTGAACAATTGTGGAAATATCCTTCCTCAGTTTATCAGTAACTTCAGATGGAAAGAATTTCTCCAAAAACTCCTTTCTGAGTGTATCCCAGTTGGATACATTTGCTAGAGGTTGAGTGTAGTACCACTCTCTTGCTTTTCCCTCGAGAGAAAATGGGAAAGCTTTCAGCAAAATTGAAGTTTCATCAGTACCATCACGCCTGACAGTAGAACAGGCTGCCTGGAAATCTCTCAAGTGCTTGATAGGCTCTTGAGCAGGTAGGCCGTAAAACTTGGGCATCAAATTTAGCAGTGCGGTCTTTATTTCAAAATTTGTAGCTACCGCTGGATGATGCGCTTGAAACGGTTGCATTGTAAAATCAGGGGCTCCTTCCTCCTGGATGGTAACTCTCCTAGCTGCCATGTCTTCTGCACGTAAAACAACCGAATCAATAGAACGGGGGCTGGTTTCTTCCTCAAGTTCACTTTCAGATCCGCCCTCAGAGCGGACTAACCGACGCTGTTCTCGCCTTATTCGTGAAATAGTCCTTTCTATTTTAGGATCGAATATTAGCAAGCGCAGATCAGGAAGTGAACGCGTCATTTGACGAAAGAAACATGCAGCTCATAGTAGCAAAATAAAATAAAATACAAATAAATAAATTCTAATTAATAACTTTAGCATTCTATTACAAGTCCCCAGCAACGGCGCCAAAAATTGATGAGGCACAGAAGTTGGTGATTTAAAAATTATTAAAATAGTTACGTTGCAAGTATAGTTCCTAACTCATCGAAAATCTGCCTATCAATTTAGAAATATGTCACAGAGAGTTTAAATTAAAAATTACTGGGAATTTAAGTCCCAGGTCGTCTCCCAACGAGTTGCAAAAAAGCGTGCTATTTTATTAATCAGATGTTCCAAAAAGTTGAGTTAAGTAGGTGGAAAATTAAATTGAGAAAATTCAAATAATATGAATAAAAGCCTTGATTGGGAGTTGATTAGTTGGAATCTCTATTATTGATGGGATGATTTCAAGATTAATTTATAATTAATGGTTGTCCTGTTTAGTTATCCTTTACTAGGTAAAGGAAAGTCAAACAAGTTGGAATGCTAGTTCTGTTCACGAGTTGCAACCCACTTACTTTAAAGGGATTGGTGTTAGTGATTAGATAACAATCCAACAGTTAACCCAATTACAAATTTTCTTTCAATCCTTCCAACTCAAGAGTTCCTTTCAATCAACTCCCCATCAAGTGAGGGAACTACTCACTCATTGTAAATAATAAATCCATAACACATGAAAGGGAATTAAAAGAAGACATGATTATTGGAATGGAAAATAAATTAAAATGGAAGAAATAATCCTTGCATTAAATAATCATGAAAGTATTCAAATGACAAAATTGAACAAAGCAAAGAACATAGAAGAATAAAACCAAGTTAAGAGAACGAACTAGAATGACGAAGTCTTGATGAGGAAATAACTCTTCTCAATGTTCCAATGCTAAGACCAATTAAAAAATTAAAATTCTTAAACCTAGAGAGAAAAACCTAAAGGAGTAAAACTAGATCTAAAACTCAAAACTGTGTAGAATGAATGTTGTCTTTTGTTTCTGCATATTCTCTCGCTCTAGTCTGCTGTTCCGGGCCAAAAACTGGGTCGAAATAAGGTCCAAAATCGCCCCCAGCGAATTTTGCAGATTATGCAGATCGCACATGTCACGCGATCGCGTCATCCATGCGGACTCGTCATTCGCGCTTTTCCTTGCCACGCATTTGCGTCGTCCACGCTACCGCGTTGCTTGAGCTTTTCCAATCCGCGCGGCCGCGTGAGCCATGCGACCGCGTCACTGCGATTTGCTCTCCTTCGTGCGGTCGCGTGAGCCATGCGACCGCGTCACTTCTCGCTGGTTATCTCCTCAAATTCTTGTGTTTCTTCCATTTTTGCTAGCTTCTTTTCCAATCTCCAACTCATTCATGCCCTATAAAGTCTGAAACACTCAACACACAGATCACGGCATCGAATGGAATAAAGGAGAATTAAAAATACATAATTAAAGTCTCTAGAAAGCAGTTTTCAAACATGTTATAAATTCAGGAAGGAATTATAATTTCATGCTAATTTAATGAATAAGTGGGTAAGGATCATGATAAAACCACACAATTAAACACAATATAAACCATAAAATAGTGGTTTATCACATAGGCTCAAAGTTGGCTAACAATGGTAGATAAAAGGTAGGCTATTTGGGAAAGTGAGATAAATGAAACAACGGCCTCAATCATATAAATGCATTCATACACAAAATAATGGACATAAAGAATTAAACAAATCAAAGATTACAATCATAGAAAGAGAATAATACACACAAGAAGGAAAATAGTGGTTATATGATGTAACCACACAATTAGGCTCAAAACTCACATGCTTATGTGTTCTTAGCTAAAAAACATATTCCACAATATATAATTCAAGCAAGTTCAATGAAAAATTTTTTTTACTCAAATCAATTAGAGTGCCCTATAGATAAAATCCTTGAAAAATTTTATTATTTTGATTAAGCTTATTATATATAAAAAGAAATGCAATAAACTGAGAAAAATGCAACTAAGAATTCTAAATGACCTAAAAATAAAATGCGAAAGTGTTGGGATTAGAAATTTGTCACTCAAAAATGGCTAATTCGGTCAGACGACCTCCCCACACTTAAAAATTTGCACCGTTCTTGGTGCAATCAAAGATGAGCAAGGGGGTACGGCGACTTTCCGGATTGCCACCTTCAGCTGGTGGATCAACCGGTTGCTGTGTGTTCTTTCTCTCACATCTGTTTTTGCTTATGATGACTTAGTGCGGATTTTATAACCACAAACTAACCGGTAAGTGCACCGGATCGTACCAAGTAGTACCTCAAGTGAATAAGGATCGATCCCACGAGGATTGATGGACTAAGCAACAATGATTGAGTGATTCACTTAGTTAGACAAATAGAAAAGAGTGTTGAGAGTTCAAATGCATCAAACAGTAATTCAGAGAATCAGAAAACAAGCAGTAAATTGAGGTGAAATATATATGGAGAAAATAGTTAAGGTTTCAGAGATATCTATCTTCCGGATTGACTTTTCTTATTGACTATTTCAATGATGCAAGATTCACTTCTTGACAAACTATATGTTACTAAACCCTAATTCCTTACACCTTTTTAGTCTTCTCTAACTTTCATCAACCGCCAATTCCTTGGTCACTTGATTCCAATTAGAAAGTGAAGTTCAATTCTAGTTTATATGCCACAGAAACCTTAATTATCCAAATATAAGAGGAGTATATGTCACGTATCCCATTAAGTCTAGATAATTAAATTTAGGAGAAATTATTTTCAAGCTGTTGTTCAAGTAAAGAGCTTTTCCAAGTTATACAAGAACTCAATTAGAACAAGGGTCATACTTCTGTTCCACCCGAATTCATAAGATAAAGAACGAAAATAATTCTTGAAATAGAAATCAGTACATAAATTAAAATAGAAAAATAATAGTATCAATCCATATAATAGACAGAGCTCCTAACCTTAACAGTAGAGGTTTAGTTGCTCATGGTTCAGAGAGAAAACTAGGATTCTAAAAAACTGTAAATTACGGAATGAGGTAGAAGAGAAGAGAAGAGCCCAAAGGGCTTATTCTTTTCCCTTTTATATCTAATCTTAATTAATATAAAATATATTTCCTAAAACTAAATAATATCTTTTCCTATTTTAAAATAAAATAATGTTTAATCAAAATTAATTAAATACATCTCGTGCAAGCCTTGTACAGCAAATGGGGACCACTTGATTTGCTAATGGTGGTGCCAAACTTGGAGAATCCAAGTTTGGCGCCATTGAGGCCGCATGCAATCTTCAAGGTTCTCCTTAGCTGGCGCCAAACTTGAGGTATGTCAAGTTTGACTTCAAATGAACCGTATCCATTCTTCAATTCTTCTTAGTTGGCGCCAAACTTGAGGTATCTAAAGTTTGGCTTCAACTCACCCGTATGTATTCCTTGGATTCTTGAGTGTGGCGCCAAACTTGGAGAATCTCAAGTTTGGTGCCGTGAAGGCCGAAAGCAATGGGATTGTGAAGCACTCTTGGCGCCAAACTTGGAGAGTCCAAGTTTTGCGCCACCTCCTTATTCTGCTGTGGCTTCGTTTCTTCACGCAAACTCTATCAAATTTTTCTAAAATGCTACCTGAAATAAACAGAATTGCACACAACTCAAAGTTGCATTCATAGTGGCTAAAAGATAATTAATTCTTGATTAAATTTAACAATTTAAATGCAAATTCACTATGAAAAGATAGGAAAGATGCTCACGCTTCACAACACCAAACTTGAATTGTTGCTTGTCCTCAAGCAACCAAAACTAATACATGATTAAGATGTGAATTTGCATGAGAAGTAAGAGTTCAATTAGGCTCATGTCTCTTCTTGAAGCGGGGTTTATCTATTGCAATACTGAATAGTTTTGGCATCTCACTCTCCCTTGAATCAGAGGAACGTCATTGTCATTTGGAGTTAGAATCCAGATAATATTATGAATTCTCTAATCCTTTATACTTCAGTTTAATCATTGAATACACCAAATTTCATTTAATTCTCTTTTCTTTGGTGATTTGCACCTTGAGCCTAGCCATGACTTTAAATGTTTCGACTCAAGCTTCACTTGACACAAAAACACCACAAGCACTTAACTGGGGAACTCGAAGTTCTGATTTTCCTTTCAGTTACTCCCAAACAGTGGTGCTTGATAGGTAGCAGAAGCTGGTGAATTAAAAATTTATTAAAATGGTTACGTTGCAAGTATAGTTCTTAGCTCACCGATATCAATTTAGAAATATGTCACAGAGAGTTTAAATTAAAATTACTGGGAGTTTTAAGTCCCAGGTCGTCTCCCAACGAGTTGCAGAAAAGTGTGCTGTTTTATTAATCAGATGTTCCAAGAAGTTGAGCTAATTAAATTGGAATTTAAATTGAGGGATTTTAAATAATATAAATAAAAGCCTTGACTGGGAATTGATTGGTTAGAATCTCTATCATTGATGGAGTGATTTTTAAGATTGATTTATAATTAACGGTTACTCTGTTTGGTTATCCTTACTAGGTAAGGGAAAGTCAAACAAGTTGGAATGCCAGATCTGTTCACAAGTTGCAACCCACTTAGTTCAAAGGGATTGGCGTCGGTGACAGGATCGCAATCCAACATTTAACCCAATTACAAATTTTTCCTTCAATCCTTCCAACTCAAGAGTTCCTTTTAATCAACTCCCCATCAAGTAAGGAAACTACTCACGCATTGTAAATAAAGAATCCATAGCACATGAAAGGGAATTAAAAGAAGACATGATTATTGGAATTGAAATTGAATTAAGAAGAAATAATCCTTGCATTAATTAATCATAAAAGCATTCAAATACAAAATTGAACAAAGCAAAGAACATGGAAGAATGAAACCAAGTTAAGAAAACGAACTAGAATGACGAAGTCTTGATGAGGGAAATAACTCTTCTCAATGTTCCAATGCTCAGATCAATTCAAAATTAGAATCCTCAAAACCTAGAGAGAAAAACCTAAGAGAGTAAAACTAGAAAAAAACTACTGAATGAATGTGTGTGTTGTTTCTACATATTCTCTGACTCTATTCTGCTGTTCCGGGCCAAAAACTGGGCCGAAATAAGGTCCAAAATCACCCCCATCGAATTCTGCAGATTATGCAGATCGCGCATGTTACGCGATCGCGTCATCCATGCGGATGCGTCGCTTGCGCTTTTTCCTCTCCACGCGTTTGCGTCGTCCACGCTACCGCGTCGCTTGCGCTTTCCAATCCGCGCGGCCGCGCAAGCGCTGCAGCCGCGTCACTGTGATTTGCGCTCCTTCGCGCGGTCGCGTGAGCCATGCGACCGCGTCACTTCTCGCTGGTTATCTCCTCAAATTCTTGTGTTCCTTCCATTTTTGCTAGCTTCCTCTCCAATCTCCATCTCATTCATGCCCTATAAAGCCTGAAACACTTGACACACAGATCACGGCATCGAATGGAATAGAGGAGAATTAAAATTAAATAATTAAAGTCTCTAGGAAGCAATTTTCAAACATGTACTGAATTTAGGAAGGAAATCTAAATGCATGCTAAATTGATGAATAAGTGGGTAAGGATCATGACAAAACCACACAATTAAACACAATATAAACTATAAAATAGTGGTTTATCAGTGCTCAAAGCCTTTGGCATACTCTGTTAATTGTATTTGATCTTGACTCTTAGTGTTCTGTCTCAAGGATTACTTGACACATCTACACCACAAGTATATGACTAGGGAAACAACTCTTTGAACTTTTAATCATGTCTAACCTCCCTAGTCATTGATGCTCAGAGCCTTAGACCTTGCTTTTATATTTTTTTTCTTTTCTTTTGCTGTTTCTTTTGCTTCAAGGATTAAGCTTTCACTAACTTCAGAGAATTCATAATAGTTCACTAAATTTCTGTTCCTTATACATCTACATCCTTTGATTCAAATTCAATTATGCACGGTTCATATCATGCATTCAGAATCACAAAGAATACCACTACATTTAAGTAATTAAGACTACTCTTTGTTATAAACTCTATTTCTCATGCAATACATCTTTTCTTCTTTTTCTTTTGAATTCAAGCTCACTGAGCAATACATGAGACAATTTTCAGAATTAAAAGCAAATAACATAATAAAAATAGCAAATCAAATTAGAACCTAGGAATTGAAATAACAAAGGATCATGCAATAACTAAGACAAAACAGCAAAAAATAGGAACCTATCATAGTAATGGCAAAATAATATAGGAAATGAAAGGAACTAAGCCACCTCAATCTCCTTGGTAGGGATCTCTCTCGTCTAGCTGTTATTCGTATAGTCCTCTCAGGTGGCTATAATCCTGTCCCAGCTGATAAATCTCCTGGCACTGAGAGTCCTGAACAGCTCTCATCTGATCAAGGGTGGTGGTGAGATGCTCCCAACGGTTATTCTGTGCCACCCTCATCTCCTCAATAGACGCAGTGTATTGTTGCCAGTGGCTATCTTGCGTGATCCTCATCTTCTCAATGGAGGATATGAGTTGCTACCAGTATTCTTGGGGTGGAAAGTAGTGTCCTTGAGGCAGTGGTGGCTAGTAGCTTCTTCCTCAACTGACTCTTCTCTGTGGATCCTCTGGTATTCCCTGACATATTCTATAGTTTTCTTCATGATAGGTCTCTCGACTGAAATAGGGAAGTCATTCCCTACCTTTACCCTAGCAACCTCACAGAGACAATAGATGAGATATGGAAAGCCCAATCTGGCATTCTTAACGGTGTTGGTGGTGACGTGATAGATTTGCTGAGCAATAACATCCTCCACTTCCACTATCTCTCCCTTTATGATGTAGTGAACCATAATAGTCTGGTCCACAGTGCACTCGAACTGGTTGCTAGTGGGCATGATAGATCTCCAGATAAAATCTAGCCATCCCCTAGCCAAAGGAGTCAAGTCACTGTTCTTGAGATGGCACGACTTCCCCTCTGTGCCCAATCTCCACTGGGCCTCTGGAATGCAAAACACAGCGAGAACTTGCTCCAATTACTGATCTCTGTTCACCCTCTCACTGTAGCATCGAAGTGTAGGCACAAGTGGTGGTAACCGAAGGGTCTGTTGGATAGTCTCTGGACTAAAATCAATGATTCTTCCCCTCACAAAACTTCTGTGGTTCCTTTCATTAACTCCAGAGATATCCTTGTATGTGATCCACAGATTCCCATGAAATTCCTGAATCATCAATTGTCCGACCTCCGTATGCGGATTAAACAAGAACTGCCATCCTCGTCTCTGAATCTGGTATTGAATTTTCGGAAACTCATCCGGTTGGAGTGCAAATTGTACTTTCGAAAGTACAGGCCTCTTGCTAGTAACCTCAAACAAATACTCTTCATGCAATTTAGAGTGAAATCTCCGTGCATTATGAGAACTGGTGGCCGGTTCCTTTCCTTTCCTCTTTTTAGAGGGTTGAGTGGTCTTTAGTGCCATGAAAATAAACAGAAGAAAACAAGCAAAGCGACAACACCAAACTTAAAATTTTTTCTCGTCCCCGAGCAAATTAGAGGAAAACAAAGGGGAAGACAGAGGAGAGGGAAAGAAGAAAGTGAAAAAGAAGAAAATAAAAATTAATGCAGAAATTTTCTTTTCCTTTTTTTTAACTGAATAATATAGAAAAAGTAGAAGAAAAGAAGAGGAGATGGATAGAAGAGGGGAGAAGGAACGAAAGGGATGTGGGTTGTTGTTGGTGGAGAGGAGAAGGGGTTTGTGATGTGAGGAGAGAAGGGGGGTCTTGTGTGTCTAGAAGGGTGTTGGGGTGTGTTGGGGTTGTGTTTTGAGAGGGGATAAAGAGTAGAATGTGTGTGGTTGGAAGGTGGAGAGGAGGGCTATATATAGGGGTTGGGGGGAGGTAGTGTGTATAGGGAATGGGAGGGGGATCATAGGTCTGGGGTTAGGAAAACAATGATATGGGGAAGGAAAAAAAAGGAGGTAGGGGTTAGATAATGGGAAAGTGAATCCGGTCAGGGGGTCACGGGTTGGGAAGGGATTTATGGGGACAGGGGAAAGAAGGGCTGGAGAATTGAAGTTGGGATGGGGTTCTGAAAGGAAAGGGACAAGGTTCACAGGTTAAGGGGTATAGGGTGAGGGCTATAAAAAAAAGGAATCTTGGAATTGATTTGGGGACCAGATGAAAGGGATTTTGATTTGGAATAGATGAGATTTACTTTTATTATTGGCCAAATCAAGTGAGACGGCGCCAAACTTGGAAAAGCTAGAGTATGGCGCCGTGATGCCCGAAAAGAGTTGCTCCTCCTGCGCCAAACTTGGTGCAGCCCAAGTTTGGCGCCACCCTTGTGCTTTTTTTTTTGTTGACGGTTAGTTCTGCTAGTTCGGCAGATGAACGAATCTTTGGCAATCAATCTCGCCTCCAAGATAGTGCTTCAAACTCTGGCCATTAATTGTAAACTTTCTGTCAGAATTCTCTTCTTGAATTTCTACATGACCATGCGGTGATGCTCTAGTTACCACAAACGGTCTTGACCACCGGGATTTCAACTTTCCGGGAAAGAGTTTGAGCCTTGAATTAAACAGAAGCACCCTCTGACTTGGCTCAAAGACTCTGATGGCAATCTTCTTGTCATGCCATATCTTAGTTCTCTCCTTATAGAGCTTGGCATTCTCATAGGCCGAATATCTGAATTCATCAAGCTCATTCAACTGAAGCATCCTTTTTATTCCTGTAGCTTGAGCATCAAAGTTTAGATACTTGATTGCCCAATAAGCTCTATGCTCCAGCTCAACTGGCAAGTGACAGGCTTTACCATAGACCAACTGATATGGGGACATGCCAATAGGAGTCTTGTAAGCTGTCCGGTATGCCCAGAGAGCATCATCAAGCTTCCTAGACCAGTTCTTCTTTGATATACTGACGGTCTTCTCCAGAATCCTCTTGAGTTTTCTGTTAGAGATCTCAACCTATCCACTTGTCTGAGGGTGATAGGGGGTTTCCACTTTATGACGGGCTCCATACCTTTGCAGAAGTGAGTCCAACTGTCTGTTACAAAAGTAACTTCCACCATCACTAATGAGTGTCCTTGGGACACCAAACCGGCTGAAACTGTATCTTTGAAGAAAGCTCATCATCACTTTGGCATCGTTGGTAGCCAGAGCCACAGCTTCTATCCACTTGGACACATAATCAACTACCACCAAGATATAGTTGTTGGAATATGAGGGTGAAAAAGGTCCCATGAAGTCAATACCCCACACATCAAACAACTCAATCTCAAGAATCCCCTGCTCTGGCATCTCATGATTGGTAGGGAGAGTCTTAGCTCTTTCACATCTGTCACAATTCTTCACAAATGCTCTTGAGTCCCAGAAGAGAGTCGGCCAATAAAAACCGCTCTGAAGGACCTTTGTAGCTTTCCTTTCACCACCAATGTAGCCTCCATAATCAGAGCCATGACAGTGCCAAAGAATCTATTGTGTTTCCTGATCTAGGACACATCTCTGGATTATACCATCTGAGCATCTTTTAAAAAGGTATGGTTCCTCCTAAAAGTAGTACTTTGCATCTATCAGTAGCTTCTTCACTTGTTGTCTACTGTACTCTTTTGGAATGAAATTCATGGCTTTGTAATTTGGAATGTCTACAAACCATGGAGCCTGCTGAATGACAAAAAGTTGCTCATCCGAAAATGTCTCAGTCACAGCTGTGGGTGGTTGCACGCCCTCTTCAGGTTCAATCCTGGAAAGGTGGTCAGCTACTTGATTTTCTGACCCTTTCCTGTCTTTGATCTCAATATCAAACTCCTGAAGGAGTAGCACCCATCTGATTAATCTTAGTTTAGAGTCCTATTTGGTTAAAAGGTACTTCAAAGCAGCATGATCAGTATAAACAATAACCTTAAAACTAATTAAATAGGACCTAAACTTATCAATAGCATACACAATAGCTAATAATTCTTTTTTTGTAGTTGTGTAATTCTGTTGAGCATCATTTAGCACACGGATAGTATAGTAAATGACATGTATAAGCTTGCCATGCCTCTGTCCTAAAATAGCTCCTATAGCATAATCACTAGCATCACACATTAATTCAAATGGCAAATCCCAGTCAGGGGGAGCTATGATGGGAGCAGAGGTAAGGTTTGCTTTTAGAGTTTCAAAGACATGCAGACATTCAGTATCAAATACAAAAGGAACATCAGCAACTAGTAGGTTACTCAATGGTTTAGCAATCTTAGAAAAATCCTTTATAAATCTTCTGTAAAATCCTACATGACCCAAGAAACTCCGGACTGCCTTAACATTAGATGGTGGTGTTAATATTTCAATTACCTCTACCTTGGCTCTATTAACCTCAATCCCTTTGCTTGAAATTTGGTGTCCAAGAACAATACCTTCTGTAACCATAAAATGACATTTTCCCAATTTAAAACAAGGTTTGATTCTTGACACCGTTTCAAGACCAGAGATAAATGCTTAAGGCAGGATTCAAAATAATTTCCAAAAATAGAAAAATCATTCATAAATACCTTAATAAACTTTTCAACCATATCAGAAAAAATTGAAAGCATACACCTCTGAAAAGTTGTTGGGGCATTACAGAGTCCAAATGGCATTCTCCTGTAAGCAAATACTCCAAAAGGACATGTGAATGCCGTCTTCTCTTGATCTTGAGGGTCTACTGTAATTTGGTTATATCCAGAGTATCCATCTAGAAAACAATAAAAAGCATGACCAGCTAACCTCTCAAGCATCTGATCAATGAAAGGCAAGGGGAAGTGATCCTTCCTTGTAGCAGTGTTGAGCCTCTTGTAGTCTATACACATTCTCCATCCGGTGACGGTTCTTATAAGAATTAGCTCATTCTTGTCATTCTTGATCACTGTCATCCCTCCTTTCTTGGGAACTTCCTGCACAGGACTCACCCAATGCTGTCAGAAATAGGGTATATAATGCTGGCTTCCCATAGTTTTATTACCTCTTTTTGGACCACCTCTTTCATAGTTGGATTGAGTCTCCTTTGTGGTTGCACAACCGGTTTAGCATCATCTTCAAGAAAGATCTTGTGCATACACTTGGTTGGACTAATCCCCTTTAAATCACCAATGATCCACCCAAGAGCTATTTTATGGCTCCTGAGCACTGTAATAAGCGCCTCTTCCTCACCAGGTTTCAAGGAAGAGCTAATAATCACTGGGTAGGAATCATTTTCACCTAAGAACACAAATTTCAGAGAAGGAGGCAAAGGCTTTAGCTTAAGCTTGGGGACTTCTTCCTCCACCTTAGGCGTATTTACTAGGTTCTTCTGGGGTGGTGAATCATCAATCTCAAGTAATTCATACTCAGAGAGAGGATCCAGAATATCATCAAGTACCTCAGCTTCTAGTACCTGTTGAACAATTGGTTCAACAACATCAATTCCCATACACCCTTCAGAATCATTAGGGTGTTTGAGGGCTATAAATACATTAAGGACCACCTATTCATCATTGACCCTCAGGGTTAATTCACCTTTTTGCACATCAATCGGAGCTCTACCTGTAGCTAAAAAGAGTCTTCCAAGAATAATAGAGGACTTTTGATCCTCTTTCATATCCAATATAACAAAATCAACAGGAAAAATAAATGGCCCTACTTTCACAAGTAAATCCTCAACAACCCCCACAGGAAATTTAATAGAAAGATCAGCAAGTTGAAGGAAAATACGAGTGGGTTTTACCTCCTCAATTTGGAATTTTTGGTTGTCACATGTACAAACCCCAATAAGAATTAACCGAAGTATTTAAACCTCGGGTCATCTCACAAGGAATTGAAATGAAATGCTCAATTATTTGCTATGAAGATGTAAGGGGGGTTTGATTGTAATTGGCAAGGAATTATAAAAGCAAGAAAGTAAATGACAAGAAAGTAAAATAACAAGAACTAATAAAATAAGGGAAAAGAACTCTTAGCTAAGACATGGAAAATTGAGATCACCATCCTTGTCTACAAACCATACATTGACAATTATGAGAGGCCAACCTATTAAGTCTACCTCCAAAAGCTTTAAGTACGTAATATCTACTCCTAAGCTTGAGGTACATCAAATAGGCTTGATCACATCAATTCATAAGTCCCAACCTATCTACTAATTAGATTAGTAGTGGGTTGGTGTTAATGAGTATCAAATTGATCACCAAGGGTTCTTAAATCACCAAATCATTGAGACCCAATGACTCAAGGTCACTCAATTCCCTTAGCCTAGGCCAAGAGTCAAGAAAACTACCCAAAAACTAGTGAAAGCATTTTAACAAACACCTAGAGTGCAAGAAAAGTAAACATCACAAAATGCTAGAATTAGTGAAACCCATGACTACCACAAGCAAGAAGTCAACAATAACAACTAAGATAAATATAAAAGAGCATGGAAATATAAAATTGCACTAAAGGAAAATTAAGATCCAACAAGGTTCATGAACATAAAAGCAACAAAATAAAGAAAATGAACAAGAGGAACTAAGAAGATTAAGATGTAACAATAAGAAATTAAAAGGAAAGCTAAATCACAACAAGAATTAAAAGTTAGAATTAAGAAAATTAAACCTAAACTACCCTAAATTCTAGAGAGAAGGGAGAGCTTCTCTCTCTAGAATTCTAACCTACAACATGATGCAAAAACTAAACTATGACTACTTGGTTCATTCTCTCTTCAATCCTTGGGTTCAATAGCATCAGAAATGAGTTGAATTGGGCCTAAAATGAGCTGCAAATCGCCCCCAACGAGTTGCCAAAAATGGATCCACGCTGCTCCATCAGCGCGCACACGTACAGTGCGCATGTGCATCCCTAAATGTGAAGCAACTATGAGAAATTTTATATCATTTTGAAGCCCCGGATGTTAGCTTTCCAACACAACTGAAACCGCCTCATTTGGACTTCTATAACTCAAGTTATGATCGATTGAGTGCGAAGAGGTCAGGCTTGACAGCTGATAAACCCCAATTTTGTGGTTTATCTTGTGCTTAATTTGGGGGATTTTTTTCACCTTTTCCCACATTTATTCAATGAAATAGCATGGTTTTGCAATTCTCCCTTGTTTTGTGCTTAAATGTGAAAACATGTTTTTTAGGCCCTAAAATTGGTAATTTTAATTCACTTTAATTCCATTTGATGCCTTGATATGTTTGTTGAGTGATTTCAGGTTCATAAGGCAAGTATTGGATGAAAGAAGTGAGGAGAAAAGCATGCAAGTGGGAGAACTCATGAAGAAATGAAGGAACCGTAAAGCTGTCAAGCCCGACCTCCTGGCACTCAATCAACCATAACTTGAGCTACATAGGTCCAAATGAGGCGGTTCCAGTTGTGTTGGAAAGCTAACATCCGGGGCTTCAAAATGATATAAAATTTGCCATATGTTGCCTGACGTATAGGGACGCGCACACGCCATGTACGCGCGCGTGCCGATGGAGCACGTGGGTCCACTAAAGAGAAATTGCCCCCAGCGATTTTGCAGCTCATTTTGGGCCCAATCCAACCCATTTCTGATGCTATTGAACCCAAGGATTGGGGGGGGGGTGGAATGAACAAAGTAGTCATAGTTTAGTTTTTCATCATGTTTTAGGCTAGAATTCTAGAGAGAGAGGCTCTCTCCTCTCTCTAGATTTAGGATAGAAATTAGGGTAGAGTTAGGTTAATCACTCTCAAATTTCTCTTTCAATTCTTGTTTTGATTTCAATTCTCTTTATATTTTAGTGTTCTATTGTCTTAATCTTCTTATTTTCTCTAGTCATTTTCTTATTTTGCTCTCTTTAATGTTGATGAACACTTGTTGGATCTAATTTCCTTTTAATACAATTTCATATTTCTATGTTTCTTTTATGTTGATCTTGATTGCTATTGTTGATTTCTTGTTTCCTTGCAAATTGTAGTTGGTAGATTTTACTATTCTTGCTTATTTACCATGCTTTTCCTTTGTACCCACCAAGTGTTTGACAAAATGCTTGGTTGGGCTTTAGAGTAGATTTTGAGCATTCTTGGCTTGGAAAGAGTAATTAGACAATCTTGAGTCATGAAAACCCAACTCATGTTGGTGATCTAGAGTTGTTAGCTAATATTGTTTCCATTGACGCTAATGTTTTGCTAATTTAATTAGTGAGTTGATTAGGACTTTTGGAATATTGTTTCCATTGACGCTAATATTTTGCTAATTAAATTAGTGAGTTGATTAGGACTTTTGGATTGAGATTAGCTAGCCTTATTAGACTTTCTCTGAGTATGAGGATAACATGATACCTTCCTCAATCATCGGAGATGACGTAATGAGATAAATTCTTGTTTATAATTGTGGTATGATTGATTAATCTTGTTTGACTTTCTCCCTATTTGTTGGAGTTGACTAAATAAGATGAATTAATCATTGCATGACTAGGATAGAAAGCCTATGATCTCAACCTTGCCATGAATGTCTCTCTTTATTACTTGCTTTCTTTAATTGCTCTCTTTACTTTTCTTGCCATTTATTTTCTTGTCCTCTTATCAACCAAACCCCCCTTGATCTTCATAGCCAATAATTGAGCACTTCATTGCAATTCCTTGTGAGACAACCCGGAGTTTAAATACTTCAGTTATTTTTCATTGGAGTTTGTTACTTGTGACAACTCAAATTTTTGATTGAGAGGATTCTTTGTTGGTGTAGAACTATACTTGCAACGAGAATTCATTCAATTGAGGAAATTCTATACCATCAAAAGTTCGATCATCAACAGCTTTGCGGTTCCTTCATTTCTTCATGAGTTCTCCCGCTTTGTATACTTTTCTCCACACTTCTTCCATCCAATACTTGCCTTATGAACCTGAAATAACTCAACAAACACATCAAGGCATCAAATGGAATTAAAGTGAGTTAAAATTGGCAAATTTAAGGCATAAAAAGCATGTTTTCACACTTAAGCACAAATTTAAGGAAAATTACAAAACCATGCTTTTTCATTGAATAAATGTGAGAAAAGTTGATAAAATCCCCTAAATTAAGCACAAGATAAACCATAAAATCGGGGTTTATCAATAGTCAATAGTTCTTTCATGAATTTAGCATAGAGAGGCATTTGCTCAAGAGCCTCAACAAAAGGAATGTTGATCTGAAGCTTCTTGAAGACTTTTAAAAATCTAGAAAATTACTTGTCTTTGGAAGTCTTCTAAATCCTCTGATGATATGACATTTTAGGCTTATACTCAGGCGCCTTTGGCAATGTAGGATGAGTGTCAAGAGAGATTGGGAATGGGTTATCTGGACGCCTAGGAGGGACTTGCTCCACCTCTTCTTTCTTCTCTTCTGGAGCTTCTTTTTCAACTAGGTCTTCATTGACCTTAGTCTCAGAACCAGTCAATTTACCACATCTCAATTGAATGGCCTTGCAGTCTTCTCTTGGGTTTACCACTGTATCACCAGGAAATGTACTTGGAGGCCTCTTAGGTATTTTCTTGCTCAACTGGTGATAAATCCCCTTTGTAGGATTTATCTTGTATTGATTTTAGAGGATTTTATCAACCTTTTCTCATATTTATTCAATGAAATAGCATGGTTTTGTAAATTCTCCTTTAATTGTGCTTAAGAGTGAAAATATACTTTTTAGGACTTAAAATAGCTAAATTTAATTCACCTTGATTCCATTAGATGCCTTGATATGTTTGTTAAGTGATTTCAGATTTAGGAGGCAGAGATTGTATTGAGGGAATGAAGAAAAAGCATGTAGAAATGGAGAACGCATGAAGAAATGAAGGAATCGCAAAAGCTGTCATACCGACCTCTTCATACTTAATACACCATAACTTGAGCTACAGAGGTCCAAATGAGGTGGTTCTAGTTGTGTTGGAAAGCTAACATCTAGGGCTTCAAAATGATATAAGATTTGCCATAGTTGTATCATGCATATGGGCACGCACGCGCACTGTACGTGTACGCGCCGATGGTGGCACATGGTTCACTTAATGCAACTCATGGCCAGTGATTTTAGAAGCCTTGTGGGTCCAATCCAACTCATTTCTGATGCTATTTAAGCCTAGGATTGAAGGGGAATCAACACACTTAGTCATAGTTTAGTTTTATTATGCTTTAGTTTAGTTTCTAAAGAGAGAAGCTCTCTCTTCTCTCTAGAATTAGGTGTAGATTAGATCTAGATTAGGAATTCTTAGATCTAGGGTAATTTCATGCTTCGATTTATTTTTCCTTTTGTGATTCTTCTTCTTCTACATCTCTTCTCTCTAGTTTAGCATTTAATTCTTGTAATTCTCTACTTTTATGTTGATGCACTTTTGTTCTTTCCTTTTCCTATTAATGTAAATTATGATTCATGTTCCTTTATTGCTTAATTGATTTGTTGATTGTAAATTTCTTGCAATTAGTAGTTGTAGATTTACTTTTCTTGCAATTTTACTATGCTTATCTTTTATGCCTTCCAAGTGTTTGATGAAATGCTTGGAAGGATATTAGAGTAGAATTTTATGCTCTTGGCTAGGGAAGGTAACTTTGAAACTCTTGAGTTGCTAATGTCCAAGTGATTGACGATTGGGAGCCATTAATGCTAGATCTCACTAATTGATTTGGTGGAGAACTAGGACTTATGGACTTGGATTGATATAGCTCACTTGACTTTCCTTTACTATTAGTTAGAGGATGACTTAGTGGGATTGATCCTTGCCAATTCTCATGTTGTGGTTAGTGATTAGGATAGAGATCCTTGACCACCAAACATTGCCATTACCTTTTTGTTAGTTTATTTCCTTTTCCATTTATATTTCTTGTCTATTATCTCAAAAACCCCAAAATATACTCCGTAACCAATAACAAGGACACCTTATTGCAATTCCTAGGGAGAAAGACCCAAGGTTTAAATACTTCGGTTTATAGATTTTAGGGGTTTGTACTTGTGACAAACAAATTTTTGTATGAAAGGATTATTGTTTGGTTTAGAAACTATACTTGCAACGAGACTTCAATTGTGAATTCTAAACTGTCAAGAATCCATTCATCAAAATGGCACCGTTGCCGGGAAGTTGCAATGGTGTTGTGTTATTGGTTATTGTATATATGTGAATATTGTGAATATGCTTGCCTTTGTTAGCTCTTGCTAGTTTTATTTGAATAGTGTGAATAGATTTGTCTTTTGCTTGTTTCCTAGTTTTCGTAGTTTTATTTTGCTTTTCCACTATGAATTCTCACTTTGGCTATGAGTTTGGTTCTAATTGAGTTATAGGAAATGTGCGCTTCAATAATGACACTCATTATGGATGGAACCAACAAAGATGGGAGGAGCCTCAAGGAATTGATCACTCCTATTGGCAACAACCTCCGGACACTTATAGGTATAATTCACATCCTAATGCATGTCAATTTAATGGCTATGGTGAATATTCTTGTGGCAATCAAGTACCACCATCATATGCCTATGACTCTTGTCCTCAACATGAACCTCAACCATACTCACAAGCCTTTCCATACCAAGCATCTTCCTATGACCCATATCCATCATATGACCAATCACCCATGTCATTTCCTTGTGACCGTTATGAGAAAGAACCTTTGGAACCACCACAACCCTATCATGACTACTATGAAGAACCATCTCAATACTCACCATCTCCATACCCCTACCAAGAAGAACCACCTTCCTACTATGAACCCTTTCTCTAAAATAATGAACTTTCCTATCCACCCCAAGCCCCAATAGATGACTCTCTCACATTGCTACTTCAAGGACAAGCGGATATGCAAAGAAACACCCTAGAGTTTATGACTAACTTGACCAAGATAGTACATACTTTAACCTACCAATGCTTGAATACTCAAGGTGCTTCCGTGGCCACATATGAAAAAGCAAAAGAAGAGCAAAGTATGAAGGAGAAATTGGAAAATCCGGTAGAGAAGAAGGAAGAGTCGAATTTTGTGTTGGAACAATTGGAGAAGCCTATGGTTATTGAAAAAAAGGAAGAAGTGGTTGAAGATTTAGGAGATGTAGAAAGTCCATGGGAATGTAGCATCATGGAGCACTCCTCCAAGAAGCTTGATGTTGATGTTGAGGAGGGTGCGCAACCTCCAAGGCATATCATAGTTGAAGACTTGGAAGAGGTTTATCAAGAGATGGATTCAATCATGGATGAATTTCTATCTACAATTGAATCCTTTCCCATTGAACATGAAGTCGAAATTATAGAAGAATGTGCACAACCTCCCATATCCTTGGTGAGCAATGAAGAAGAGAGTGAATCGGAAGAAAGCTACCAAGGGGAAAAGGTTGAAATCAAAAAAGCTTGCGAAGAGGTGGAAACAATTAAAGAAGAGCCTAGTGAAGTAGACCTCGCATTGTCTAAGTGTGGGGAGGTTTCTCTCCCCAAGTCACCATCCAACACAACATTCAAGTGGGTAAAATTCTTATCCCTAAGGTTTACTTTCTCACCTGAATATGGTTTAATTGAAAATGATGGTCAACTTAGAGCTCTTTGTGGAGTTAAAAGTAGAAGAGAGTTGTGTAGTTGTTGGAAACATCACTCTAAGTTCGTGACGGTTGCATGCTCAAAGTTGTATAGTAATGATTGGTGGAGAACCAAATTGCATGGGTCTAGGAAGTTTTTTGGAAGCTTCTTTGAGAATTCTCAGGTCATGCCACCCGGATGGAATAATGATGACCAACTTAAGGACGGATGTCAAAACAAAGTGTAGGATCCCGTATCGCACAAGGAAAATCAAATTTGGGAGCTCATGGTTTGTGAAGAACTCCATCAAAGCTTGAAAATATTAAAATTGAAGAATGGAGCTTATTGGAGACTCAAGCATTGGTGGATGTTCAAGGATAGCTTTAAGCACAAGCCACCTTGAGAGGAGCTCTCCATAAGTCCAACTTAAGGACAATAAACAAAAGTGCTAGGTGGGAAACACCCCACCATGGTAAACTCTTTCCACTCTCTTGTAGTTTTGATTAATAACTGATTTGAGTTACCATTGTAGATAGTTTTCTTTCCATATATTTGTTTCAATAAATTGGTTGTAGGTTGCTTGTGGAGCAAACTCTTTTGCGTGTATTTGAAGATTTTCAAAAAGCCAAAAATATTTTTGTCATCTTGTATTTTTTTTAGCTAATTTTGAGTTGTAGGTAGTGTTAGGAGGATTTTGAGCTATTTTTGGTATTTCGGAAAAAGGGGGGGTCAGAGACGCGTACGCACGCTGTGCGCGCGCACGTCCATACGCGGATACAGTCCCATACATTTTCCAGAGAGTTAGGCCACTCTTGCCCCAACACTAGGCTAATGGCATAACCTCATGCACGTGTATGCACACTGCGCGCATACGCGTCGATATCCTTAAACGCGCAAAGTGCGCGGACGCCCACATGTCGCGTGCGCGCCAATGCGCTGACTCAGTTCCCAGGCCTATAACCCAGGAGTTATGCTGATCCTGGGCTAGCATTAAGCCTTTCGCCCAACTCACCCCGCGCGGACGTGCACTGTACGCGTCCGCGCCTATGCCCACATTCCCATCTACGCGAAGGCGCACCTGGCGCGTACGAGTCCTTCTGCCAAACTGCGCATCGGCGCGTAAGCGTACATGACGCGTCCACGCCGGTAAATAAAAAAAAAGTTTTTTTCTCATCTTCCATTTTCTTTTGTTTATCCCATTTGTATACTTCTATTCTTTACATTTCAATTTTGATTTTATAGCCTGTTTTCATTTTTTTTTCTAAGTCATTTTAATAATGGTGTTGACTTCTTATACTCAATTGTTGAGAATTTCTTGCATTGTTTTGGTGCTTCGTGACTTGTAACATTAATTGTATTATTTTTTCTACACACGAGATTAGTGCTTTAGTCCTTCCTAACTCATTGTTCTTTGTTCTTGTGCCTCATTATCATTGAGTTAGGATGGGACCAATTGCTCTCATGTTTATCACTAATCTTGTTTGTGTCAATTCTTATTTGATCTTGATGCTCCATATGCTCTTCATACTTTGACTTTACTCTTGCATCAAGTATTAGTTGATATGCCCTTTGCCTATATTGCTTTCTCACTTACATGCGTAGCTACCATGTAGTAGAGAACCATACTCTTACTTGGCATTAGCCCCCGCCTACGTTCTATTTGCTTTGATATCTTTGTTGTAGGCTTGATTTTCTTTCTTTTTCGCTCTTCTTAGGCTGGCCACCAAAAGAGGAGGAAAAGGAAAAGCTTTTAAATGGGGCAACAAATAAGTCATCCGCATAATCTTTTGACGGAGCTCATCAATTGTAGCAACCCATCCACATTACTCTTCTTAGCATGCACCGAGGATGGTGCAATCTTCAAGTGTGGGGAGATCGTCCGACCGATCTCCATGGGTAACAATTTTCTTTCAACACCAATTCTTAGTTTCTTTTTTAGATTAGTTATTGCATTGCATGATAGGTTGCATGCTAGTTAGAATTTGTACATATTTTTACCACTTCTTTCCTATTAGGACTACTTGGTTAGAGTGATGATTTCTTTTCCAAGAAAATTATTTTAGGGCACCCTACCAATTTGAAAAATTTTGGTTGAACTTGCTTGAAAGAATGTATTTTGAAACATGATTTTTGAGCTAAGAACACAAGCTTGTGAGATTTGAGCCTAATGACGTGGTTACATCTTATAACCACTTATTTTCCTTCCTATGCGCATTATTCTCTTTCTATGATTGTGATCTTTGATTTGTTTGATTCTTTATGACCATTATTTTGTGTATTCATGCATTTATATGATTGAGGCCATCACTTCATTTAGCTCACTTACTCAAGTAGCCTTACCCCTTATCATCCATTGTTAGCCAATTTGAGCCTACGATTAACCCACTTTGTTCTTAATTTAGCACATTACAAGCCTTAAAGCGAAAAATAATAAATGTCCTTTATTTGGATCTTTGATTAGCTTAGGCTAGTGTGTGTGTATCATTCAAGTGTGGGAACCTCGGGACATTGGGGGAATAAAAGGGTAGTTTGGCATTTTTGTTGTAAATATTAGGAATTGGGTACATGCTCATGTATTGATTAAATGTATAGACCTTATGCATTGACTCTCTTGTATGTAGTTTAAAAGAAAAAAAAATGAGAAAAAACAAAAGAAAAGAAAAAAAATATATGGAAAAAAAAGAAGAAAGAAAATAGAAAAGAAAGAGAAAGAAGAAAAAGAAAGCAATAAAAGGGGACAAATGCCCCAAAGTAAAGCTCAATAAAGAATCAATGCATAAGTGTTGTGAAATGAAAAGGAAATGCATGAGTATGTGAAAAAGTGAAAAATGGGTAGTTAGGTTAGAACTTAATTGTATAGGATGGCATAGGTTAGGTGGGAAGTTTAAGCTTATCAAAGATTCAAATTTCAAGCTCACTTGACCAAATATGCATCCTACCTTGACCCTAGCCCCATTACAACCTATGAAAAGACGTCATGATGAATGCATGCATGCATTGAATAAATGTTGATTGTTAGATGAAAAACAAATCTTGGAAAGCATGATTAGGAGAGAATTGAGAGAATCAACCCTATACACTTGAGCGACTAGAGTGCAAACACTTCTGGTGAGGGTTCGATGCTCAATTCCTTGATTCCCGGCTTTCATGAGCGTTCTTCTCGCAAGTCTATTTGAACTTCATTTTTATACTCGAATTGATAGGATTCATGAGTCGTCATATGACCTTAGCCCTACTCGTTTATACATGCTCTTGGAGGATTGATTTATTTTTAACCAAGTAGGTAGAATCATTTTACATTTAGTTGCATTCATATAGTTTAGGTTGCATATAGTTTATTTACATTGAATAAATGTTGATACCCTTTATTTCTCTCTTGGCTTAAGCATGAGGACATGCTTGGTTTAAGTGTGGGGAGGTTGATAAACCCCCTTTGTACGGTTTATCTTGTATTGATTTTAGAGGATTTTATCAACATTTTCTCACATTTATTCAATGAAATAGCATGGTTTTGTAAATTCTCCTTTAATTGTGCTTAAGAGTGAAAACATGCTTTTTAGGACTTAAAATAGCTAAATTTAATTCACCTTTATTCCATTAGATGCCTTGATATGTTTGTTAAGTGATTTCAGATTTAGGAGGCAAAGATTGGATTGAGGGAATGAAGAAAAAGCATGTAGAAATGGAGAACTCATGAAGAAATGAAGGAATCGCAAAAGCTGTCAAGCCGACATCTTCGCACTTAATCGACCATAACTTCAGCTACAGATTTCCAAATGAGGCGGTTCTAGTTGCGTTGGAAAGCTAACATCCGGGGCTCCGAAATGATATAAGATTTGCCATAGTTTCATTGCGCATATGGGCACGCACATGCACTATACGCGTATGCGCCGTTGGTGGCACATGGTTCACTTAATGCAACTTGTGGCCAGCGATTTTAGAAGCCTTGTGAGCCCAATCCAACTCATTTATGATGCTATTTAAGCCAAGGATTGAAGGGGAATCAACACACTTAGTCATAGTTTAGTTTTATTATGCTTTAGTTTAGTTTCTAGAGAGAGAAGCTCTCTCTTCTCTCTAGAATTAGGAGTAAATTAGATCTAGATTAGGAATTCTTAAATCTAGGGTAATTTCATGCTTTGATTTACTTTTCCTTTGGTGATTCTTCTTCTTCTACATCTCTTCTCTCTAGTTTAGCATTTAATTCTTGTAATGCTCTACTTTTATGTTGATGCACTTTTGTTCTTTCCTTTTCCTTTTAATGCAATTTATGATTCATGTTCCTTTATTGCTTAATTGATTTGTTGATTGTTAATTTCTTGCAATTAGTAGCTGTAGATTTACTTTCATTGCAATTTTACTATACTTTCCTTTTATGCCTTCCAAGTGTTTTATGAAATGCTTGGAAGGATGTTAGAGTAGAATTTTATACTCTTGGCTAGGGAAGGAAACTTAGGAACTCTTGAGTTGCTAATGTCCAAGTGATTGACGATTGGGAGCCATTAACGCTAGATCTCACTAATTGATTTGGTGGAGAACTAGGACTTATGGACTTGGATTGATATAGCTCACTTGACTTTCCTTTACTATTAGTTAGAGGATGACTTAGTGGGATTGATCCTTGCCAATTCTCATGTTGTGGTTAGTGATTAGGATAGAGATCCTTGACCACCAAACCTTGCCAAGACCTTTTTGTTAGTTTATTTTCTTTGCCATTTATATTTCTTGTCTATTATCTCAAAAACCCTAAAATATACTCCATAACCAATAACAAGGACACCTTATTGCAATTCCTAGGGAGAACAACCCGAGGTTTAAATACTTCGGTTTATAGATTTTAGGGGTTTGTACTTGTGACAAACAAATTTTTGTATGAAAGGATTATTGCTTGGTTTAGAAACTATACTTGCAACGAGACTTCAATTGTGAATTCTAAACCGTCAAGAATCCATTCATCAACTGGCCTACTTGCACCTCCAAGTTTCTGATAGAAGCTCTAATTTCCTGCATAAAATTATTCAATAGTGCTTCTCAATCAGTGTTCTTCTTGGGCTGAGAATTTTGTCTACTGAGGTGGTTGTTGTTGATGAGACTGGAACTGGCGATTATTTTGATTGCTCTGTTGAAAACCGCCCTGAGAATTATTGTTAAAATTATGTGATCTCTGAGGTTGCTCTCTGCTCCCAAAATTTGGGTGATTTTTCCATCCCTGATAATAGGTCTTAGAGTATGGATCATTATTTGGGGTTTCTAGGAGCATTCCCCATGTAATTGACCTGTTCAGTGGAAGAATGAGCAAAATCATAATTTTCACTTTGCATAGAGCTACCAGTCATGTCATAAGGGACCTCTTGAGGTGCATTCTGAGTGTTGACAGCTGAAACTTGCATCCCACTCAATTGTTGAGTAATTAAATTCATCTACTAAGATGAAATTTTGTTCTGAGCAAGAAGAGTATCAAAAGCTTCTACTTCCATAACGCCTTTCTTCTGAGGATTTTCAGAGTTCACAGGATTCTTGTTAAATGAGTATAAATATTGGTTGTTAGCAACCAACTCAATAAGCTCAGTAGTTTTCTCTGGTATCTTCTTCATGTGGAACGAACCACCTGCAGAATTATCTAAACACATCTTGGACATTTCACATAAGCCCTCATAAAAGATATCTAGTTGAGTTCATTTAGAAAATATGTCCGGAGGGCATTGCCTAGTCAGTAGCTTGAATCTCTCCCAGGCTTCATAAAGGGTCTCACCATCTTTCTGTCTGAAGGTTTGAAGCTCTACCCTCAACTTAGTTAGCTTTTGTGGTGGGAAAAGTTTAGTAAGAGATTTAGTGACCACCTTATTCCAAGTATCTAAACTCTCCTTGGGTTGAGAATCTAACCACAGCTTTGCAATATCCATCACAGCAAATGGGAAGAGCATGAGTTTGTATACCTTAGGATTCACTCCATTAGTTTTCACACTGTCACAAATCTGTAGGAAATTAGAAATAAACTGATCTGGATCTTCTTGAGGGAGTCCATGATACTGACAATTTTGTTGCACAAGAGTGACCAGCTGTGGCTTCATCTCAAAGTTGTTTGCAGCTATGGAAGGCACCACAATACTCTTTCCATAAAGATCTGTATTGGGAGCAGTGTATGAGCTAAGCACTCTTCTAGGTTATTCATTCTCATTCAGATTTGCCATATTGGCATTCGCAGCATGATTTTGATCCATGGTGGACTCTACAGCTTCCCTTTCAAGAGTTTCACTCAGATTTTCACTAGCATTGTAAAGTCTAGCTTGTTGCAAGCGTTGCCTCAAAGTCCTTTCAGGCTCAGGAACAAAATCTATAAGAGGTGCCTTGTCCCTGTTCCTGCTCATAAACAGATAGAAAATTATAAGCAAAATTAGGACAGAAAAAAATTTGAAATTTATTTTTAAGAAAAATAAACAGGAAAAATTAAAATGAAAATAACTAGGGGACATCAAACTTAATTTCAGATTCAAAAATCAAAGTGCGAAATTAAAATTAAATAAAATTAAAGCTAAAACGCCTAATCTAAGCAATCAAACAACTTATAGTTGTCAATCACAGTCAATCCCTGGCAACGGCGCCAAAAGCTTGGTGGGGAATTTATAAACACAAACTAACCAGCAAGTGTACCGGGTCGTACCAAGTAGTACCTCAACTGAATTAGGGTCGATCCCATGAGGACTGATGGATGAAGCAACAATGATTGAGTGATTCACTTAGTTAGACAAACAGAAAAGAGTGTTGAGAGTTCAAATGCATCAAACAGTAATTCAGAGAATCAGAAAACAAGCAGTAAATTGAGGTGAAATATATATGGAGAAAACAGTTAAGGTTTCAGAGATATCTGTCTTCCGGATTGACTTTTCTTGTTGACTATTTCAATTATGCAAGATTCATTTCATGGCAAACTATATGTGACTAAACCCTAATTCCTTAGACCTTTTTAGTCTCCTCTAACTTTCATCAACTGCCAATTCCATGGTCACTTGATTTCAATTAGAGGGTGAAGTTCAATTCTAGTTTATATGCCACAGAGATCCTAATTATCCAAATATAAGAGGATTATATATCACGTATCCTGTTAAGTCCAGATAATTAGAAATTTAGGAGAAATTGTTTTCAAGCTGTTGTTCAAGTAAAGAGCTTTTTCAATTTATACAAGAACTCAATTAGAACAAGGGTCATTGGTGCACGAAATTGTGATCATCAACAATTGCGCCCAAGGACTTGGAGCTCTCAAACGTGAATCACACTTTGTCACAATTTTGCACAACTAACCAGCAAGTGCACTGGGTCCTCCAAGTAATAAATCTTATGTGAGTAAGGGTCGATCCCACGGAGACTGTCGGCTTGAAGCAAGCTATGGTCACCTTGTAAATCTCAGTCAGGTGGATTCAGATGGTGATGGAGAATTGATAATTAAAAGATAAATAAAACATAAACTAAAGATAGAGATACTTATGTAATTCTTTGGTTGGAATTTCAGATAAGCGTATGAAGATGCTTTGTTTCTCCTGAACCTCTGCTTTCCTATTGCCTTCTTCCAATCATTCATACTCCTTTCTATGGCAAGCTTTATGTAGGGCATCACCGTTGTCAATGGCTACTTCCCGTCCTCTCAGTGAAAATGTTCAACGCACGCTGTCACCGCACGGCTAATCATCTGTCGGTTCTCGATCATGTTGGAATAGGATCCATTGATCCTTTTGCGTCTGTCACACGCCCAACAATCGCGAGTTTGAAGCTCGTCATAGTCATCCCTTCCCAGATCCTACTCAGAATACCACAGACAAGGTTTAGACGTTCCGGATCTCAGGAATAGCAGCCAATAATTCTAGCCTATACAACGAAGGTTCTAATCTTAGATTAGAAACCCAAGAGATACACATTCAAGCTTGTTTGCATGTAGAATGGAAGTGGTTGTTAGTCACGCGTTCATAGGTGAGAATGGTGATGAGTGTCACTGATGAGCGGATAATTTATACGCTTTTTGGCATTGTTTTTAGTATGTTTTTAGTAGGATCTAGTTACTTTTAGGGATGTTTTCATTAGTTTTTATGTTAAATTCACATTTCTAGACTTTACTATGAGTTTGTGTGTTTTTCTGTGATTTCAGGTATTTTCTGGCTGAAATTGAGAGACTTGAGCAGAAATCAGATTCAGAGGTTGAAGAAGGACTGCTGATGCTGTTAGATTCTGACCTCCCTACACTCAAAATGGATTTTCTGGAGCTACAGAACTCGAAATGGCGCGCTTCCAATTGCGTTAGAAAGTAGACATCCAGGGCTTTCCAGAAATATATAATAGTCCATATTTTGGCCAAGAATAGATGACGTAAACTGGCATTCAACGCCAGCTCTCTGCCCAATTCTGGCATCCAGCGCCAGAAAAGGATCCAAAACCAGAGTTGAACGCCAGAAATGGATCAAAACCTGGCGTTCAACTCCACAAATGGCCTCTGCACGTGCAACACTCAAAGCTCAGCCCAAGCACACACCAAGTGGGCCCCGGAAGTGGATTTATGCATCAACTACTTATTTCTGTAAACCCTAGTAGCTAGTTTATTATAAATAGGACCTCTTACTATTGTATTAGACATCTTTGATCAGTTGTATGCTATCTTAGATCACTTTTGAGGGCTGGCCTCTCGGCCATGCCTGGACTTTCACTTATGTATTTTCAACGGTAGAGTTTCTACACTCCATAGATTAAGGTGTGGAGCTCTGCTGTTCCTCAAAGATTAATGCAAAGTACTACTATTTTCTATTCAATTCATCTTATTTCGCTTCTAAGATATCCATTCGTACCCAAGAACATGATGAATGTGATGATTATGTGACGCTCATCATCATTATCCCTTATGGACGCGTGCCTGACAAACACTTTCGTTCTACATGCAACAAGCTAGAATGAATATCTCTTAGATCTCTTAATTGGAATCTTCGTGGTGTAAGCTAGAATGATGGCGGCATTCAAGAGAATCCGGAAAGTCTAAACCTTGTTTGTGGTATTCCGAGTAGGATTCAATGATTGAATGACTGTGACGAGCTTCAAACTCGCGAGTGCTGGGCGTTAGTGACAGACGCAAAAGGAGGGTGAATCCTATTCCAGCATGATCGAGAACCGACAGATGATTAGCCGTGCTGTGACAGAGCATGTGAGCATATTTTTCACTGAGAGGAGGGGATGTAGCCACTGACAACGGTGATGCCCTTGCATAAAGCCAGCCATGGAAAGGGGTAAGACTGATTGAATGAAGATAGCAGGAAAGCAGAGGTTCAGAGGAACGAAAGCATCTCCATTCGTTTATCTGAAATTCCTACCAATGAATTACATAAGTATTTCTATCCCTATTTTATTATATTAAATTCGAAAACACCATTATCAATTTATATCTGCCTAACTGAGATTTGCAAGGTGACCATAGCTTGCTTCATACCGACAATCTCCGTGGGATTCGACCCTTACTCACGTAAGGTATTACTTGGACGACCCAGTGCACTTGCTGGTTAGTTGTATCGAAGTTGTGAACCATGGTATTGGCACCATGTTCTTGGCGCCATTGCCAGGGAAAGAAAGAGCCATGAATTTTACATAATCAAAGTGTAATCACGATTGCACGTACCAAGTTGCTCACGTTGCCAGGGATTGTTTGAGCCTGGACATCACAATTTCGTGCACCAAGTTTTTGGCGCCGTTGCCGGGGATTGTTCGAGTTTGGACAACTGACGGTTCATCTTGTTGCTCAGATTAGGTAATTTTCTTTTTGTTTTCTTTTCAAAATTTTTCAAAAATATTTCAAAATTTTCTCCTTTGTTTTCGAAAAAAAAAATTTTAGAATCAAAATTTTTAAGAATGAATTCTAGTGTTTCATGAAGCATGTGAAGCCTGGCTGACTGTAAAGCCATGTCTAATTTTATTTGGACTGAGGCTTGCAATTTGTTATCAAGAGCAATATACTCTGATGTTAAATGCTGAAGCTTGCCTGGCCATTGGCCATGTCTAGTGTTTTGGACTGGAGCTTTCATTGAAAGCCTGGCTGGCTAGTGAGCCATGTCTAATTCCTGGACTGAAGCTTTAGACTAAGAATGCAAGATTCCTGGAATTCATATTAAAAATTTTGGAATCCTTATTTTCCTTTTTCAAATTAATTTTCGAAAAATAAAAATCCAAAAAATTTAGAAAATCATAAAAATCAATAAAATATTTTGTGTTTCTTGTTTGAGTCTTGAGTCATATCATAAGTTTGGTGTCAATTGCATGTGCATCTTGCATTTTTCGAAAATTTTCATGCATTCATAGTGTTCTTCATGATCTTCAAGTTGTTCTTAGTAAGTCTTCTTGTTTGATCTTGATGATTTTTTGTTTTGTGTTGTATGGTATTTTTCATATGCATTCTTGAATTCTTAGTGCCTAAGCATTAAAGAATTCTAAGTTTGGTGTCTTGCATGTTTTCTTTGCATTAAAAATTTTTCAAAAATATGTTCTTGGTGTTCATCTTGATATTCACGGTGTTCTTGGTGTTCATCTTGACATTCATAGCATTCTTGCATACATTCATAGTTTTGATCCAAAATTTTCATGCATTGCATCATTTTAGTGTTTTTCATAAAAATTCAAAAATCAAAAATTATATCTTCCCCTTTTTCTCTCATCAAATTCGAAAATTTGAGTTGACTTTTTCAAAAAATTTTAAAATCAAGTTGTTTCTTATGAGTCAAATCAAATTTTCAATTTGAAAATCTTATCTTTTTCAAAATCTTTTTCAAAAATCAAATCTTTTTCAAAATTCTTAGTTATTTTCAAAAATTCCAAAAATATTTTTCTTATTTTTATATCAAATTTTCGAAAATAACATAATCAATTAATGTTTTGATTTAAAAATTTGAAGTTTGTTGCTTGCTTGTTAAGAAAGATTCAAACTTTAAGTTCTAGAATCATATCTTGTGATTTCTTATGAATCAAGTCATTAATTGAGATTTTAAAAATCAAATCTTTTTCAAAAACTAATTTCAATCATATCTTTTCAAAAATATCTTCTTATCTTTTTCAAAAATTTGATTTCAAAATATCTTCTCTAACTTCCTAACTTCTTATCTTTTCAAAATTGATTTTCAAATTTGTTTCAACTAACTAACTAACTTTTTGTTTGTTTCTTAACTTTTTCAAAACTACCTAACTAACTCTCTCTCTCTAATTTTCGAAAATATCTCCCCCCTTTTTCAAAAATTTCTTTTTAATTAACTAATTATTTTTATTTTTGATTTTAAAAATTTTCGAAAAATACTAACATTTTTCAAAAACCATTTTCAAAAATCACTAACTCTTTTTCAAAAATATTTTTCGAAAATTCTCCCTCTCCCATCTTATTCTATTTATTTATTCATTTACTAACATCTCATCTCACATCTCAACCCTCCTCACAGTTGTGTTTCTTCCATTATATTACATTCTTTGTCTCCCCCTCTTCTTCTACTCACACAGAGATCCCTATACTGTGGTATAAAGGATCTCTATTATTATTATTATTTTTCTGTGCCCTCTTCTTTGTCATATAAGCAGGAGCAAGGATAAGAAAGATAACCTTTCAGAATTTTTCGAACAGGAAGAGGAGATGACAGCCGAAAATAATAATAATGTAAGAAAGATGCTTGGTGACTTTACTGCACCTAATTCCAATTTACATGGAAGAAGCATCTCTATTCCTGCCATTGGAGCAAACAACTTTGAGCTGAAACCTCAATTAGTTTCTCTGATGCAGCAGAACTGCAAGTTTCATGGACTTCCATCTGAAGATCCTTTTCAATTCTTAACTGAATTCTTGCAGATATGTGATACTGTTAAGACTAATGGAGTAGATCCTGAAGTCTACAGGCTCATGCTTTTTCCTTTTGCTGTAAGAGACAGAGCTAGATTATGGTTGGATTCTCAACCCAAAGACAGCCTGAACTCTTGGGATAAGCTGGTCACGGCTTTCTTAGCCAAGTACTTTCCTCCTCAAAAGCTGAGCAAGCTTAGAGCTGATGTTCAAACCTTCAGACAGAAAGAAGGTGAATCCCTCTATGAAGCTTGAGAAAGATACAGACAGTTGACCAAAAAGTGTCCTTCTGACATGCTTTCAGAATGGACCATCCTGGATATATTCTATGATGGTTTATCTGAGCTATCAAAGATGTCACTGGACACTTCTGCAGATGGATCCATTCACCTAAAGAAAACGCCTGCAGAAGCTCAAGAACTCATTGACATGGTTGCTAATAACCAGTTCATGTACACTTCTGAGAGGAATCCTGCGAATAATGGGACGCCTATGAAGAAGGGAGTTCTTGAGGTTGATACTCTGAATGCCATATTGGCTCAGAACAAAATATTGACTCAGCAAGTCAATATGATTTCTTAGAGTCTGAATGGAATGCAAGCTGCATCCAACAGTACTCAAGAGGCATCTTCTGAAGAAGAAGCTTATGATCCTGAGAACCCTGCAATAGCAGAGGTAAATTACTTAGGTGAACCTTATGGAAACACCTATAACTCATCATGGAGAAATCATCCAAATTTCTCATGGAAGGATCAAAAGCCTCAACAAGGCTTTAATAATGGTGGAAGAAACAGGTTTAACAATAATAAACCTTTTCCATCATCCACTCAGCAACAGACAGAGAACTCTGAACATAATACTTCTAATTTAGAAAACTTAGTCTCTGATCTATCTAAGGCCACTGTAAGTTTCATGAATGAAACAAGGTCTTCCATTAGAAATCTAGAAGCACAAGTGGGCCAACTGAGTAAAAGGATCACTGAAATCCCTCCTAGTACTCTCCCAAGCAATACAGAAGAGAACCCAAAAGGAGAGTGCAAGGCCATTGACATAAGCACCATGGCCAAACCCAAAGAAGGAGAGGAGGACGTGAATCCCAAGGAGGAAGACCTCCTGGGACGTCCAGTGATCAATAAGGAGCTTCCCTCTGAGGAACCAAAGGACTCTGAGGCTCATCTAGAGACCATAGAGATTCCATTGAACCTCCTTATGCCCTTCATGAGCTCTGATGAGTATTCCTCTTCTGAAGAGAATGAGGATGTTACTGAAGAGCAAACTTTCAAGTTTCTTGGTGCAATCATGAAGCTGAATGCCAAATTATTTGGCATTGATGCTTGGAAAGTTGAACCTCCCTTGTTCATCAATGAACTAAGTGATCTGGATCAACTGACATTGCCTCAGAAGAGACAGGATCCTGGAAAGTTCAGAATACCTTGTACTATAGGCACCATGATCTTTAAGGCTCTGTGTGACCTTGGTTCAGGGATAAACCTCATGCCCCTCTTTGTAATAGAGAAACTGGGAATCTATGGGGTGCAAGCTGCTAAAATCTCATTAGAGATGACAGACAATTCAAGAAAATAGGCATATGGACAAGTAGAGGACGTGTTAGTAAAGGTTGAAGGCCTTTACATCCCTGCTGATTTCATAGTCCTGGATACTGGAAAGGAAGAGGATGAATCAATCATCCTAGGAAGACCTTTTACTGGCCACAGCAAGAGCTGTGATTGATGTTGACAGAGGTGAAATAGTCCTTCAATGGAATGAGGACTCCCTTGTGTTTAAAACTCAAGGATCTCCCTTTGCAACCATGGAGAGGAAGCATGAAAAGCTTCTCTCAAAGCAGAGTCAACCCAAGCCCCCACAGTCAAACTCTAAGTTTGGTGTTGGGAGGCCACAACCAAACTCTAAGTTTGGTGTTGAACTCCCATATCCAAACCCTAAGTTTGGTGTTGGAGAGTCTCAACAAAGCTCTGCACATCTGTGAGGCTCCATGAGAGCCCACTATCAAGCTATTGACATTAAAGAAGCGCTTGTTGGGAGGCAACCCAATTTTTATTTATCTAACTATATTTTTCTTAGTTATATGTCTTAGTAGGTTCATGATCATGTGGAGTCACAAAATAAATATAAAAATTGAAAACAGAATAAAAAAAATAGCAGAAGAAAAATCACACCCTGGAGGAGCATCTGTCTGGCATTCAGCGCCAGAACAGAGCATGGTTCTGGCGCTGAACGCCCAAAATGGGCAGCTTCTGGGCGCTGAACGCCAGAACAGGCATGGTTTTGGCGTTCAACGCCAGAAATGGCACACAGATGGGTGTTGAACGCCCAAAATGGCCACCAACCTGGCGCTGAACGCCCAGAGTTGTGTGCAAAGGCATTTTTACATGCCTAATGGGTGCAGGGATGTAAATCCTTGAACACCTCAGGATCTGTGGACCCCACAGGATCCCCACCTACTTCCACTCACTTCTTCTCACCATTTTTTTTCACACAACCCAATAAACACTCTTCCCCAAAAAAAACCCTTCACCAATCACCTCAAACTCTCTTTCCCATCACCTCTTCACCACTCACATCCATCCACTCTTCCCCATAAACCTACCTCATAAACTCCACCTACCTTCAAAAATTCAAAACCAATTTCCCACCCAAACCCACCCATATGGCCGAAACCTTTCCCCCCTCCCTTCCCTATATAAAGACCTCCATTCTTCATCAAATTCACATAACACACCCCTATACACTCCTCTTGGCCGAAACCACATCTCCCTCTCCCTCTCCATATTTCTTATTCTTCTTCTTCTATTCTTTTGTTTATTGCTCGAGGGCGAGCAATATTCTAAATTTGGTGTGGTAAAAGCATAGTTTTTTTTTTGTTTTTCCATTACCATTGATAGAATCTAAGACCGGAGAATCCTCTAGAAGAGGGAAAGGGAAGATAAAAGCTTCCACATCCGAGTCATGGGAGATGGAAAGGTTCATCTCCAAAGCCCATCAAGACCACTTCTATGATGTTGTGGCCAAGAAGAAGGTGATCCCCGAGGTCCCTTTCAAACTCAAAAGAAATGAGTATCCGGAGATCCGACATGAAATTCAAAGAAGAGGTTGGAAAGTTCTAACAAATCCCATCCAACAAGTCGGCATCCTAATGGTTCAAGAGTTCTATGCCAATGCATGGATCACCAAGAACCATGATCAAAGTAAGAACCCGGATCCAAAGAACTATGTTACAATGGTTCGGGGGAAACACTTGGATTTTAGTCCGGAAAATGTGAGGTTGGCGTTTAACTTGCCCACGATGCAAGGAGATGAACGCCCCTACACTAGAAGGGTCAACTTTAATCAAAGGTTGGACCAAGTCCTTATGGACATATGTGTAGAAGGAGCTCAATGGAAGGTTGAATCCAAAGGCAAGCCAGTTCAACTAAGAAGATTGGACCTCAAGCCTGTAGCTAGAGGATGGTTGGAGTTCATTCAATGCTCAATCATTCCCACAAGCAACCGGTCTGAAGTTACTATAGACCAGGCCATCATGATCCATAGCATCGTGATTGGAGAAGAGGTGGAAGTTCATGAGATTATACCTCAAGAACTCTACAAGGTGGCTGACAAGTCCTCCACCATGGCAAGGTTAGCCTTCCCTCACCTCATTTGCCATCTATGTTGCTCAGCTGGAGCTTTCATAGAAGGAGATATCCTCATTAAAGAGGACAAGCCCATCACTAAGAAGAAGATGGAGCAAGCAAGAGAGCCCATTCATGGAGCTCAAGAGGCGTATGAATCTCATTACCATGAGATTCCGGAGATGCCTCAAATGCACTTTCCTCCACAAAATTATTGGGAGCAAATCAACACCTCCCTAGGAGAATTGAGTTCCAATATGGGACAACTAAGGGTGGAACATCAAGAGCACTCTATCATGCTTCATGAAATAAGAGAAGATCAAAAAGCAATGAGGAAGGAGCAACAAAGACAAGGAAGAGACATAGAAGAGCTCAAGGACATCATTGGTTCCTCAAGAAGGAAACGCCACCATCACTAAGGTGGATTCATTCTTTGTTCTTATTTCTTCTGTTTTTCGTTTTCTATGTTATGTGCTTATCTATGTTTGTGTCTTCATTACATGATCATTAGTAGTTAGTAACTTTGTCTTAAAGTTATGAATGTCCTATGAATCCATCACCTCTCTTAAATGAAAAATGTTTTAATTCAAAAGAACAAGAAGTACATGAGTTTCGAATTTATCCTTGAACTTAGTTTAATTAGAACAGTGCATATGTCTTTTGAAGTTGTTGTTTAAGAATGTTAAATATGTTGGCTCTTGAAAGAATGATGACTAGGAGACATGTTATTTGATAATCTGAAAAATCATAACAATGATTCTTGAAGCAAGAAAAAGCAGCAAAGAACAAAGCTTGCCGAAAAAAAATAGGCGAAAAAAAAATAGAAAGAAAAAGAAAAAGCAAGCAGAAAAAGCCAAAGCTCTTAAAACCAAGAGGAAAGAGCAAAAAGCCAATAACCCTTAAAACCAAAAGGCAAGGGCAAATAAAAAGGATCCCAAGGCTTTGAGCATCAGTGGATAGGAGGGCCTAAAGGAATAAAATCCTGGTCTAAGCGGCTAAACCAAGCTGTCCCTAACCATGTGCTTGTGGCGTGTAGGTGTCAAGTGAAAACTTGAGACTGAGCGGTTAAACTCAAGGTCCAAAGGAAAAAAAGAGTGTGCTTAAGAACCCTGGACACCTCTAATTGGGGACTTTAGCAAAGCTGAGTCACAATCTGAAAAGGTTCACCCAATTATGTGTCTGTGGCATTTATGTATCCGGCGGTAATACTGGAAAACAAAGTGCTTAGGGCCACGGCCAAGACTCATAAAGAAGCTGTGTTCAAGAATCATCATACTGAACTAGGAAAATCAATAACACTATCTGAACTCTGAGTTCCTATAGATGCCAATCATTCTGAACCTCAATGGATAAAGTGAGATGCCAAAACTATTCAAGAGGCAAAAAGCTATAAGTCCCGCTCATTTGATTGAAGCTCTGTTTCATTGATAGTTTGGAATTTATAGTATATTCTCTTCTTTTTATCCTATTTGATTTTCAGTTACTTGGGGACAAGCAACAATTTAAGTTTGGTGTTGTGATGAGCGGATAATTTATACGCTTTTTAGCATTGTTTTTAGTATGTTTTTAGTAGGATCTAGTTACTTTTAGGGATGTTTTCATTAGTTTTTATGTTAAATTCACATTTCTAGACTTTACTATGAGTTTGTGTGTTTTTCTGTGATTTCAGGTATTTTCTGGCTGAAATTGAGGGACTTGAGCAGAAATCAGATTCAGAGGTTGAAGAAGGACTACTGATGCTGTTAGATTCTGACCTCCCTGCACTCAAAATGGATTTTCTGGAGCTACAGAACTCGAAATGGCATACTTCCGATTGAGTTGGAAAGTAGACATCCAGGGCTTTCCAGAAATATATAATAGTCCATACTTTGGCCAAGAATAGACGACATAAACTGGCGTTCAACGCCAGCTCTCTGCCCAATTCTGGCGTCCAGCGCCAGAAAAGGATCCAAAACCAGAGTTGAACGCCAGAAATGGATCAAAACCTGGCGTTCAACTCCACAAATGGCCTCTGCACGTGCAACACTCAAAGCTCAGCCCAAGCACACACCAAGTGGGCCCCGGAAGTGGATTTATGCATCAACTACTTATTTCTGTAAACCCTAGTAGCTAGTTTATTATAAATAGGACCTCTTACTATTGTATTAGACATCTTTGATCAGTTGTATGCTATCTTAGATCACTTTTGAGGGCTGGCCTCTCGGCCATGCCTGGACTTTCACTTATGTATTTTCAACGGTAGAGTTTCTACACTCCATAGATTAAGGTGTGGAGCTCTGCTGTTCCTCAAAGATTAATGCAAAGTACTACTGTTTTCTATTCAATTCATCTTATTTTGCTTCTAAGATATCCATTCGTACCCAAGAACATGATGAAGGTGATGATTATGTGACGCTCATCATCATTATCCCTTATGGACGCGTGCCTGACAAACACTTTCGTTCTACATGCAACAAGCTAGAATGAATATCTCTTAGATCTCTTAATCGGAATCTTCGTGGTGTAAGCTAGAATGATGGCGGCATTCAAGAGAATCCGGAAAGTCTAAACCTTGTCTGTGGTATTCCAAGTAGGATTCAATGATTGAATGACTGTGACGAGCTTCAAACTCGCGAGTGCTGGGCGTTAGTGACAGACGCAAAAGGAGGGTGAATCCTATTCCAGCATGATCGAGAACCGACAGATGATTAGCCGTGCTGTGACAGAGCATGTGAGCATATTTTTCACTGAGAGGAGGGGATGTAGCCACTGAAAACGGTGATGCCCTTGCATAAAGCCAGCCATGGAAAGGGGTAAGACTGATTGAATGAAGATAGCAGGAAAGCAGAGGTTCAGAGGAACGAAAGCATCTCCATTCGCTTATCTGAAATTCCTACCAATGAATTACATAAGTATTTCTATCCCTATTTTATTATATTAAATTCGAAAACACCATTATCAATTTATATCTGCCTAACTGAGATTTGCAAGGTGACCATAGCTTGCTTCATACCGACAATCTCCGTGGGATTCGACCCTTACTCACGTAAGGTATTACTTGGACGACCCAGTGCACTTGCTGGTTAGTTGTATCGAAGTTGTGAACCATGGTATTGCCACCATGTTCTTGGCGCCATTGCCAGGGAAAGAAAGAGCCATGAATTTTACATAATCAAAGTGTAATCACAATTGCGCGTACCAAGTTGCTCACGTTGCCAGGGATTGTTTGAGCCTGGACATCACAATTTCGTGCACCAGTCACATAATCATCACATTCATCATGTTCTTGGGTGCGAATGAATATCTTGGAGAAGAAATAGACTTGAGTTGAATAGAAAAACAGTAGTACTTTGCATTAATTCATGAAGAACAGCAGAGCTCCACACCTTAATCTATGGTGTGTAGAAACTCCACCGTTGAAAATAAAAAAGTGATAATGGAAGTCATTGGCTTCGGCCCCAGAGAGGGAACCAGAAGAACCAAGATGAAAATACAATAGTAAAAGGTCCTATTTATAGAGAACTAGTAGCCTAGGGTTTACAAAAATAAGTAATTAATGCAGAAATCTTCATCCGGGCCCACTTGGTGTGTGCTTGGGCTGAGCATCGAAGCTTTCACATGTAGAGACTTTTCTTGGAGTTAAACGCCAGCTTTTGTGCCAGTTTGGGCGTTTAACTCCAGTTTTTGTGCCAATTCTGGCGTTAAATGCCAGAATTCTTGTGCTGTCTTGGAACGCCTGTTTGGGCCATCAAATCTCGGGCAAAGTATGGACTATTATATATTGCTGGAAAGCCCAGGATGTCTACTTTCCAACACAATTGGGAGAGCGCCAATTAGGCTTCTGTAGCTCTATAAAATCCACTTTGAGTGCAGGGAGGTCAGAATCCAACAGCATCTGCAGTCCTTTTTCAGCCTCTGAATCAGATTTTTGCTCAGGTCCCTCAATTTCAGCCAGAAAATACCTGAAATCACATAAAAACACACAATCCCATAGTAAAGTCCAGAAGAGTGATTTTTATTTAAAAACTAATAAAAATATAATAAAAACTAATTAAAATATACTAAAAACATACTAAAAATAATGCCAAAAAGCGTATAAATTATCCGCTCATCAGTCATACTTCTGTTCCACCCGAATTCATAAGATAAAGAACGAAAACAATTCTTAAAATAGAAATTATTACATGAATTAAAATAGAAAAATAATAGTATCAATCTATACAATAGACAAAGCTCCAAACCTTAAAAGTAGAGGTTTAGTTGCTCATGGTTTAGAGAGAAAACTAGGATTCTGAAAAACTGTAAATTACGAAATGAGGTAGAAGAGAAGAGAAGAGCCCAAAGGGCTTATTCTTTTTTCTTTTATATCTAATCCTAATTAATATAAAATATATTTCCTAAAACTAAATAATATATTTTTCTTTTTTAAAATAAAATAAAGTTTAATCAAAATTAATTAAATACATCTCGTGCAAGCCTTGTACAGCGAATGGGGACCACTTGATTTGCTAAAGGTGGCGCCAAACTTGGAGAATCCAAGTTTGGCGCTGTTGAGGCCACATGCAATTTTCAAGGTTCTCCTTAGTTGGTGCCAAACGTGAGGTATCTCAAGTTTGGCTTCAAATGGATCGTATGCATTCTCCAATTCTTCTTAGTTGGCACTAAACCTAAGGTATCTCATGTTTGGCTTCAACTCACCCGTATGCATTCCTTGGATTCTTGAGTGTGGCGCCAAACTTGGAGAATCCCAAGTTTGGCACCGTGAAGGCCGAAAGCAATGGGGATTGTGAGGCACTCTTGGCGCCAAACTTGGAAAATCCAAGTTTGGCCCCACATCCTTATTCTGTTGTGGCTTCGTTTCTTCATGTAAACTCTGTCAAATTCATCTAAAATGCTACCTGAAATAAACAGAATTGCTCACAAGTAAAAGTAGCATTCATAGTGGCTAAAAGATAATTAATTTTTGATTAACCTCAATAATTTGAATACAAATTCACTAGGAAAAGATAGGAAAGATGCTCATGCATTATGACTCACCTGTGAAAAATAGAAAATAATACCGTAAGAATAGAAAATACAAAAGCAAGGAAGCATATATTGTTGGAATGAGGTAAGAACCACTAGAATGGAGTGAGTGAATTAGTGTGACATTAAGGAAGAACAGTGTGTGAGTTCTAAGTTGCATGCGGTTTAGAACACACATTAGCATAGAAAGCTATGTCGCAATTACAGAAAAGAAGTAAGCACTTCGCTCATTCTAGTGTGCCTGAGATGCTTAAGAGAAAACTTGTAAGTTAGGACAACCAAACAAGCAATAAAGAAGGATAAAAGCATTCAAGCAATAAACAAGGAATTATGAAATGGATAAGGTATGCACATAGATTGATGTGCAAGGTAACTTTAATGAACAAAATTGAATATGAAACTTACACATCAATCAATGACACACTTTGAATTTTATTTGCAATACCTAATTGACATAAAAGTGGAAGACATTGGTGCTATGGAACTTAGGAAAAGAGAGATAGAAATTAGAATCAATCACATAGCAAGAATGGTCCACAAAGCTTAGAAGGCTAAAAAATATGTCACTAGGTAAGCGTACGATCCAATTTCACAATTCCAAAATCTCAATGCATGAAATAGGTGATGTAAATAAAAATCAATCATAAACAAGCATCACCTAACAAAAAATGCATTGATAATACAAAAATTACCTCACCATAGATAATGAAATCAAATCACATGGTGGCCAAAACATGTAATTCAAAAGTTTTAGAGTGTTTGAAAGCAATGCTATATACTTGGTATTCAAACACATTAAGCATTAAGAACTCAAAACCAAGGAACAATTTATAACATCAATAAAGAAATCCAACAATGAAAATTAACAACAATGATGCTAAAATAGCATCTTATCAATAATCTGCAGCAATACTCAGCACAGAAGATTCATAATCCAACACTTATAATAAAAAATAGAAAATTAGACAGAAATTAAACTAACTAACTAACTAACTAAATAAGATGATGGTGGATGGTGATTGGCAGTGTTGGATGATTGAAAGAAGAGAAGAAAAGAAGAGAAGAGAAGAGAAGATAAGATAAGAAATGGAGAGAAAAGAAGAAAAGAAGTGAGTGAAACAGGGCAGGGGGTCACGCGCACGCATCAGGTCACGCATACGCGTGCATGGCAGAAGTAGGGTGCGACGCGTATGCATCCTCGACGCGCATGCGTGATAAGAGAGAAAGGAAGATGACGCGTATGCGTGAAGCACGCGTACGCGCGGGGTAAAGATTATGCTAGATGCACAATTCCAGCACACTTGTCGCACAACTAACTGGTTTTTGTACTGCACCTGGAAATTTTGGGATCATGCGTATGCGTGGGTCATGCGTACGCGTGGCTGGGTGCTCTGTTTTTTCAAAATTTTTCAAGTTCTAGCACCAAACTAAGCATTCCAAACATCCAAATAGCTACCAAAACACCATCAAACCTTATTTAACATAATAGACTACAAAATAAACTCAACTAACTAAACAAAACATGAAATTAAACTAATTTTTACCAATATTTACAAAAGAGAAAAATGAAAAGATGTTACCATGGTGGGGTGTCTCCTACCTAGAACTTTTATTTATTGTCCTTAAGTTGGACTTATAGGGAGCTTTCATCAAGGTGGCTTGTGCTTGAATTCATCCTTGAACTTCCACCAATGCTTGGTCTTCCATTGTGCTGCAAGATTCTCAATTAATTACACCAAGTCTTGATAGAATTCTTCACAAGCTTGGAGCTCCAAAAATTGATCCTCATCTTGTAATCTTGGGTCCGAAACATTATTTTCACACCCGTCTTCAAGTTGATCATGGTAATTCCCTCTGGATGGTAGGCAAGCCGAATTCTCATTTAGGCACCAAGACTTCCTCCTAGACCCATCCAATTGAGCACTAGTCCAAATTCTCATTTAGGCACCAAGACTTCCTCCTAGACCCATCCAATTGAGTACTAGTCCAACCTTTGCATCTAGTCCTTGAAGCCTCGACCATAATGAGCCTAGATTTACAACGTCAACCACTAAACATCCTTCTCTTACGCTTCATTCCACAAAGTGCCCTAAGTTGGCCATCCATTTCAAGCAAACCAAATTCAAGTGGGATAATAAAGCTAAGAGTAATAATTTTTACCCACTCAAATGAAGGAATAGATGGTGACCTAGGTAGAGAAGTTTCCAATGATCTTGATAAAGTACATTCCACTCCCGTCCATCCTCTTCTAGAAGTTTCCACCACTTGACAAGTGTCTTCAAGCTCTACCTCTTGCCAAGCTTCCTCAAGTTCAAATGCTTCCTCACCAATGTCTTCTAGTTCTTCTCCATCACTCAAATCATAAATAGGAGGTTGAGTGAAATCTGCCTCAACATCAACTTCAAATTCAATGGGGAAGGATTCATCAAGCTCAAAAGGATCGTATGTTGATGCGAAATCATCATAAATAGGGGAACTTGTGGCTTGCCCCATTTCTTCCAATTCTTTATTAACAATATGCCTTGGAGGTTGTGCACTATCCTCCTCAACATCACCTTTAAACTCCATGGAAGAAGGTTCTTTAACTTGAGATTCCTCTTTGCATTCAACATCTCCTAAATCTTCAACCATTTCTTTCGATTCAATTATCTCTACTTCCTCCTCTTGTTACAATTCTTGCTTCAACTCCTCTTCTTCACCTTGAAGCTCTAAATTCACTCCCTTACTATGCTCTTTCATTGAGCCTCCATATTCGTCAATGGGAGCGTCTTGATTGCATGAGTTTAGGTGGGAGGCCATGCGGTTAACGGCTTCCAGCATGGTAGCAACCATGATTTCTAGCTTCTTTAGTTCCTTTTTCTCCTTTTCTTGCTTTTGGATATAAGAGTTGATGTCTCTTTGTTGTTCTAGCATAAAGGTATGGAGAATTTCATCAAATGAAGGAGTTGGTGAAAGAGAGGGTTCATTGTTTGGAGGAAAAGTGTCGTAGATGTAAGGTGGTTCAAATTGGTGAAAGTCTTGAGGTAGTGTATAAGGAATTGGTTGCTCTTGGGAGTATTGGTGTTGGAATGGTGGTGGCTCTAGGTATGGTTCACATGGTTGTTGGTATGGTGGGTATGAGTTAGGATATAGAGGTGAAAGGTGGAATGGGGCTTGCGAGTAGGGTTGTTGAGGGCTCTGTTGAGGACAATGAGGGTCACCACATCCATTAGGTTCGTAAGCATTAGGAGTTGGATTGTACCAATAAGAAACCAGCGGAGGTTGTTTCCAAGAGGAGTATCCATATACTTGAGGCTCCTCCCACCTTTGTTTTCCAAATCCTTGATGCAAACCTCCATTAAAGCTTTCATTCTCTACAATATAGTTTGAACCGAACTCATAGCCAAAGGGATGAGAATTCATAGTGAAAGGAAAAACAAAAACATAAGCTAACAAGAAACAAAGAAAGCAAAGTCCTACAACTAGCAAAACTTGCAAACAAACCAAAAATTAAGCTATTCACAATATTGGCATATATACAATAACCAATAACAAGCACACATTGCGATTCCCCGGTAATGGCTCCAAAAACTTGAAAGAGGGTTACTGTCAGCTTAGAATTTCTTCTCAGTAAGAGGAATAACTTCGTTGCAAATATAGTTCCAAACCGACAAATAACGTTCAATCAAAGTTTAATTTTGGTTGTCACAAATGCAAACCCAATAAAATAACCGAGAGTATTACTTCCGGGTCGTTCTCCCTAGGAATTACAATTGACTGCCTAATTATTGGTTATGAGTTTCAAGGGGGGTTTGCGGATAAAGAAGTAAGAAATTAAATGACAAGGAATTTAAATGACAAGAAAGTAAATAAAGCAACTAAAGATAACAAATACTAAAGAGAGACATTCATGGCAAGGATTTAGAATCGAGGCTTTCTATCCTAGTCATTAATCATAATATAATAATTAACAAGAGCTAATCCTATTTCATCATCTCCAACATTGGAAGAAGATACAATGTTATCTTCACATTGAGAGAAAGTCAAATAGGACTAGTTAATCTCAATCCATAAGTCCTAATCAACTGACTAATTGAATTAGCAAGAGATTAGAGTCAACGAAAACAATATTAACTAACAACTCTAGATCACCAACATAAGTTGGGTATCAATGACTCAAGAGCACCTAATTTCTCTTTCCAAGACAAGAATGCTCAAAATCTACTCTAACATCCAACCAAGCATTTTGTCAAACACATGGAAGGTATAAAATAAAAGGCATGGTAAATTGCAAGAAAGAATAAAATCTACAACTATCCAATGCAAGAAATCAACAATAATAACTAAAGAAAGCAACATTAAACATGAAATACCTCAAATTGCATTAAAGAAAATATAAATCCAACAAGATTTCATCAACATAAAAAGAGGCATAAAGGGGAAATTAACAATGTAAACTAAGACAACAAAGATGTAGGAACAAGAAATTGCAATGAAAACAAGATAAAAACAAGAATTAAACCCTAGATCTAAGAAAAATTAACCTAATCTACTGTAATTCTAGAGAGAAGAGGGAACTTCTCTCTCTAGAAAACTATCCTTGTTCTCTCTTGAATTCTGCATCAAACAGCTTCAGAAATGAGTTGGATTTGAGCCTGGAAAGCTCAGAAATTGCCCCCAGCGTATTCACTTTAATGAGGTCACGTGACCAGCGTCACGCGTGCGCGTGGTCGACACGTCGCGTCACCTTGCAAATTCCCTCCTCACGCGTATGTGTGGGTGACGCGTGCGTGTCGCTTGGCAAAATCCTCTCTCACGCGTACGCGTGGATGACTCGAGCGCGTGGCCATGAATCCTCCAAATGCTCATTTCTTCATGAATTCTCCACTTTGCATGCTTTTCTCTTCACTTCTTCCATTCAACCCTTGCCTTATAAATCTGAAATCACTCAGCAAAAATATCAAGGCATCGAATGAAAATAAAGTAGATTAGATTTAGCTATCTTAAGGCCTAAAAAACAACTTTTCAATCATGAAGCACAAATTAGGGAGAATTACAAAAGCATGCTATTTCATTGAATAAATGTGAGATAATTTGATAAAATCCCCTAATTCAACACAAGATAAACCACAAAATTGGGGTTTATCACCAAGCCTAGAAAATCACTGATTGTCCACATCAACGCAGCATACATCTTAACGGTTTTTTTATCGACTGTATCGTAAGTTTCAACACCAACCCAAAATTGCTTCAACTCATTGATCAAGGGCTCTAGGTAAACATCTATGTCATTTCTAGGCATTTTAGGACCATCAATAATCATAGAGAGGGTTAAAGCCATGGGTTAAGAACCACGGGCCAAATTGAGTACTGTGCGGATCACCGGAGAAGTCGGGATATCGTCTGTCAAATGACTTCCATGCCTCGGCGTCCCTTGGATGCCTATACATACCATTAGATTTAAGACCTCTCTTATGCCACAGCATGTCAACGACTGTCTTACTAGACATGTATAACCGATGCAATCGTGGAATAAGGGGGAAGTAACGAAGGATCTTCGCCGCTTGCGGTTTCCCATTCTTCTTAACAACCATCTTGATCCTCACCCTAGAGTTCTTCTTAGTCTTATGCTTCCATCTTTATGTCCCACACCGCTTGCATTTGGTTAGCTCTAGGTCGTTGCCCTGGTATGGCATGCAGTCATTTGGACATGCATCTATCTTCTTGTACGCGACACCGAGCTTTCTTATGACTTTCTTGGCATCGTGCATAGTGCTAGGAGTCCGTGGATGCTCAAAGGCATCCACGAGAAACTCTAATATCATTCCAAAGGCCTTATCACTCACTACGCATATGGACTTTATATGATTACGGGCCTCGCGACTAGGTTCATTGTATAAGTAAGGCAACTCATCCGCAGCGGCGCCAGCATGTTCATTCTCGGAGTCTTCTTCATTGTCATGAAGTCTTGAGAAGTTGAATGCCTTGTGGACCATATCAAGCATCGGCATATTGAAATTTCTTTTGGGTTGATCTTCTTGTCCATCACTAGAGCTCACTACCACGCATCTCTCACCGTGATGGATCCAAAATGTATAAATAGACGGGAAAGGGTTTATCAGCAAATGATCGAACTCATCCTTTCTATTTTGTAAAAGGCCGAACCCACACTTCAGACATAGACAACGTATCATCCCATCGGATGATGCATTGGCAAATGCAAAATCTAAGAATCTGGTCAAACCGTTCCTATATCCTGCACTAACTCGTGGCTTTGAAATCCAACTCTTATCAATATCTAATTTAATAAAATAATAGAATGACAAAACTTCATAAAATAAAGTCAGACTGATAAACCCATATTTTATGATGTATTTTGTGCTTAATTTGAGTGATTTATTCAATCCTTCACCCACTTATTCATATTAATTGCATGGTTTTACTTTCCCTTCCTTATTATGTGATGTATGTAAGAAACATGTTTCCTATGCTTTTAAATTAATTATTTTAATCACCTATAATTCTATTTGATGCCGTGATTAGTGTGTTGAGTAGTTTTCAGATCTTCTAAGGTAGGAATGACTTAAAGGATGGAAAGGAAACATACAAAAATGGAAGGAAAGCACAAAACGGAGCTTCTGAAGAAACTGACATCCACGCGATCGAATGGGCGACGCGGACGCATGCCAAGCGCAAAGAAGCAGTGACGCGGCCGCATGACTGACGCGACCGTGTGCCTTAAGCAGAACGCACATGACGTGGTCGCATGACTGACGCGACCGCATGGCAAGAAAAGCTCCGAATGACGCGACCGCGTGACCCACGCGGACGCATGACAGAGGCCGCGCACCAGAAACTGCAGAAAACGCTCCCAGCAATTTCTGAAGCCCTTTTTGGCCGAAATCCAAGTCCAGAAGGCATAGACCAGAGGTTATGAAGTGAGGGAATGCATCCATTCACAGAGAGCTTGCCAACTTTCACTTTCCATGATTTAGATTTAGTTTTGAGAGAGGTTCTCTCCTCTCTCTTTAGGATTAGGATTTAGAATTAGGATTTTTATTCACTTTCAGGATTATCTCTTTTGATCAGGTTCAATATTCCTTTTATTTACTTTTGCAAGCTACTTTATCAATCCTTTCATGTTACAGATCACTCTTTTATTAATGTTATTTGAGGTATTTCAGTTTAATATTGATTTCTCTTATTTATGCTATTGTTGCTTTTACTCTGAAGACATTTTTATTCCAAGTAGATTTATTTTTCTCCTTTTGGTCTTGGTTAAGAAATCAGTAACTCAGGAGTTATCAAACTCAACGTGATTGATAATTGTTATCTTTGTTAATTGAATTGAACTTCCATAATCCCAATCTTTTCTTAGGGAATAAATAGGATTCGAAGATCAAACCAATTAATCCCTTGACCTTCTTTTATCTTAGTAAAGGTTAACGAAGTGGAATTAAGATTCAATTATTATCATCATTGATAAGGATAGCCAGGATAGGACCTCTAATTTCTCATACCTTGCCAAAAGTTTGCTTTACATTATTTATTTATTTTAATTGCCGTTTAATTTATTTGTCATTAAATTACTCGTTCCTTATTCTTGAAATCCCAAATTTACAATTTCCATAACCAATAATAAGAACATACTTCCCTGCAGTTCCTTGAGAAGACGACCCGAGGTTTAAATACTCGGTTATCAATTTTAAGGGGTTTGTTACTTGTGACAACCAAAACGTTTGTACGAAGGGATTTCTGTCGGTTTAGAGACTATATCTACAACGCGAATGTTTTTATGAAATTCTTTACTGGCAAAAATCCCAACGTCAAAATGGCGCCGTTGCCGGGGAACTGCTAACGTGTGCCTTATTATTGGTTATTGTAAATATTTTTCTTTTGCTTGTTTATTTATTTTTGTTTCTCCTTTTTATTTTTTTATTTGCTACCATGAATTCTCACCCCTCTCGCTTTGAGTTTGGGTCTAACTTTGTTGGAGGAAATAGAAGTTATAGCAGGAATATGCATCAAGGTCAGACCAATCAAGGATGGATGGAGCCAAGAGGATCTAATCAACCCTTCAGGCAACAACACCCTCCAAGATATCATGGAGAACGACCATTCTACACTGCATACCCAGCCGATAGATATGGTGGACAACCTTGTAACTACCAACAAACCCCACCCCGTGCCTATAGACCATCCTCTCAACATAACCTCGAACCACCACACTCACAAGCTTCTCTTCACCATTCGCCACCGTATGATCCTTTCCTACCCCAGTTCCAATCCAATCACCCCCAAGCACCACCACTTCCCTATGTATCATGTCCAAATCCATCACCCCGAGAATCAGAGGTTCGCCTCAAGGCAACAGTAAATAAACTTCAAACAACCATTCGACAACTGGAGCAAGCAGTAATGCAATTAGCTTCTAGACGCGCGAACATTCAAGGACCGACCACAGCCCCATGTGGACAATCTAATGAAGAGCGTAGCATGAAGGAGACACTAGAAACTCCAGTGGACAAGAAAGAGCATAAATTCGTACTAGAACAAGTAGAAGAAGCTGTCATTGTACAAGAAGAAGAGTTGGTTGAAGATCTAGGAGACGTTGAACCTCCATGGGAATCCAGAGTTGAGGAGAACTCCGTCAAGGATGTTACAGTTGATGCTAAGGAGGATATTGCACAATCCCCAAGGCAAGTCGTTTATGAAGAACTAGACGGAATAACCCAGGACACAAATTCCCTTGATGATGATAGTCACAAGTCAAGCTCTCTTAGTAATGAACTTGCATCCGCAAGTGAATTCTCTGAGATCGAAGAACCTTCTCCAAATGAATACGAAGATGATGCAGAGGTAGATTTCTCTCAACCTCCGATCTATGACTCGAGTGATGAGGAAGACATAGAAGACTTTGACCAGGATACATATGCATTTGAAGAATCTTGCGAAGAAGTGGAGGAATTCACGGAAGAGCACAAGGGAGTATAACTTACAGAACCACCAGAAACACCTACCCTAAGGCCATTACCGCCTAATACAAGCTTCAAGTGGGTACAATCCTTAACCTTTAACTTTACTTATTCACTTGAATATGGTTTACTTGAAACAGATGGCCAGCTTAGAGCCCTCTGCGGCTTTAAGAGTAGGAGGGAAATGGCTCGTACTCAGAGTTGGTGTACAAGGTTCAATAAGGTTCCACGCTTCAAATCGAATTGCACGGATTGATATCATGCTCAATTGAATGGATCTCGGAAAACGTTTGGTCACTATGGTGAGAATCTACTTTCTAAACCGCCTGGATGAAAAAATATAGATCAAAACGAAGGCGGATTTAGAACCAAAGTTTGGGATCCTGGAAAATATTCTGATATTCATCACCCCGGGAGCCTGAAAATCTGTTTGAAGCTGCTCAGAAGCTTCACATGCCTAGTTTGGGACCTCGGAGGCTGATGGCATTTCAAACATTGGTGGAGATTTCTGGATGAATTTAAACACAAGCCACCATAACAGGAAGCTCATCTAATGTCCAACTTAAGGACTTTAACTAAAAGTGCTAGGTGGGAGACAACCCACCATGGTATGATCGTTCCTTTTGCAATTTTAATTTTATTTAGTTTTGTTTGTTTTTAAATTTTATTTTTATTGAACCTGGAATCATGCATAGCATTCACATTAAGCATTGCATTCTGCATACTGCATTCTGCATTCTACAAAAAAAGATGCGCGACGCGACCGCATGCCCCATGCGATCGCGTCAAATGGCAAATTACACTTCCCACACGACCTCGTCATCCACGCGGCCACGTGACGTGGAAATCGGCGTAAGGATCCAACGTCCAGAAAGTTGGGCTGGAATCGTGCGGCCATTGTGCGTCTAGCACAAAATGGCCCACGCGATCGCATGCCCCATGCGATCGCGTCACTTGCACACAATCAATCCCACGCGACCGCGTGAGCGACGCGACCGCGTCGCATGGATTGCACGAACACCCACAACGAGACAGAGAGTTGCGCTGAAACGACGCTGGATTCGTGCATTTAGCACAAATTCCAACGACGCGATCACATGCCCCACGCGATCGCGTCATTTACTCTTTTTGCCCTCCGCGCGATCGCGTCACCCACGCGATCGCGTCAACCACTTTTTTCGCTCCAGCCACGCGACCGCGTGATCCACGCGGCCGCGTGGATTCAAAAATATAACCCCCCAGTCACGCGAAACCCCATCAGTCGCGACACCCCCCCAACTCTTCTTCTCCCTCTCTTCTCCCCCAACCCTCAACCACCACCACCCAGCCACCACCGCGCCACCACCCAGACGCCGCCGACCACCTACCCCCCTTCCTCCTTCCCCCTTCTTTCTTCTTCTTTCTTCTTTCTTCCTCCTCCTCCTCCACTGCTCACCACCGCGCCACCACCCACCGCCGCCAATCATCCCCACCGCACCCCACCAGCAACACCACCTCTTTCCCCCCTCCCTTCCCCTACCCCCATCACCCTCTCTTCCCTCCTGCCCCGAATAGCCGCGGCGCCATGCCCACCACCGCCAGCCGCCGTGCCCAGCACCGGACGCCACCATCATCACCACCCCCAGCCACCTTTCTGCCTATTCTCATTATTCGGCCTTCCAGGTTCCGCAACACGCAATCCCTTTTATCCGTTCGTAGTTTATTCTTATTTTTCCGTTTATGTTCATGTTTAGGCTAGTTAGATATGCATGTTGTAGTGGATTTTAGGTTGTTAGGTAGCCTAGGTTGTGGTTAGTGGATTTCGGTCTATTTATTTGCACTGTTCTTGTTTCTTTTTTATCAAATTTGCAAATCTGTTGTTGCTGTGATCTTGTTCATATGCTGTATTTCTTGTATATTGCTTCTCTTTACACTGAATTTTCATGTTTATATTCATTATATGTAATTGCAGCTTGATTCTTTAATTCATATGAACTATTTGATTGCTGTTTATTTTCCGGGACAATCCAATTTTAGCCGGAATGCTGCCCAAATTTCTGTAAAATATTTTCATTCATGTTTTGGTTTTGGTATTTTGAACTCCATTTTCCTCTGCTTTATCCAAACCATTTCATGAATGCAAGGGCATGCTTTCTATCCTTTTTGATTTCCTGGTTCATAAACTGCATTTGTGATGTTTTGATTCCAATTTTTGCTTTCTCTATATCTATTTGAATCAGCATCAACCTGTTTTCCTTATGTGGTTATGAGTTACCTATAGTTTCTAACTGTGAATACATGTTACTTGGAATATTTTCATTATGCCACTTACTTTAACCTACTTTCTACTAACTCACTAATGTTAACTTCCTAAACTCTTTTTCACTTCTAACCAAACTAACCTTTTAAAATCTTTCTCCTGGTTTTTCATTTTCTTTTAACCCTCTAACCATGGCATAATGTTAAATTTTTCTATTTAACATGAATTCAATTACATTTTGGATTTTAAATTCTTCTTTTCAAACTTTTAACTCCTATACAATCCTTAGTACACCTTTAATTAACTCATTTACCTCACTCTAATTCTCCTTTGCCACTTTGTGTTTCTTTTGACTTTTTGCCTATTTGTTTCCCTATTTTTTTTATATATATCCTGATTTTCTACTTTTCAGGATGTCAGATACCCATAGAAAGGGAAAAAGAAAGGCCACCACTGGCAAACATAAGAGAGGAGAATCATCTATGTCTATCATAGATCTCATGCATGATGCCTCCTGGCGGGAGAAACACTTTACCCCGCAGGAGAAGGCTGACCAACTGCTTCCTGCCACTGATCTAATTAAATTTGCAAACCGATACTATGAGCTGAAGTATCCGATGTTTGCAACATCCAGGAACCTATACCTGGAGAGAACTCTGAAGATCCCAGAAGAACTCCAGCAGTACACCTCTGACCAAATCAAACAAAGAGGCTGGTTCTTTCTGGAGAGACCTCTGACTGAGGTTAATGCATCTTGGGTTAGGGAATTCTACTGTAACTACTTCAAAACTTCCCTAGATGCAGTGAACCTCAGAGGGAAGAAGATTCTGGTTACTGAGGAGGCAATAGAAGAGGTTCTGAAACTTCTGCCTAAGACTAATCAGACAGATGGCTATCAGAAAGCTGAGGAGGATATGCGCTTTATGCGTTTTAACTGGGATGCAATCAAGGCAAGGATCGCCCTTGACCCGTCAGTTCCATGGATCATGGGTCAGAACACCACCATGCCTAAGGGGATCAAGTGGATTTACCTGAACGATGAGGCTCGGCTATGGCATCAGATATTCAGCAACTACATTATGCCGAGTACTCACGAGACTGAGATACCATCCGCTATGATTACCCTCCTTTGGTGTGTGATGGAGGGTAAGGACCTATACTTGCCACGCTTTATCTGGCACTATATGGCCAGGGTCCACGTCCGAGGCACTCTTCTCTTTCCCTATCTGGTTACACAGCTGGGCTGTCGAGCTAACGTGCCATGGAAGGATGCTGATGAGAGGCCACCAGCTGCAGAATGCAAGAAGATTATCCCGCACAGCAGGAACTTCCTGGCCTTGGGCTACAGACCTCCATTCCTGACTGCCACTGCTGATGATACAGCTACACCATCTGCCGGTCCCTCTTCCTCCACTGCTGCACCACCTACCCCTACCACCACCACTGCACCTCCACCTACCACAGAGCTTGTCTATCATCTGGTGCACCGCTTGTTTCGACGACTTGACCAGATGGAGCGTCGCAACAAGCGACGCTATGAGCACCTGAAGCTGATGATACGATCCGGTGACATCCCCTCCGAGCCTGACACACCATCCGAGGCATCTGAAGAGGAGGCGGATGTGCCCGAGGCAGAGACCCATCCCCAGGGAGAGGCAGAGCAGGCTGCACCACAGGCAGAGATCCCCATTCAGACAGCCCCTCCTCTACAGCAGCCAGACCCCCAGCTAGCCACCACAGAGACACCAACTACCATCCCTTCCAGTGATGACACCCCTTCACACCCTGCTTGAGTGAACATCAGGGACGATGCTTCATTTTAAGTGTGGGGAGGTCGCCATCTCTGGCGTATTATTTTGGTGAACCACTACAGACTCTTTTTCTTTTATTTTGGATATTTTTCTGTATTTTTCTCTTTATTTTTTTTTCTGAGTACTTATACATTGCTACTTTTATGTATTTTTACTCTATTTTTGCATTTTGCACTTTAGTTCATATTTTTAGTTATTTAGTTTAGTTGCAATTCTAACTTATTAGTTATAAAAAATTGTGGATCAATTAGTATAGTTTACCCTTTTTAGTATAAGATAGCTTAGTTTAAATTGAAAATATAAAAAGGAAGTAAACTAGAAACTTGAACTTAATAGAAACAATCCACACACCTTGTATATATAGAATTACATGTTAGTTAGTTAACAACATTTCATCAAGGAGGAACACTAGAACTTTAAAGCCACCTTAAGTTTTACATTGAGAATAATGGGAATTTTTAACTAAACCTGCATGACATACATAACTGATAAATGATTTTTGAGCTAGAGAACATACAGCCTATGAGTTTTGAGCTTAATTGTATGGTTAGATTTAAACCATAATTTTTATTCCTGTGTGTTCCGCCCTTCTTATTTATTCTGATGTTCTTTACTTTGTTTTAATCTATATGTCCAATTATAGAATATAGAATATAGAATATAGATATGCATACCAAAAGAGTGATTGAGGCCGTCATTTGATTTTAGCTCACTTATCCCAAATTAACCTACCTTTCACATCACCCTTGTTAGCCCCCTTGAGCCTTTAAATCCCCTTTTATTCTATTAGCCACACTACTAGCCTTAAGCAGAAAAACAAAATAAAATCCCAAGTTGAATCCTTGGTTAGCTTAAGATAGAAAATTATGAATAGTTTAAAATGTGGGAAACCTATTGGGAACATGGATGATAAAAACAAAAGATAGAAGAGTTGAAAAGAATAAAATAACTCAAACTAAGAAATTTTTGGGAAGCATGCTCATGAGAAATCAAAGTGATTAAATCACCATGTGCATTAAAAAAAACATAAAAATTTCAGTATTTAATAAAGGGGATACAAAAGAATTCTCCAAATGTAAAAATAAAAGCAATGCACATGGAATAAGAACAAAAGTTGAAACATGAGCATGTAACATCCAAAAGTGGGGAAAATATGGGAAAATAGGTAAAGAAGTTTTGTTTTACTAAGTATGTATGTTAGATGAGATCTTAGTCTAATTAAGGATTCATTTATTGGCTCACTTAGCCTTATACATATATCCTTACCTTTACCTTGGCCCCATTACAACCTTAATTAAAGACCTCATGATTTTTGGTATGACTGTATTCTATAATTGTTGATTGGTTAGATGAAGAACAAAGTTATAGAAAGGAAGAATAAAAAGAGGAATAGAGTGATTAACCCAATAAACACTGAGTGACTAGAGAGTAAACACAAATCCAGTGAGGGTTCAATAGCTCATTAACAATTATCTCTGTTTGAATTATCTAATTGTCTTGCAAGTTTACAAAATGCTTTTTCTCCCATCTCAATTGTAAAAGTGCTTATTGATTATTTAAGGCTTGGCTATATATACATATATGAATCCTTGAGAATGTGAATTAATTTAACTACCTGTAAGCTTTATATATGAGTGAATAAATTAGAATTGCATGATGCATTTAGGTAGTTGTATTTAGATTAGATTGCATTGCATGACATTCCATCACTTTAACCTTACTTATTACCTTGGATTTAGCATGAGGACATGCTATTGTTTAAGTATGGGGAGGTTGATAAACCCATATTTTATGATGTATTTTGTGCTTAATTTGAGTGATTTATTCAATCCTTCACCCACTTATTTATATTAATTGCATGGTTTTACTTTCCCTTCCTTATTATGTGATGTATGTGAGAAACATGTTTCCTATGCTTTTAAATTAATTATTTTAATCACCTTTAATTCCATTCGATGCCGTGATTAGTGTGTTGAGTAGTTTTCAAATCTTCTAAGGTAGGAATGACTTAAAGGATGGAAAGAAAACATACAAAAATAGAAGGAAAGCACAAAACGGAGCTTCTGAAGAAACTGGCATCCACGCGATCGCATGGGTGACGCGGACGCATGCCAAGTGCAAAGAAGTAGCGACGCGGCCGCATGACTGACGCGACCGCGTGGCAAGAAAAGCACCGAATGACGCGACCGCGTGACCCACGCGGACGCATGACAGAGGCCACGCACCAGAAACTGCAGAAAATGCTCCCAGCAATTTCTGAAGCCCTTTTTGGCCCAAATCCAAGTCCAGAAGGCATAGACCAGAGGTTATGAAGTGAGGGAATGCATCCATTCACAGAGAGCTTGCCAACTTTCACTTTCCATGATTTAGATTTAGTTTTGAGAGAGGTTCTCTCCTCTCTCTTTAGGATTAGGATTTAGAATTAGGATTTTTATTCACTTTCAGGATTATCTCTTTTGATCAGGTTCAATATTCCTTTTATTTACTTTTGCAAGCTACTTTATCAATCCTTTCATGTTACAGATCACTCTTTTATTAATGTTATTTGAGGTATTTCAGTTTAATATTGATTTCTCTTATTTATGCTATTGTTGCTTTTACTCTGAAGACATTTTTATTCCAAGTAGATTTATTTTTCTCCTTTTGGTCTTGGTTAAGAAATCAGTAACTCAGGAGTTATCAAACTCAACGTGATTGATAATTGTTATCTTTGTTAATTGAATTGAACTTCCATAATCCCAATCTTTTCTTAGGGAATAAATAGGATTCGAAGATCAAACCAATTAATCCCTTGACCTTCTTTTATCTTAGTAAAGGTTAACGAAGTGGAATTAAGATTCAATTATTATCATCATTGATAAGGATAGCCAGGATAGGACCTCTAATTTCTCATACATTGCCAAAAGTTTGCTTTACATTATTTATTTATTTTAATTGCCATTTAATTTATTTGTCATTAAATTACTCGTTCCTCATTCTTGAAATCCCAAATTTACAATTTCCATAACCAATAATAAGAACATACTTCCCTGCAGTTCCTTGAGAAGACGACCCGAGGTTTAAATACTCGGTTATCAATTTTAAGGGGTTTGTTACTTGTGACAACCAAAACATTTGTACGAAGGGATTTCTGTCAGTTTAGAGACTATATCTACAACGCGAATATTTTTATGAAATTCCTTACTGGCAAAAATCCCAACGTCACAGACCAACAGAAAATAGCTAATAATTAACAATTAAATAAATTAAGGGAGTGCATAATATGATATAGTCATACTTCTTGATATAAAATGGGATAAGCCTTAGAACTGTCAGGGGTTACGACAGTTCTAAGGCTTATACATATATATATATATATATATATATATATATATATATATATATATATATATATACATATATATAAGGAAATAATATATTCTAGAATTCCGATGAAGAATATATCTCAAAGCAGGATTTCAATAGCGCAAAAACGTACTAACGAAGCTACTCGTTTAAGGCATAAGAAACAGATATAAGATAAGATAGAAAGGTATATAATAATCATAAGAAACTAGCCACGGCTCGCGAAATTTAAGCCGGCTAGCCATACACAGACGACTAGAAACTGAAGTTTTAAAAGAGCTTATACATGTTTTGTTCTCTTAAATACATGCCTCTAGGCAAAACAAAATACAAAAGATGAGAAATATATAAATAAAGTAAATCAAAAAGACTACAAGAGTAACAGATCCTTCGCTGGTGTCACCATCCAAAGCAACTCACCAAGGTGGGTTGCGACTTGCATCTGAAAAACACAACAAAAATATGGTATGAGAACCGGATGTTCTCAGTATGGTAACAGTGCCCAGTGGTGTAGGATACAAGACTCAGGGACGCCAAAGGCAATCCTAAGCTCCATACCCATCACAGATTCATCTTAGACATACTAGAACCATAAGGCACAAACATATAAAACCATAACAAAACTTAAGACCTTAGCATATCAAGAGGGTAATCTATCTTAAAAGATTTTTACTCTAACCAAACAGCGCTGTCCCACAACCTTCACCAATCTATCCTCCATGCGATCCCATCGCCACCGCCTTCCGAACCTCCTCAATCCCAGTAGAAACACAATTATATACAATGCAAGTAAATCACAAGTAAAAGCATATAAGGAAAGTAATACAAGTAGCATTTAGGCATGTTATCCAAATAGGCAAATCATTACAAGTCAGCAAAGCATACAAACAGATAGAAGATGCACATGATGAATGTCTGCCCTATTGGCTGTGATATCATATTGTCGGTTCAACTGCCAACCCGACACATCTCCATGGAGATGTCGCCCTTCGGAATCATCAATGGGAACCCCCGAGATATAGTGCTCGGATCACTATCCTGGATTTTGCGCCTGTACGCTCTAGAGATCCGAAGGGATACGAGCGGGATTCTCTTGCCTCAGACCTCACATCTCAATGTAAGCGGGATTAACCACCGTTCTTACACCGCCGCCGCTACCTCGACAGGCGGGATTAACCACTGTCCCTGCCGGGCAAATAGCGTCTCATAATCTCAGTACAAATCAATACTTCAGTGATTTTCAAAAAACATTTTCAATATACATGGATCCATCATCCCATTCAGAATCTTCGACTCATTTCAACCACTGTCAATCCAACATCTCCATTCCTCTTTCTCTCTCCAGCAAGCCCATCCCTATTACACCCGAAACTTAAACCTCCGTTTTCTAGTTTTTCATAATAATCATCAACTAAAACTCTTAGCTTATTTCCCATATTCCCATACTCAAAATTAAGCCCAAAAGCCTTAAAATGGTGTTATAGAAGCTTACAACCTTGTTGGGAAGGTGAAATAGTTGAAAACAAAGTTTAAGTTTGAGAAACATGGTGTATGTGTCTGTACAGGGGTGTGCGCGCGCACGCTCTGGAGAGTTTTAAAATGTGTGCGTACGCACAGGGGTGTGCGTATACACAGGTGTCAAAATTTACAATGTCTGTTCACTCGCACAACCTGTGCCAACGCCCCCAATAGACTAGCCTCCCTAACGTGTGCGTGCGCACACGTGCGTGCGTACGCATAGGTTGCAATTCTTCATTGGTATGTACGCGCACAAGCTGTTTTAGCCTGCCTGTATCTACGTGTGCGTATGCACAGGTCTGTGCGTGCGCACGTACCAGAAAACACAAAATTCTGCAACTCTGTAGAATTTCAGATTTTCAACACCAACTTTGAATGATCATAACTTCCTCTAGAAAAACCCAAATTTTACAAACTTTATATCAAATTGAAGGGTTTTCAATAAGCTTTAATTTCAAACAAATTCTAATCAATTTTGAAAATCGAGGCAAAAATTATAATCAAACCAAGTTCACCAAAAACCAACTTTTACCCAAGTTCACAATTTACCAAATTACTTATATTCACAACTCAAACCAACCAATACCACATAGAACCATTCCAAAACTCCAGTTCTCATCAAAACCTACACTTTATGACATTTTTCACCACTCTTTCCACATTTTCCTTCACATACTAATCTCAACCTCAATATCACCTATATCACATATTCACCAATCAACATTATATCACTATCAATTTTTATCATCAACTTAACCATGATTCATATGAATAATCAACAATATCCATTCATCTAATTCTGTCATATCTCAACTTCATCATTCAACCACAACAACAACATCAATTCATTATACATCATCAACCTAAACAATCATCAACGACATATAAATTTCCAACCATATCCTATAGGTCACTAGCCTAAGTGTCCATGAATATTATATACTACATAGAGGAAACCAAAACCATACCTTAGCCGATCCCTAATATGCACGAAAACTCCAAATTGAGCCCAAGATAAGCTTTTAATCACAAACTAAGCCACCAAGAATCTCCAACAAGCATCAACAAGCTCCAAACTCACCATAATCAAGCTATATATATACATAAATCATCACAAATCAACCTAGGGCTCATTATAATTGAAATTTCACAAGGGTTTCAATGCCTCTTACATTGTCCAATAGTTTTGGAAGCCAAAACCAACACCAATCAAAGGCTAGAGTGTACCTAAACACCCAAAAATCACAATACCTTACTTAGCCAAAACCCTAGATTTTCGAAACTTTGAAGAGAAAAACTGAGAAGATTTCGTGGTTACCTCTCCATTTTCTGGGATCGGTTTTGTATAGCTCTTCACAAGAAACGCATGACCACAAACGGTGCGGTGATCGGAGCTCCATAGCTCAAGATATGAGCTTGGGAAGATTGAAGTGAATAGTGCTTCTCTCTTCTCCTCTCCCTCTTTTCTTCAGCTGGGTGTGTGTGTGTTTGAGTGTGTTATGGGTGTTTGGATTCATTAAATGAACCTTATATATGTTGGGCTTGGGCTCAACTTGAGCCCGGTCCAATCCGTTAGCGTTTTTAGCCCGTTTGGCCCAACTTTGGGTCAAACCTTTAAAATTAATGCCCGGTTTTTCATTTCTAATATTTTTCTAAGGTTCTCGGCTGTTTTCACTACTTCTCATGTAGCACTGAGCAGACTTAAACCGGCTCAACCAATTTAACTGCCGGTTCAACCGGTTTAATTGCTGGTTCGCGGTTTTTCACGGTATTTCGTAGAAAACACATTTTCTAACTTGGAAGGACCTACTAAGTGCAAAAATCATATTTAAATCCCCAAAATCTCATCCTAACTTTCCAGAATTTAATTTGGGCACTTAAATGATTTTATTCGTGAAAAATCCGGTTCTTACATTCTCCCCTCCTTAAAAAGATTTTCACCCTCGAAAATCCGATTCACGCGATGTAATAGATATATATATTACATATTCTCCACGAAGCATCCTACTTTCAACGTAACCAACCCAACAAGTTGCCAAAGCATCTCATTCTCCAATTTCTAAGTGCGTTCTTCGACTCCAGTTCTTTTTCAAGCAACCTTAACCAATGAAACTTCCTTCCCTCCCATCTTCTTTACATTGGTGTCGTCAATTCTCACTGGTGTCACTTGGAATGTCAAGTCCTCTCTCAACTCGACCGACTCAGACTCTAACACATGAGTTGCATCCGACGTGTATTTACGGAGTTGTGACACGTGAAATACATCATGCAAGTTAAACAGATGGGGTGGCAAAGCTACTTGGTACGCCACCGGCCCAAATCGCCTTAGAATCTCGAACGGTCCGATATACCTCGGATTCAACTTCTTGGTCTTAATTGCTCTTCCACTCCAAACTCTAAAAGTTTCCTTCTCTGGTCTACATAACTCTTCTGTCGACTCTGGGAAGATAGAATTCTCTCCCAAATATTTTTAATCTTCTCCGTAGTCTCTGCTACCAAATCTAGACCCAATACACCTGCTTCACCAGACTCATACCAACAAAGTAGAGATTGGCACTTCCGTCCATACAAGACTTCATAAGGAGACATCCCAACGCTCGCATGAAAGCTATTGTTGTACGCAAACTCCACCAATGGCATGTATCGGTCCCAACTTCCGGGTTGATCTAATATACACGCTTTGAGCATATCTTCCAATGTCTGAATAGTCCTTTCCGACTCTCCATCCGTTTGCAGATGATATGCATTACTAAGACATAGCTTCGTACCGAAAGCTCTTTGGAATGCTTGATAAACCACTATTTTATAGTTTATCTTGTGCTCAATTCAGTGGTTTTTATCAACTCTTTACCCACTTATTCATACTATTTGCATGGTTTCTCATTTACCTTCCTAATTATGTGCTTTAATTGAAAACATGCTTCTTTGGCCTTTAAATTGCTTATTATCAATCCTCTCTTATCACCATTAGATACCTTGATATGTGTGTTAAGTGATTTCAGAGATTACAGGGCAGGAATGGCTCAGAGGATGGAAAGGAAGCATACAAAAGTGGAAGGAATACAAGAAACTAAGAAATTGCTAAGCTGTCCAGCCTGACCTCTTCGCACTCAAACGGCTATAACTTTAGCTACAGAAGTCCAAATGACGCAGTTTCAGTTGTATTGAAAAGCTAACGTCCGGGGCTTCGATTTGATATATAGTTTGTCATAGCTGCCCTGAAGTTAGGCAATGCGAACGCGTGAATGACGCGCCCGCGTCGCATCTGCGAACTTCAATCCGCGCGGACGCGTGGACGATGCCTCTGCATCACTTGCCCGCGACCTGAACGTAACAGAAATTGCAAGGAGCGATTTCTGGGCTGCTTTTGACCCAGTTTTCAGCCCAGAACACACAGATTAGAGGCTATAAAGTGGGGGAATGCATCCATTCAGAGCAGAGTCTCCAATTAGTTACTTTTCATGATTTAGATTTAGTTTTGAGGGAGGTTCTCTCCTCTCTCTTTAGGATTAGGATTTAGATTTAGGATTTTATTCGCTTTCAGGATTATCTTTTTATCAGGTTCAACATTCCTTTTTATTTATCTTTTCAATTTAATTTATGAATTCTTCTATGTTACAGATTACTCTTTTGAATTAATGTTAATTGAGGTATTTCAGTTTATTATTGCTCTCCTTTATTTCTATTACTGTTGCTTCCAGTCTAAAGAAATTTTTATTTCGGTAGATTTCCTTTTTCCCTTTTTGGTCTTGGTTAAGAAATCAGTAACTCAGGAGTTATCAAACTCAAACATGATTGATAATTATTATCTTTGCTAATTGAATTGAACTTCAATAATCCCAATCTTTCCTTAGGGATTAACTAGGATTTGAAGATCTAACTAATTAGTCATTTGACTTTTCTTTACTTTAAGTAAAGACTAACTGAGTGGAATTAAGATTCAATCTTCATCACTATTGATAAGGATAACTAGGATAGGACTTCTAATTTCTCATACCTTGCCAAAAGTTTATTCTATAGTTATTTATTAACTTTACAGTCTTTTACTTATTTCAATTGCAATTTAAATTACTTGCTCCTTATCTTCAAAACCCTGATTTACAATCTCCATAACCAATAATAAGAACATACTTTCCTGCAGTTCCTTGAGAAGACGACCCGAGGTTTAAATACTTCGGTTATCAATTTATTTAGGGGTTTGTTACTTGTGACAACCAATACATTTGTACGAAGGGATTTCTGTTGGTTTAGAAACTATACCTACAACGCGACTGTTTTTATAAAATTCTTTACTCGTAAAAATCCTAACGTCAAAATGGCGCCGTTGCCGGGGAATTGCAAACGTGTGCCTTATTATTGGTTATTGTAAATATTTTGCTTTTAAATTGATTTATTTTCGAAAAAAAATTTCAGAATTTTTATTTTAAAAATTTTTATCTTGTCTTATCTTAGTTTTAATTTTCAAAATTCAAATCTTTTTCAAAAATCAAATTTCAAATTTCAATATTTAAATTTCAAAATTCAAATTTCAAATTCCAAAATCAAATTTTAAAATTTAAATTTCAAAAACCTTTTATTTACTTTATTTTATTTTATTTTATTTTGCTTGTTTATTTGTTTTTATTTTGTTTTTAATTTTTATTATTTACTATGAGTTCTCACCCCTATCGTTTTGAGTTTGGTTCCAATGTTGTTGCAAGGAATGGAAATTATAACAGGAACATGCATCAAGGTCAAAATAATCAGAGATGGATGGAGCCAAGAGGATCTGATCAACCCTTTAGGCAACAACACCTTCCACAGTACCACGGACAAAGACCATTCCACGATGCATACCAAAACAATAGTTATGGTGGACCCTTCCGTGACAACCAACACCCACCAAATTACTATGGTCAAGAGCCATTCCAGGGAACATACCAAGATGATGACTATGGTGGACCCCCTTGTAGTTACCAACAAGGCCCACCATATGATTATGAACCGCCTCCTCAACACAACTCTGGACCACCATACTCACAAGCCCCCTACTACCAAACATCATCACATGATTCTAACCCGTATCCACCACACCAACCACCTTATGAGCCATATGAACCATATATAGAACCACCCCAATTCTAACCCAATCACTCCCAAGAACCACCACCTTAATATTTGCCATCTTCATATCCATCAATCCAAGAGCACTATGATCCTACTTATGATAGCTGAGTGCAACAAGAATCAAGTGATCGTCTCACGGAAACATGTGCAAAACTTTAAGCAACCCTTCGCCAACTGGATCAAGCGATAAATCGATTACCTTCCTGACGTTTGGACACTCAAGGAACCCCCATGACCTTATGTGGGCAATCTAATGAAGAACGTAGCATGAAGGAGATATTAGAAACTCCGGTGGACAGTGAGCAGCACGATTTTATATTGAAACAATTGGAAGAAGCTACTCCTGCCATTGAGGAGGAAGAAGTGGTTGAAGACTTAGGAGATGCGGAACCTCCATGGGAAACTCAAGTTATAGAGCCTCCTTCCAAGGCGATTGAAATTGATGCTGAGGAGGGTGTACAACCTCCAAGGCATACCATAGTTGAAGACTTGGAAGAGGTTGGTGAAGAGATGGAGATTCAAGAAGAAGAAGCACAACCTCCCATGCCCTTGGAAAGCAGTGAAGAGGAGATTGAATTAGAAGAAGGCTACCAAGAGGAAGAGGTTGAAATTGAAGAAGCTTACAAGGAGGTGGAAGTTGTCAGAGAAGAGCCCAAGGGAGTGGAGCTTGCAAATTCGTTAGAAATACCTCCCCCTAAGTTGCCATCATCCTTCACAACATTCAAGTGGGTAAAATTCATATCCCTTAGCTTTCTTATTCCACTTGAATATGGGCTACTGGAGACGGATGGTCAACTTAGATCTCTTTGTAGCATTAAGAGTAAGAGGAAGATGGTCAGTGGTAAGAATTGTCCTACAAGGTTCTTTATGGTTGGAAGCTTTCAGTTTAAACACAAAGGTTAGTGTAAAGCTCAATTGAATGGGTCTAGGAAGTTGTTTGGACGCTTCAGTGAGAACTCTAAAGCTGAACCACCCGGATGGAATCATGATGATCAACAAGAAGATGGGTGCAAAAGCAAGATTTGGGACCCCAGAATTCATTCTGGCAATCAACACTCTTGGGGCCTTGTCACTTGCTTTAACTTACTTGAAGGCTTTCTGCGCCTAGTTTGGGATCCTGGAGGCTACTGGAAGTACAAACATTGGTGGAGATTCCTGGATAAGTTCAAGCACAAGTCACCATAACAGGGAGCTCATCAAATGTCCAACTTAAGGACTTTAACTAAAAGTGCTAGGTGGGAGACAACCCACCATGGTATGATCGTTCCTTTTTCATTTTTATTTAGTTTTATTTGTTTTCGAGTTTTATTTTATTTTATTTTATTGAACCTAGAATTTTGCATAACATTCATATTAGCATTGCATTCTGCATACTACATTATTATAAAAAAAAAACACGCACGCGACGCGGCAGCGTCGCTGACGTGTCCGCGTCACCAGTGCATTTTGAAGAAAAGAATTGAACAGAGAGTCACGTGAGAGTGTGGCTGGAGGCGTGCCTTTGGCACAAATCACCCCATGCGACCGTGTCACCGACGCGACCGCGTCACTTGGGAACATTGGCCTCCCACGCGACCGCGTCACCCACGCGACCGCGTGCCTTGGATTTCGACGTGAAAAGGGTGCACGACCGAAAGTTGTGCTAGAGTGGTGCTGGATTGGTGCTGAACGCATAATTCTTCCCACGCGGACGCGTGACCGACGTGACCGCGTCATATCCTCATAATGGCCACTCACGCAATCGCATGCCCCACGTGATCGCGTCACCCTGGATTTTGGCAATACTAAGTTTCGAACAGAGAGTTGTGCGAGCGCGAGGCTCCCCTCGCGCCAGTAGCATAAAATGTGTCACGCGACCGCGTGACCGACGCGACCGCGTCAATCCGTATAAGTGCAAGTCACGCGACCGCGTGCCCCACGCGTCCACGTCGCTTGCGCCGCACAGCTTATCCCAATTGGCCAAATATCTTATCTTTTCTTCCCCAATCCTAATTTTTCCTCCCTCCTTTCTTCCTTACTTCTTCTTCCCTTCTTTCCCTTCTCATTCTTCTTATTTTTCTTTTTATTTTAATTTATTTGCATACTTTCATTCATTGCATTATTTTCATTGGCGTTAGAAATTTATTTGGGTCATTATTTTCTATATTTTTGTGGATTATTAAACGAATTGTTTGACAATTATATATTACTTTTTAAAGGGTTGCTTGCATGCTCAATTTAATACTTTCAATAGCTTATTTACCATGCTTGCTATGTGTTTGTGAAAAAGCCCGTATGGCATTGTGCACTTTTTTTCGATTTTTTTCTATCTACCACTCTAAATGCTTGCTTTTCACAAAACCCTTTCTATATTATTTTATTTAAATATAATTGTCCTTACAAACATGTTGTTAGTTTGAAAGACTTGGTAATATAACTTGGACATTGAATGCTTGATCTATGCTACTCATGCCTTTGCCAACATGCCAATAAACATCTTGCATTTAGAGCATAGTTTAGAGCTCGAACACACAAAACCTATGAGATTTTGAGCCTATTTGAATTGGTTGCATTTTATCAACTAAAATTTTGTTTTAGTGTGTATTTTTCTCTCTAAAATTGTGATCTTTGTCTTGCTTAATTCTATATTTCCATGGTTTGATGTATGTATACACTTACATGATTGAGGCCTTTGTTTCACTGAGCTTACATACCCATATGGCCTTACCCTTTCATTATTCTTTGCAAACCAATGTTGAGCCTATTATACCCCTTTATTCTTTACTTTAGCACATCATTAACTCTAAGCGGAAAATAATAATGTCCTTAATTTGAATCCTTGGTTAGCTTAGACTAGTGAGAGTGCTCATGAATTAAGTATGGGGAAGTGAATTTGGAAACATTTGGTTTGAGAATTGAGTATGTAGAATTTTTCTGAAAATGTGAAAGAAATGTTTTGGACATGATTCATACATCCAATAATTTAGTCATATGCATTGAGAAAAATAAAAGAAAAGAAAAAAAAAAAATATATATATATATATATATATAAAGAAGTGAGAAAAAGAAAAGAAAAAAGAGCAATTAAGCAAAAAGGGGACAAATGCCCCAAAGTAAGTGGTGAAAGCAATGCATATGTACTGTACTTGAATTAAAATGCATGAATATGTGGAAAACATGGTTAATGGATAGTTAGATGTGGTGTTATGATTACATGGATTGTCTAAAGTTAGGTCGAAAGTTTAAGTTAATTAAGGATTCAGATTTTAGTCAACTTGGCCAAATACAATCCTACCTTGACCCTAACCCCATTACAACCCTTAAAAGACCTCTTGATATGTGTATCTGTGCATTAAATTTTTGTTGATTGTTAGATGAAGAGCAAGCCTTAGAGAGCAAGGATAGTAGAGAATTGAGAGAGTCGAACCCTAAACACATGAGTGATTAGAGTGCATACACTTCCAGTGAGGGTTCGATGCTCAATTCCTTGTTCCCTGCTTTCATAAGCTATTTTCTTCTTGCAAGTCTATTTGTACTTCATTTTTATGATTTGAATTAGTGAAATCCAGTTCATATTTATTCTTAAAAGATTTGTTTACTTTTAACCAAGTAGGTAGAAACATTTTTCATGAAGTTGCATTCATATAGATAGGTTGCATTTCATACTTATCTACCATCCCTCTTCATCTTTATAGCTTCTCTTGAGCTCAGCATGAGGACATGCTAGTGTTTAAGTGTGGGGAGGTTGATAAACCACTATTTTATGGTTTATCTTGTGCTCAATTGAGTGGTTTTTATCAACTCTTTACCCACTTATTCATACTATTTGCATGGTTTCACATTTACCTTCCTAATTATGTGCTTTAATTGAAAACATGCTTCTTTGGCCTTTAAATTGCTTATTATTAACCCTCTCTTATCACCATTAGATGCCTTGATATGTGTGTTAAGTGATTTCAGAGATTACAGGGCAGGAATGGCTCAGAGGATGGAAAGGAAGCATGCAAAAGTGGAAGGAATACAAGAAACTGAGAAATTGCTAAGCTGTCCAGTCTGACCTCTTCGCACTCAAACGGCTATAACTTTAGCTACAGAAGTCCAAACGATGCAGTTCTAGTTGCGTTGGAAAGCTAACATCCAGGGCTTCGATTTGATATATAGTTTTCCATAGCTGCCCCGAAGTTATGCGACGCGAACGCGTGAATGACGCGCTCGCATCACATCTGCGAACTTCCATCCGCGCGGACGCATGGACGATGCCTCTGCGTCACTTGCCCGCGACCTGAACGTAACAGAAATCGCAAGGAGCAATTTTTGGGCTGCTTTTGACCCAGTTTTCAGCCCAGAACACACAGATTAGAGGGTATAAAGTGGGGGAATGCATCCATTCAGAGCAGAGTCTCCAATTAGTTACTTTTCATGATTTAGATTTAGTTTTGAGGGAGGTTCTCTCCTCTCTCTTTAGGATTAGAATTTAGATTTAGGATTTTATTCGCTTTCAGGATTATCTTTTTATCAGGTTCAACATTCCTTTTTATTTATCTTTTCAATTTAATTTATGAATTCTTCTATGTTACAGATTACTCTTTTGAATTAATGTTAGTTGAGGTATTTCAGTTTATTATTGCTCTCCTTTATTTCTATTACTGTTGCTTCCAATCTGAAGACATTTTTATTCCGGTAGATTTCCTTATTCCCTTTTTGGTCTTGGTTAAGAAATCAGTAACTCAGGAGTTATCAAACTCAAACATGATTTATAATTGTTATCTTTGCTAATTGAATTGAACTTCAATAATCCCAATCTTTCCTTAGGGATTAACTAGGATTTGAGGATCTAACTAATTAGTCACTTGACTTTTCTTTACTTTAAGTAAAGACTAACTGAGTGGAATTAAGATTCAATCTTCATCATCATTGATAAGGATAACTAGGATAGGACTTCTAATTTCTCATACCTTGCCAAAAGTTTATTCTATAGTTATTTATTTACTTTACAGTCTTTTACTTATTTCAATTGCAATTTAAATTACTTGCTCCTTATCTTCAAAACCCCGATTTACAATCTCCATAACCAATAATAAGAACATACTTCCCTGCAGTTCCTTGAGAAGACAACCCGAGGTTTAAATACTTCGGTTATCAATTTATTTAGGGGTTTGTTACTTGTGACAACCAAAACGTTTGTACGAAGGGATTTCTGTTGGTTTAGAAACTATACCTACAACGCGACTGTTTTTATAAAATTCTTTCCTGGCAAAAATCCTAACGTCAAAGCTCCCCAAAACCTTGACGTGAATCAGGGATCACGGTCCGACACTATGCTCGACGGTACATCGTGCAACCTTACTATCTCCTTTATATACAACCTTGCTAACTCTCCCATAGAACAGTTTACTCGAATAGGCAGAAAATGAGCGGATTTGGTTAAGCGATCCTCGATCACCTAAATCGCATCAAATCCCGACCTACTCCTTGGTAAACCGGTCACAAAATCCATTGCAATTCCTCCCCTCTTCCATTGATGAATTTCAAGAGACTGTAGCTTTCCCAATGATTTCTGATGCTCTACCTTCACCTTCTAACACGTCAAACACTTGGATACCGTTGAAGCTACATTACCTTTCATCCTAGGCCACCATAACATCTTTTTTAGGTCTTAATACATCTTCGTGCTTTCTGGATGAATAGAAAACCCACTGATGTGAGCCTCTGATAATAAGTCTTGCCTCAAATTCCCGACATCCATTATGCAAATTCTCCCCTTATGTCTCCACAACCCTTCATCTTCCTTGGTGTATTCTCCAAGCCTCTTCTCACCAACTAGTTGGAACAATTACTGAAGCTTCTGCTCATCTTGCTGAGCCTTTTGAATCTCCGTCTTAAACGTACTTAAAATCTGCAACTGATTTAAACAAGCTCTTCCGGCGACTTCACCAATATCCAACTTAAGATCCACAAACTTATCCACTAACTCCTCCTCCTTAATTCTCATTCAAGCAATTGTCAAGGTCCTTCGAATCAATACGTCTACTACCACATTTCGGGGTTGCATCAACACGTAACCCAAACCCTTCACAGAAGCATCACAATACATTTTGAACATTTTATGCAATTCCGGCAAGATTAAAACAAGTGATGAAGTTAACTTCTACTTCAAGGTCTGAAAACTCTCTCGTCTTCTGCTGCATCACTCTGATTATCGTCGTTAAGAATCCAAAATTTTTTTTCCTTAAACCAAATACCAATTTTGTAGTATTTTTCAAAACCTTTAAAACAAGTTCAATCTAAATGAGTCCATTGTTAAAACCTTATCAAAAGAGTCAAAAAAATTTTATTTGTAAATCAATCATTTTGAAGCACGATTTTTCCTAGATTCATTAGAATCCTTAAACCAGAACCTTTCAATTTGAATCCCTTTTGTTAAGCTAAAAATTACAACCAGAATCACAAGTTAACAAAATCTTAGGACTCACTTTCCCTTTTAAATTGTATCATTTGATCGAAAGTTCCAATCCCAGTTTTAAAACCAAAACATTCAAACCAGCATTCCAGTCCAAGTTTTCTTTAAAAGAATCAATCTAAGCTTTAAAATTTTTCTCAACGCAAACGACGACAGTCTATGCTACGAAGATAAGTTGGGGTTTGGCCATCGGCTTCATAATTACCTCAACCCTGTTGTTGTGATCGACCCACCTCATGTGTTCTTCGGTGTGTACAATCTTTAACCAATTATTCGAATGGTAGTTCCCACACTCCTGACATTTCATATCAGGGGAGTAAGCTCTTGACCGCTTCCCTTTACCATATCTCTTGAAGTTTTGTCCCCTTGGTCCAAGGTAATCGTTGTGTTCCCTACTAGTATTTCCTCTATGAGTGTCTCTTGACGAGGCTACCGTCCTTGCATATTCTTTGACAACCCTCGCCTTGTCCACCAATTCAGAGAACCTCCTAATCTCCAATGGAGCCACGACACACCTGATAACTTCCCCCAGCCCTACTTTGTATTTGACACATTTCCATCCTTCATAGGACTCAGGGGCACCCTGACTTATTCTTGAGAACTTACAAAGTTCCTCAAACTTACTAGTGTATTTAGCTATAGTCATGGACCCTTGCTTCAACTGTAAGAACTCTAACTCTCTGGCCTCCTTTATTGACTCAAGAAGGTACTTCTTGTAGAAAGCTTCCTCGAATACTGCCCAGGTAATGTTCACGTTTTGTTGGTGTAGAAGTCAGCACTCTCCTTGCCAGCATTGCTAAGCTTCTCCCACTAGTTGATAAGTCGCATGCTCTACGAACTGGTCATACGGCACATGTTGAGTTAGCAATGCACGCTCCACAGCTTGGAACCAGTTGTTTGCTTCAGTATGGTTTGTCGAACCCTTGAAAATTGGCGGGACAACTTTCCGAAAAGCAGCTAGAATTCTCGGAACACCTCTCAAGTTGCCCTCAACACCCTCTCCATTTTTGTTTCTGCTTCCGGCCGGTTGATCTAACCTCTGCACAACTTGCAGAGTCACAGCAGCATTCGCTTCCATGGTGTTCGCCAGATTCACCATCGCCACCATGAACTCGGCATGCTTATTAGCTGGTTGCTCATTCCTACTCTCTCGTGAACGTGCTCCACCTCATCCGCGAGTGGCCATTGGGTTCCTGTCTACATCAAATAATCGATATCGAGGTGATCAGTCTCAATATCAAAAGCCTAGTGTTTAAATTATCCCCAAATAGACACTCACAAACAAGCATGCTATGCATATATCAAGCAAATTACCTAATAGCATCAAAGAAAAGACAGACAGAGTATGTAATGAAGCACAATCGGTCCATCCCTCAGGTTCACAAGGACGAACTGCTCTAATAACACTAAATGTAACACCCTAATTACCTTAAGCCTTACTTCTAGCCGTAAGGCAAAGGTTAGTCATGGGTTACGACAGTTCTAAGGCTTATACATATTTATATATATAGAAGGAAATAATATATATTCTAGAAGCCCGATGAAGAATATAAGTCAAAGCAGGATTTCAAAAGCGCAAAAACGTACTAACGAAGCTACTCGTTTAAGGCACAAGAAACAGATATAAGATAACATAGATAGGTATATAATAATCATAAGAAACTAGCCACGGCTCACAGAGTTTAAGCCGGCTAGCCATACACAGACGACTAGAAACTAAAGTTTTAAAAGAGCTTATACAAGTTTTGTTCTCTCAAATACATGCCTCTAGGTAAAACAAAATACAAAAGATGAGAGATATATAAATAAAGTAAATCAAAAAGACTTCAAGAGTAACAGATCCTAAGCTGGTGTCACCATCCAAAGCAACTCACCGAGGTGGGTTGAGACCTGCATCTGAAAAACACAACAGAAATATGGTATGAAAACCCGAGATTCTCAGTTTGGTAACAGTACTCAGTGGTGTAGGATATAAGACCCCAGGACGCCAAAGGCAATCCTAAGCTCCATACCCATCACAGATTCATCTTAGACATACTAGAACGATAAGGCGCAAACATATAAAACCTTAACAAAACTTAAGACCTTAGCATATGGTGTGCGAAATTGTGATCATTCCATTCCTTGGTAATGGCGCTAAAAACTCAATACGCACGTTCTTGATCTTATATCTATTTCACAACTTCGTACAACTAACCAGCAAGTACACTGGGTCGTCCAAGTAATAAACCTTACGTGAGTAAGGGTCGATCCCACGGAGATTGTCGGCTTGAAGCAAGCTATGGTCACCTTATAAATCTCAGTCAGGCGGATTCAAATGTATTAAGAGATTATACTGAACGAAAATTAAAATAGGATAGGGATACTTATGTAATTCATTGGTGAGAATTTTAGATAAGCGTATGGAGATGCTTTCGTTCCTCTGATTTCTGCTTTCCTGCTGTCTTCATCCAATCAATCCTACTCCTTTCCATGGCAAGCTTTATGTAGGGCATCACCGTTGTCAATGGCTACATCCTATCCTCTCTGTGAAAAGGTTCCAAATGCTCTGTCACGGCACGGCTAATCATCTGTCGGTTCTCGATCATACTGGAATAGGATCTATTGATCCTTTTGCGTCTGTCACTACGCCCAGCACTCGCGAGTTTGAAGCTCGTCACAGCCATCCCTTCCCAGAACATACTCGGAATACCACAGACAAGGTTTAGACTTTCCGGATCTCAGGAATGGCCATCCATGGGTTCTAACTTATACCACGAAGACACTAATAACTCAGACTCGGTCCCCTGTATTAGATATCCAAGAGATACCCATTCAATCTAAGGTAGAACGGAAGTGGTTGTCAGGCACGCGTTCATAAGTTGAGAATGATGATGACTGTCATGATCATCACATCCACCATATTGAAGTGCGAATGAATATCTTAGAAGCGGAATAAGTTGAATTGAATAGAAAAACAGTGGTACTTTGCATTAATCTTTGAGGAACAGCAGAGCTCCACACCTTAATCTATGGTGTGTAGAAACTCTACCGTTGACAAATACATAAGTGAAAGGTTCAGGCATGGCTGAATGGCCAGCCCCCATGATCTAAGAACTAAACGTCCCCAGATGTAAATACAATAGTAAAAAGTACTATTTATACTAGACTAGCTACTAGGGTTTACAGAAGTAAGTAATTGATGCAGAAATTCACTTCCGGGGTCCACTTGGTGTGTGCTTGGGCTGAGCTTGAAGTTTACACGTGGAGAGGTCACTCTTGGAGTTGAACGCCAGTTCGTAACGTGTTTCTGACGTTGAACTCCACTTTGCAACTTGTTTCTGGCGCTGAACGCCAGACTACAACATGGAATTGGCGTTCAACGCCAGTTTGCGTCGTCTAAACTCGGGCAAAGTATGAACTATTATATATTTCTGGAAAGCCCCTGGATGTCTACTTTCCAACGCAATTGGAAGCGCGCCATTTGGAGTTTTGTAGCTCCAGAAAATCCACTTTGAGTGCAGGGAGGTCAGAATCCAACAGCATCTGCAGTCCTTCTTCAACCTCTGAATCTGATTTTTGCTCAGGTCCCTCAATTTCAGCCAGAAAATACCTGAAATCACAGAAAAACACAAAAACTCATAGTAAAGTCCAGAAATGTGATTTTTAATTAAAAACTAATCAAAATATACTAAAAACTAACTAAATCATACTGAAAACTATGTAAAAACAATGCCAAAAAGCGTATAAATTATCCGCTCATCACAACACCAAACTTAAATTGTTGCTTGTCCCCAAGCAACTGAAAATCAAATAGGATAAAAAGAAGAGAATATACTATAAATTCCAAAATATCAATGAAACATAGCTCCAATCAGATGAGTGGGACTTGTAGCTTTTTGCCTCTTGAATAGTTTTGGCATCTCGCTTTATCCATTGAAGTTCAGAATGATTGGCATCTATAGGAACTTAGAATTCAGATAGTGTTATTGATTCTCCTAGTTCAGTATGTTGATTCTTGAACACAGCTACTTTATGAGTCTTGGCCGTGGCCCTAAGCACTTTGTTTTCCAGTATTACCACCGGATACATAAATGCCACAGACACATAACTGGGTGAACCTTTTCAGATTGTGACTCAGCTTTGCTAAAGTCCCCAATTAGAGGTGTCCAGGGTTCTTAAGCATACTCTTCTTTTGCTTTGGACCTTGACTTTAACCGCTCAGTCTCAAGTTTTCACTTGACACCTTCACGCCACAAGCACATGGTTAGGGACAGCTTGGTTTAGCCGCTTAGGCCAGGATTTTATTCCTTTAGGCCCTCCTATCCACTGATGCTCAAAGCCTTGGGATCCTTTTTATTACCCTTGCCTTTTGGTTTTAAGGGCTATTGGCTTTTTGCTCTTGCCTTTTGGTTTTAAGAGCTTTTGGCTTTTTCTGCTTGCTTTTTCTCTCCTTTTTTTTGCCATTTTTTTTCTTTTTTTTTTCGCAAGCTTTCTGTATTCACTGCTTTTTCTTGCTTCAAGAATCAATTTTATGATTTTTCAGATTATCAGATAACATTTCTCCTTATCATCATTCTTTCAAGAGCCAACATATTTAACATTCTTAAACAACAACTTCAAAAGACATATGCACTGTTCAAGCATTCATTCAGAAAACAGAAAGTATTGTCACCACATCAAAATAATTAAACTAGTTTCAAGGATGAATTCGAACCATGTACTTCTTGTTCTTTTGTTTTTAAAACATTTTTCATTTAAGAGAGGTGATGGATTCATATTCACTACTTTAAGGCATAGACACTTAGACACTAATGATCATGTAATAAAGACACAAACATAGGTAAACATTTAACATAAGAAAACGAAAAACAGAAGACTTAAGAACAAGGAATGAGTCCACCTTAGTGATGGTGGCGTTTCCTTCTTGAGGAACCAATGATGTCCTTGAGCTCTTCTATGTCTCTTCCTTGTCTTTGTTGCTCCTCCCTTATTGCTATTTGATCTTCTCTAATATCATGGAGAATGATGGAGTGCCCTTGATGTTCCACCCTTAGTTGCTCCCTATAATTGTGTGGAGGAAAATGTATCCCCTGAGGTATCTCAGGGATCTCTTGATTTGCAGTCAAATGTTCTACCACTGAGCTATAGACCCTTGAGATAAATCTCTCCGTCTCCTATGACTCGGAGGTGGAAGCTTTTGTCTTCCCTTTCCTCTTTCTAGAGGTTTTTCTGGCCTTAGGTGCCATCAATGGTTATGGAAAAACAAAAAAAAAACTATGCTTTTACCACACCAAACTTAGAATGTTGCTCGCCCTCGAGCAAAAGAAGATAGAATAGTAGAAGAAGAAGAAGATATGGATGAGATGGAGGGATGTGTGTATTCGGCTATATGGGTGGGCTTGGGTGGGAAAGAGATTTTGAATTTTGAAGGTAGGTGGGGTGTATGGATGTGAGTGGTGAATGGAAAACAGAAGGGATGACTGTGAATGGAGAGAGAGAGGGTGATATAGGATTATGAGGAGGGAAGGTGAGTGGAGGTATATGGGGATCCTGTGGGGTCCACAGATCCTGAGGTGTCAAGGATTTACATCCCTGCACCAATTAGGCATGTAAAATGCCTTTGCATGCATTTCTGGCGTTTAGACGCCGAAGTGATGCTTATTCTGGGCGTTCAACGCCCATATGCAGCATATTTCTGGCGTTGAACGCCAGCTTCATACTTATATCTGGCGTTCAGCGCCATCTCCATGGTCTGTTCTGGCGTTGAACGCCAGCCAGATGCTCCTTACTCGCGTTTAAACGCCAGTAAGTCCTTCCTCTAGGGTGTGATTTTTCTTCTACTGTTTTTGATTCTGTTTTTAATTTTTGGATTTATTTTGTGACTCCACATGATCATGAACCTAATAAAACATGAAAGAACAATAAAAATAAAAATAAAATTAGATAAATAAAAATTGGGTTGCCTCCCAACAAGCGCTTCTTTAATGTCAATAGCTTGACAGTGGGCTCTCATAGAGCCACACAGGTGATCAGGTCAATTTTATAGACTCCCAACACAAAACTTAGAGTTTGGATATGCGAGTTCAACACCAAACTTAGAGTTTGGTTGTGGCCTCCCAACACCAAACTTAGAGTTTGACTGTGGGGGCTTTAGTTGACTCTGTAGTGAGAGATGCTTTTTATGCTTCCTCTCCATAGTTACAGAAGGAGATACTTGAGTTTCAAACATAAGATTGTCCTCATTAAGCTGAAGGATCAATTCTCCTCTGTCCACATCAATCACAGCTTTTGCTGTGGCTAGGAAGGGTCTTCCAAGGATGATGGATTCATCCTCATCCTTCCCAGTGTCTAGGATTATGAAATCAGTAGGGATGTAAAGGTCTTCAACCTTTACTAACATGTCCTCTACTAGTCCATAAGCCTGTTTTCTTGAGTTGTCTGCCATCTCTAGTGAGATTCTGGCAGCTTGTACCTCAAAAATTCCCAGTTTCTCCATTACAGAGAGTGGCATGAGGTTTATTCCTAACCCCAGGTCACATAGAGCCTTCTCAAAGGTCATGGTGCCTATGGTACAAGGTATTAGGAACTTTCCAGGATCCTGTTTCTTCTGAGGCAATGTCAGTTGATCCAGATCACTCAGTTCATTGATGAGCAAGGGAGGTTCATCTTCCCAAGTCTTATTACCAAATAGTTTGGCATTCAGCTTCATGATTGCACCAAGGTACTTGGCAACTTGCTCTTCAGTAACATCCTCATTCTCTTCAGAAGAAGAATACTCATCAGAGCTCATGAAGGGCATAAGGAGGTTCAATGGAATCTCTATGGTCTCTAAATGAGCCTCAGATTCCTTTGGTTCCTCAAAGGAAAACTCCTTGTTGATCACTGGACGTCCCAGGAGGTCTTCCTCCTTGGGGTTCACGTCCTCCCCTTCCTCCTTGGATTCGGCCATGATGGTTATATCAATGGCCTTACAATCTCTCTTTGGATTCTCTTCTATATTGCTTGGGAGAGTACTAGGAGGGGTTTCAGTGATCTTCTTACTCAGCTAGCCCACTTGTGCCTCCAAATTTCTAATGGATGACCTTGTTTCATTCATGAAACTCAGAGTGGCCTTAGATAAATCAGAGACTAAATTTGCTAAGCTAGATGGATTCTGCTCAGAATTCTCTGTCTGTTGCTGAGTGGATGATGGAAAAGGTTTACTATTGTTAAACCTATTTCTTCCACCATTATTAAAGCCTTGTTGAGGCTTTTGTTGATCCTTCCATGAGAAATTTGGGTGATTTCTCCATGACGGGTTATAGGTGTTCCCATAGGGTTTACCCATGTAATTTACCTCGGCTATTGCAGGGTTCTCAGGACCATAAGCCTCTTCTTCAGAAGATGCCTCTTGAGTACTGTTGGATGCAGCTTGTATTCCATTCAGACTCTGAGAAATCATATTGACCTGCTGAGTCAATAGTTTGTTCTGAGCCAATATGGCATTCAGAGCATCAATTTCAAGAACTCCCTTCTTCTGAGGCGTCCCATTACTCACAGGATTCCTCTCAGAAGTGTACATAAACTGGTTGTTAGCAACCATGTCAATAAGTTCTTGAGCTTCTGTAGGCGTTTTCTTTAGGTGAATGGATCCACCTGCAGAAGTATCCAATGACATCTTAGCTAATTCAGACAGACCTTCATAGAATATATCCAGGATGGTCTATTCTGAAAGCATGTCAGAAGGACACTTTTTGGTCAGTTGCTTATATCTCTCCCAAGCTTCATAGAGGGATTCACCTTCTTTCTGTTTGAAGGTTTGAACATCCACTCTAAGCTTACTGAGCTTTTGAGGAGGAAAGAACTTGGCTAAGAAAGTCGTGACCAGCTTATCCCAAGAGTTCAGGCTATCTTTAGGTTGAGAATCCAACCATATTCTAGCTCTGTCTCTCACAGCAAACGGGAAAACCATGAGCCTATAGACTTCAGGATCTACTCTATTAGTCTTAATAGTATCACATATCTGTAAGAATTCAGTTAAGAACTGAAAAGGATCTTCAGATAGAAGTCCATGAAACTTACAGTTCTGGTGCATCAGAGAAACTAATTGAGGTTTCATCTCAAAATTGTTTGCTCCAATGGCAGGGATGGAGATGCTTCTTCCATGTAAATTAGAATTTGGTGCAGTAAAGTCACCAAGCATCTTCCTTGCATTATTATTATTATTATCGGTTGCCATCTCCTCTTCCTTTTCGAAAATTTCTGTAAGGTTGTCTCTAGATTGTTATAATTTAGCTTCTCTTAGTTTCCTCTTCAGAGTCCTTTCAGGTTCAGGGTCTGCTTCAACAAGAATGTTCTTGTCCTTGCTTCTGCTCATATGAAAAAGAAGGAAACAGAAAATAATAATAGGGATCCTTTTTACCACAATATAGAGGTTCCCTTGTGTGAGTAGAAGAAAAGAAGAAAGAGAATGAAGAAGAGAAGAATTCGAACTCAGAAGAGAAGAAGGGGTTCGAATTTTTGGGTGAGGAGAAGTGTTAGTAGATGAATAAATAAATAGAAGGAGATGAGGGAAAGGGAATTTCGAAAATTAATTTTTGAAAAGAAGTTGATGATTTTCGAAAATTAAAGGAGAATTAAAATTAAAATTAAAATTTAAACAATTAATTAACTAAAAAGAATTTTTTAAAAAAAAGGGAGGTATTTTCGAAAATTAGAGAGGGATAGTTAGTTAGGTAGTTTTGAAAGAGATAAGAAACAAACAAAAAAGTTAATTAGTTAGTTGAAACAAATTTTGAAAATCAATTTTTAAAAGATAAGAAGATAAGAAGTTAGAAAAGATATTTGAAAAAGATATGATATGAAAAGATATGATTAGAAAGATATGATTTTGAAAAAGATAGGATAAAAAAATATATATTTTTGAAGAGATATGATTGAAATTAATTTTGAAAAAGATTTGATTTTTAAAATCACAATTAATGACTTGATTCACAAGAAATCACAAGATATGATTCTAGGACTTAAAGTTTGAATCTTTCTTAACATGTAAGTAACAAACTTGAAATTTTTGAATCAAAACATTAATTGATGATGTGATTTTTGAAAATATGATAAAATAAGAAAAAGATTTTGAAAATATTTTGAAAAATATCTTTGAAATTTTCGAAAATAAATAAAAAAAATGGAAAAGATATGATTTTTGAAAAAGATTTTAAAAAGATGAGATTTTTTTAAAAAAAGATAAGATATTTTTTTTATTTTTGAATTTTTAATGATGAAAGAGAAAAACATGAAAAAGACTCATAACATAAAAATTATGAATCAAAACACACAATGCATGCAAGAACACTATGAATATCAAGATGAACACCAAGAACACTTTGAAGATTATGATGAACATCAAGAACATATTTTTGAAAATTTTTCTATGCAAAGAAAATATGCAAGACACCAAACTTAGAAATCTTTAATGCTTAGACACCATGAATGCAAAAATGCACATGAAAAACAACAAAAGATACAAAACAAGAAAACATCAAGATCAAACAAGAAGACTTACCAAGAACAACTTGAAGATCATGAAGAACACTATGAATGCATGAATTTTTCAAAATTTTTATGCAAAATTTAAAACATGCAATTGACACTAAACTTAAAATTGACTCAAGACTCAAACAAGAAACACAAGAATATTTTTGATTTTATGATTTTCTAATTTTTTTGGATTTTTTTAAAATTAATGTGAAAAAGAAAAATAAGGATTCCAAAATTTTTAATATGAATTCCAGGAATCTTGCACTCTTAGTCTAAAGCCTCAGTCCAGGAATTAGACATGGCTCACTAGCCAGCCAAGCTTTCAATGAAAGCTCCGGTCCAAAACACTAGACATGGCCAATGGCCAGCCAAGCTTTAGAAGATACAAATCAGTCATATAATAACAAATTTGATTAGCAACAACTAGCTTGCTCTTGTAATGATGATTTGGAAGCCTCAGTCCAAATGAATTTAGACATGGCTTTACAGCCAGCCAGGCTTCAACATGCTTCATGAAACACTAGAATTCATTCTTAAAAATTTTGAAGAACATAAATTAAAAAATATTTTTTTTTGAAAATAAAACGAAAAAGAAAATTACCTAATCTGAGCAACAAGATGAACCGTCAGTTGTCCAAACTCGAACAATCCCCGACAACGGCGCCAAAAACTTGGTGTGAGAAATCATGATCATTCCATTCCTTGGCAACGGCGCTAAAAACTCAATACGCACGTTCATGATCTTATATCTGTTTCACAACTTCGTACAACTAACCAGCAAGTGCACTGGGTCGTCCAAGTAATAAACCTTACGTGAGTAAGGGTCGATCCCACGGAGATTGTCAGCTTGAAGCAAGCTATGGTCACCTTGTAAATCTCAGTCAGGCGGATTCAAATGTATTAAGAGATTATACTGGACGAAAATTAAAATAGGATAGGGATACTTATGTAATTCATTGGTGAGAATTTCAGATAAGCGTATGGAGATGCTTTCGTTCCTCTGATTTCTGCTTTCCTGCTGTCTTCATCCAATCAATCCTACTCCTTTCCATGGCAAGCTTTATGTAGGGCATCACCGTTGTCAATGGCTACATCCCATCCTCTCTGTGAAAAGGGTCCAAATGCTCTGTCACGGCATGGCTAATCATCTGTCGGTTCTCGATCATACTGGAATAGGATCCATTGCTCCTTTTGCGTCTGTCACTACGCCCAGCACTCGCGAGTTTGAAGCTCGTCACAGCCATCCCTTCCCAGATCCTACTCGGAATACCACAGACAAGGTTTAGACTTTCTGGATCTCAGGAATGGCCATCCATGGGTTCTAACTTATACCACGAAGACACTAATAACTCGGACTCGGTCCCCTGTATTAGATATCCAAGAGATACCCATTCAATCTAAGGTAGAACGGAAGTGGTTGTCAGGCACGCGTTCATAAGTTGAGAATGATGATGACTGTCACAATCATCATATCCACCATATTGAAGTGCGAATGAATATCTTAGAAGCAGAATAAGTTGAATTGAATAGAAAAACAGTAGTACTTTGCATTAATCTTTGAGGAACAGCAGAGCTCCACACCTTAATCTATGGTGTGTAGAAACTCTACCGTTGACAAATACATAAATGAAAGGTTCAGGCATGGCCGAATGGCCAGCCCCCATGATCTAAGAACTAAATGTCCCCAGATGTAAATACAATAGTAAAAAGTCCTATTTATACTAGACTAGCTACTAGGGTTTACAGAAGTAAGTAATTGATGCAGAAATTCACTTCTGGGACCCACTTGGTGTGTGCTTGGACTGAGCTTGAATTTTACACGTGGAGAGGTCACTCTTGGAGTTGAACTCCAGTTTGTAACGTGTCTCTGGCGTTGAACTCCACTTTGCAACTTGTTTCTGGCACTGAACGCCAGACTGCAACATGGAACTGGCGTTCAACGCCAGTTTGCAATTGGAAGCGCGCCATTTGGAGTTCTGTAGCTCCAGAAAATTCACTTTGAGTGCAGGGAGGTCAGAATCCAACAGCATCTGCAGTCCTTCTTCAACCTCTTAATCTGATTTTTGCTCAGGTCCCTCAATTTCAGCCAGAAAATACCTGAAATCACAGAAAAACACACAAACTCATAGTAAAGTCCAGAAATGTGATTTTTAATTAAAAACTAATAAAAATATACTAAAAACTAACTAAATCATACTGAAAACTATGTAAAAACAATGCCAAAAAGCGTATAAATTATCCGCTCATCAGCATATCAAGATGGTAATCTATCTTAAAAGATTTTTACTCTAACCAAACACCGCTGTCCCACAGCCTTCACCAATCTATCCTCCATGCAATCCCATCGCCACCGCCTTCCGAACCTCCTCAATCCCAGTAGAAAACACAATTATATACAATGCAAGTAAATCACAAGTAAAAGCATATAAGGCAAGTAATACAAGTAGCATTTAGGCATGTTATCCAAATAGGCAAATCATTACAAGTCGGCAAAGCATACAAACAGATAGAAGATGCACATGATGAATGCCTACCTTATTGGCTGTGATATCACATTGTTGGTTCAACTGCCAACCCGACACATCTCCATGGAGATGTCGCCCTTCTGAATCATCAATGGGAACCCCCGAGATGTAGTGCTCGGATCACTATCCAGGATTTTGTGCCTGTACGCTCTAGAGATCCGAAGGGATAAGAGCGGGATTCTTTTGCGTCAGACCTCACATCTCAACGTAAGCGAGATTAACCACCGTCCTTACGCCGCCGCCACTATCTCGACAGGCGGGATTAACCACCGTCGCTGCCGGGCGCATAGCATCTCATAATCTCAGTACAAATTAATACTTCAGTGTTTTTCAGAAAACATTTTCAATATACATGGATCCATCATCCCATTCAGAGTCCTCGACTCATCTCAACCACTGTCAATCCAACATCCCTAGTACACCCGAAACCTAAACCTTCGTTTTCTAGATTTTCATAATAATCATCAACTAAAACTCTTAGCTTATTTCCCATATTTTCATACTCAAAATTAAGCCCAAAAGCCTTGAAATGGTGTTATAGAAGCTTACAACCTTGTTGGAAAGGTGAAATAGTTGAAAACAAAGTTTAAGTTTGAGAAACAGGGCGTGTGCGTCCGCACAGGGGTGTGCGCGGGCACGCTCTAGAGAGTTTTAAAATGTGTGCGTATGCACAGGGATGTGCGTATGCACAGGTGTCAAAATTAACAAAGTCTGTACACTAGCACAACCTGTGCCAGCGCCCCCAACAGACTAGCCTCCCCAACGTGTGCGTGCGCACAGGTTGCAATTCTTCATTAGTATGTACGCGCACAAGCTGTGCTAGTGCTGCAAACATCCTGCCTGCATCTGCATGTGCATACGCACAGGTCTGTGCATGCGCATAGATAAAAATTTTTGCAGGGGTGTGTGTACGAACACGGCTGTGCGTGCGCACATACCAAAAAACACAAAATTCTGCCACTCTGTAGAATTTCAGATTTTCAAGACCAACTTTGAATAATCATAACTTCCTCTAGAAAAACCCAAATTTTACAAAATTTATATCAAATTGAAGGGTTTTCAATAAGCTTTAATTTCAAACAAATTTCAATCAATTTTAAAAATCGAGGCAAAAGTTATGATCAAACAAAGTTCACCAAAAACCAACTTTTACCCAAGTTCACAATTTACCAAATTACTTATATTCACAATTTAAACCAACCAATACCACATAGAACCATTCCAAAACTCCAGTTCTCATCAAAACCTACACTTTATGACATTTTGCACCATTTTTTCCACATTTTCCTTCACATACTAATCTCAACCTCATTATCACCTATATCACATATTCACCAATCAACATTATATCACTATCAATTTTTATCATCAACTCAACCATGATTCATATGAATAATCAACAATATCTATTCATCCAATTCCATCATATCCCAACTTCATCATTCGACCACAACAACAACATCAATTCATTATACATCATCAACCCAAACAATCATCAACAACATATAAATTTTCAACCCTATCCTATAGGTCACTAGCCTAAGTGTCCATGAATATTATATACTACATAGAGAAAACCAAAATCATACCTTGGTCGATCCCCAATATGAATGAAAACCCCAAATTGAGCCCAAGATAAGCTTTTAATCACAAACTAAGCCACCAAGAATCTTCAACAAGCATCAACAAGCTCCAAACTCACCATAATCAAGCTATATATATACATAAATCATCACAAATCAACCTAGTGCTCATTATAATTGAAATTTCACAAGAGTTTCAATGCCTCTTACCTTGCCCAACAGTTTTGGAAGCCAACATCAAAATCAATCAAAGGCTAAAGTGTACCTAAACACACAAAAATCACAAAACCTCACTTAGCCAAAACCCTAGATTTTCGAAACTTTGAAGAGAAGAACTGAGAATATTTTATGGTTATCTCTCCAGTTTCTTAGATGGGTTTTGTGGAGCTCTTCACAAGGAACGCGTGGCAGCAAACGGTGCGGCGATTGGAGCTCCGTAGCTCAAGATATGAGCTTGAGAAGATTGAAGTGAATAGTGCTTCTCTCTTCTCCTCTCCCTCTTTTCTTCAGCTGGGTGTGTGTGTGTGTTTGAGTGTGTTATGGGTGTTTGGGTTCATTAAATGAACCTTATATATGTTAGGCTTGGGCCATACTTGGGTTCGGTCCAACCCATTATTATTTTTAGCCCGTTTGGCCCAACTTTGGGCCAAACCTTTAAAATTAACGCCCGGTTTTTTATTTCTAATATTTTTCTAAGGTTCTCGGCTATTTTCACTGCTTCTCGCACAGCACTGAGCAAACTTGAATCGGTTCAATCGGTTTAACTGTCAGTTCGCGATTTTTCACGATTTTTAGCAGAAAATACATTTTCTGACTCGGAAGGACCTACTAAGTCCAAAAATCATATTTAAATTCTCAAATTCTCATCCTAACTTTCCGGAATTTAATTTGGGCACTTAAATAATTTTATTCGTGAAAAATTCGGTTCTTACAATAACTCTTAAAAGGAAAAATAGAAAACACATTTACTAGCATCTAGGATAATACATAGCTAATAGATTATTTGAAAATGTTGCTTTCTCATTGGAAAATTCTGCACTTTCAAAAAAAATTACAGGAAGAAAGAAACTCTAGGTCCAATGCCAAAAATTTGAAATGGAAAAAAAATTCCTTTGTTAAAAAAAACAAAAAAGGGGAATATTATATTAATTTGAGAAATAATAAAATGAGAAATTAATATAGTATTACAATATAATGTATGAGTTGGCGAACTAAACAATATATAAATAGAAATAGGTAAATAAAAAGGATAAAAGTGATAACAAACAGGATAGTTTTATGCTTGAAAACACCCAAAATGAAAGTATTAAAATCTATTGAAATTTTTACGTGTTTTGAAAGTAATCTTGATAGTATTATATTTGATTTCTGAATTGTTATTTTAGCTCAAATATTTTGTAAAATTGTTATATTACTTGTGTATATTTTATCCTAATCCTGAAAATTTCTAATAAAAACCCTATTATCCTAAATTTTCCAATTTACTATCCTAAAATCCTTAAACCTATGTTCAGAAAGAGAAAGAAAGGAAACAGGTGAGCTCGAGGAGGAAAACATAGCTCGAGGGGGAAAACAGAAAGGGAAAAGAAAGGAAGGGAAAAGTGGGAAGACGGGAAAACGGAGAACAGAAAGGGAGACAGAGGACGAGGGAGAAGAAGAGAGGGAAAGGAACAGTGCCGCAGAGCTTGGTGCCACTGCAGAGCTGCCGTCGCAGAGAAGAAAGGGAGAGGCGAACGTGACCCACGGAGGAGAGGGAGGAGCCGCCGTCGAGCCACGCCTCGTCGTCGTTGTTTGTGTATCGTCGTTGTCGTTCGCTAGGGGTGACACGCAAAGAGAAGATGCTAACCTGCACCATCGCGCCTCACTGCCTTCATCGAGCCTTCATCATTGTCGCATCTTGTTCCCGTTGCCAACAGGGTTTGCTGCCGCTACCATTGAGAGAGTGACGCAACAGAGGAGGAGTCGTTCCTCTTCCACCGCCGTCGCTGGAAACCTTAGTTGTTGTCATTCATACGAACGAGTTCGTTGTTCCCTAGTTACCAGAGTCACTGTCTATGAATCCTTTGTTGCTTTAGAATGACCTTGTCTCCGCCTTTAATGTTCCTGAGTACACTATATTTGTTGGAATCGTTACAGCTGGAACTTGTCAACGGGGTAGAGAAACGACTGCACCATCCTCTTCGTTTTGACACTGAACCTCTATTCCTAACCCTGTAACGCTCTCTCTCTTCTTCTATTTGGTATTTTGTTTCTCTGTTATGTTCTTATTTTAATTATGATAGCCAATATCTCTGTTTTACTACTGTGGTGTTGTGTTAGAACTGTCAAAATTGTTGTTGCTGCGAGCGTAACCAGAAATGGTACTACTGCTGTCGTCCCGATTGCGTTGAAATCGCCGCTGCTGCTGCCAATTTAGACTAAACAGGGATTGTTGCGTTAAATTAGCGATTGCGACATCGAGGTAGGGGGTTTAACTTAAACGATTTAATTTAAGAATGCCCACAAATTTTATTGGATAACTGCAAATAGGAATAATAGTTGTAAGTGATTGATTTATTATATGAATGTTGAATTGTGGCTGAGATTGTGATTGGAATTGTTGAGATTGTGGTTTGAATTGTTGATTTGTGATATTGATTGATTATGTTGATTGAGAATTGTTTGATGACCAATTGTTGAGAATTTCTGAATTTTGATGATTATATTGGATTGTTGTCGTTGAGTTGGTTATTCGATGTATCGTGATGGTGATGAACTTGGTTGGTAGTTGATTTGGAATTGATTTTGAGATGTATTGAGGGGTTGGATTTTGAGATACTGAACTGCCGGCTGAAAATCGAATTTTCTTGAAACTAAATAAAAACTTTGAAAGTGAATCAGTAACTCGATATTGATTGAATTGATAAGGGATTAAAAGTTATGTAAATATAATAAATGTAATTATCAAGATTTAATTTTTAAGATTTCGTATTAACTATAGAATTAGTTATGATTTTTCAAAGTTGTATTGTAAAATCTGATTTTCTGCATTACTTTTAAACGAAGTTGAAAACTTTGAAAATCTATAACTAATTTTGTAATGATCAGAATTGTATGGAACCAAGTTTAGTTTAAACTTGGGAATATGTGGAGCTGGACTAGAAAATTTGAGGCATTTTTGTTCAATATAAAATTTATGGTGAATTTTTAAAGTTAAGTCATTAAATCTGTCCTACAGCAGAAGAGTTCAAACAGGGCAGCAACTTGTTTGTCTTGATGCGATTCCTACGAGCTGAGAAACCAATTTTATTTTAAAATTTGATTAAGTTGGTTTATTGCTCTAAAACATCAGAATTTTAGGAGTTAAGGATTGGGAGTTGTGAATTTTTGAAAGTTAATGATTAAAGTTGGAAGGAATCAGTTTTCAGCAAGTTATGCCTCAACTCCCAATGCTTGTAACTCTTAGAATTGAATAGCAATTGGGTTGCAACCAAGACAAACTTGTTTCTAGATAATTTAGGAGTCTACGAACCAAACTTTAGCCTATTTGAAGTTTTTTAGTAAAAGTTATACTAGTTGAAAGATACCAAGTTTGTTGGTTTCTAAAACAGATTTTGACTTATTTTTACCTAATTTTCAAATTATGTAACTTCTTTATTAAAAATGATATTGATCTGGAGCCAATTGAGAAAGAAATTTGGATAAGTTAAGTTTAATCATATTAATTTTGAAGGTGATTGGATTTAATTTGGATTTTATATGAAATTTTAAATGTTGTATGCTGCTGCTGTTTTCTGGTTTTTAAGCACTGCAGAGCAGGCACCGTTTTTCTTCTGTTTCCAAGGCAAGATTGATCAGAAAATTATGATTTTTAGTTTATTAGAAAGCTTAATCTGAGACGGTCTTGTGGACATAAAGTTTGTGTAATTCCGAATTCATTTGGTATTTTAAAAACAAAATTGAGATTTGGTTGCCGATGTTGTTTTGATGACTACCTTGGATATGGAATTTAAGAAATAGATTTTCTTTAACATTATCAAATGTTTTTGAGAATATATTATTGTGACAATTGCTGATAAAAAGCTGGTGAAATGTTGAGAAAGAGGGAACCCGTAAGGGTCGTTAAGTCCTATTTTCAGAAGAGATCATGTCTAAATTTTTATAAAAATATAAGGATTTATTCAAAATGAATATTTAAGGCTTATTTAATAATAATAATAATTTCAGTGATTCTTTTGAGAAAAGATATTTGGTTTAAGAAGTTGTTGGCAAGGACGTGGGTTTTGTCCCACTTGTGTATTTACGACGATAAAAGAGAAAAGAGTAATCAGAGCAGAGTAAAAAGATTAGAGAACAAGCAGAGGGCCTATTGAAAGGTCATTTGTTGCACTAAGGCAACTTCAGAGATATTTATATATTCATCTGCTGCATTGAGGCAGTCAGATAGATGGTGGTGTAACCACTGAGAATGCTTTCCTGCAGTACAGATCCATATTTTATTTCTGTAAGGCAGAGGGGTTATTTCCTGCTACAGAAGTACCGTGACCACATGTTCCATTTCTGTAGTGGCAGAGGGGTTATTTCTTGTATACAGAAGGTGTGTCGGCATACATCCCTGTAGTGGCAAATGTGTTATTTCTTGCATGCAGTGGACCCTGTGGTGGCAGAGGGGTTATATCATGTACACAGGGGTATAGCCAACAGGAAAGCCATATCCGATAGATGAGCTCATTATCTGCACTAGGGCTAGACATGCATCATCTTGTTTGTGAATTATTCTCTGTTATATTTCCTGTGCTTTTATTGTGTTCCTTGTTTTGTTTGCTTGTGTTCTATTTGTCTGTTTGTATTCTACTTGTTTGTTTTTGAATTGCGCTTAGGATTAGGTATTATATGAAAAGTCATACTGCTTCAGCGAACACTTAATGAACCTATGCTTGGGATAGGCTGACTATTCATACCAAGATTTACATAAGCTAATATCCAATTCTTTTTCAACGTAATTTCAAAGAGTTTTATATAATTAATGAAAATGAATATTGTTGAACTAAATTAACTATTTACAATTTATTCTTTATGTTTACGGCATTCTCGACCTCTACTGAGAACTTGTGGTTTGGTTCTCACCCCCAAATTTTTCACCCTTTTAGTGACACAGGTTTGAAGACGCAATATGAAGCTGCAAGCGATTAGTAGGTTTTCTTTAGGGTTTTAATTGCTTTCATAGAGTCCCCTCGCTGTTATCCCTTGAGATTTTATTTTACATAGAGGGGTAGGTTTGATATATTATATTTGAGTTTCATTTGGTTTCTTTTGTATAAGAATTATTATTAATAATATTTATGTGATTATTATTACTTGTAAATCTTTAATATATGCCTTTAATGAAAAAAAATAAAATTTTCTGGCATTTTCTTAAAACTGAAACGCCAACTCGATACAAAGGCTCGATAATTAAGTAGTTAATACTAGGAAATATTACATAATGTTCTTTCTAGTAGAAATACCCTGACTTAAGCAACGTATTTTGCTGGATGGGACGTTACACTTTGCTTCAGATTAAAAGGCCCAAAACTGGCGTCCAACGTCAGCTTCCTGCTCCCTTCCAGGGGTCCAACGCAACAAGTTTTTGGCGCCGTTGTCGGGGATTGTTGAGTTTGGACAAACTGACGGATTGTCTTACTCCCTAGATCAGGTAACTTTTATTTTTGTTAAGTCCTTGATTTTGATTTTCTTCTTCTACAAAACTTCTGAAAAAAAGTTATTAAAAAGCTTTTCAAAATAATTTTTATTTTCTTTGTTTCAATTTTGTTCTTTGTTGAGTCTTTTATTTTTATTTTCTTTTTCTTCAAATTTTCGAAAATTTCAAAACCTTTTTCAAAAATATTTTTCTTTTCTTTGTTTAATTCTTGATCTTGGTTAGAGTCTTGTGTTTATGTTCTTGGTAACTTTTTGCTTCTTTAAGTCTCTGTATTTATTAATTACAACAATTTTTTATTTTTTGGTATCTTAATTTCAAAAAAATTTTCAAAAATAATTTTTCTTTGGTTAAATCTTATTTCAATTTTTCAGTTTGGTGTTTTCTTGTTGTTTTTCTTTAATTTTCAAAAATTTCTTTTTAGTTTTCTAAAAATTTTATGTTTGGTATTCTTTTTATGTTCTTGTGTTCTTTGAGTCTTTGAATTTTGTTCTTTGTGTTCTTCTTAGTCTTCAAGGTGTCTTGAGTCTTGTATGTGTTTTGATCTTAAAATTTTAAGTTTGGTGTCCCTTTGTGTTTCCCTCCAAAATTTTCGAAAATCAAGGGTGCTAGATCTAAAAATTTTAAGTCTTGTGTCTTTTTTGTATTTTTCTCTTTCATCATAAAATTCAAAAATAAAAAATATATATTTTCTATCTTATCTTTTTATTAATTTTCGAAATCTTCAAAAAAATTCAGATTTTGAATTTCAAAATTTTTATCTTATCATATCTTAGTTGTCAAGTTTTCAAAAACTCAAATTTTTCAAAAATAAAAATCATATCTTTTTTAAAAAAATCTTATCTTTTTCAAAATCTTATCATATTCTTTTCAAAATTTAAAAATTTTATCTTTTTCAAATTTCAAATTTTAAAAACTTGTATCTTTTTCAAAATCAAATTTCAAAATCTTATCTTTTTAAAATATTTTTCAAATCATTTTAATTTCTTATCTTATCTTATTTTTAAAATTCAAATCTTTTCTTATCTTATCTTTTATTTTTATTTTAATCTTTTCTTAATTAAAATCTTATCTTCTCTCTCTTATTTTTCAAAACTTCCAAACTAACTCTTCAATGCCTTAATTTTCGAAAATATCTCTTCTTTTCTCTCATCTTTTTCAAAACCTCTTAACTAACTCTCTCTTCTTAATTTTCGAAAACTAACTCTCATCTTCTCTCTCTTCTTTTTAAAAACCACCTAACTAACTCTCACCTCTCTTAAATTTTTGAAAATCTCTTCTTCTCTTCCCTCCTCTATTTTCGAAAATTCAACAATTAAAATTCAGATCTTTTTAAATTAATTTAACTTAATTTTTGAAAAATTAATTAATTAAATAAAAATAAAAATATTTTAATTTATATTTACTTTTTCTATTTATACCTCTACTCTTCTCATCTATATTCATTCAACTCTACTTCTTTCGACTCTTTACCTACAATTCTTTATCTTCTTTCTTTTCTTCTTCACATCTCACTTGGAGCTTCTTGCCAATTGGCACAAAGAGCTTTCTTCTTTCCATCTTCTCTTTTCTTCTCTCTTCTTTTATTTACTCTTATCTACTATTTCTAAGGTATTTTTCCTCTACTTATTTTATTTATTTTTATTTTTATGTTTTTTATCTTCTTCTTTCTTCTCTACTTCTGACTTTAAGGAGGAGCTTCTTGTCTATTGGCATAGTCTCTCTTCTTCTTTTCTTTTCTTCTTGTTTATGACCAGGAAGAGGGAAAAAGAACCCCTCTTGACTTCTGATCCTGAACCTGAGAAGACTCTAAGGAAGCATTTACAACTAGCTAAAGCACAACACTCTAGAAGAGATCTTTCAGAATGTCTTGAACAAGAACTGGAGGACATGGCCGAACCACAGGAGGAGCCCAAAAAGGTCCTTCGTGACTTCACCATGCCTATCTTTGACTTTTATGGCAGAAGCATTGCTGTACCTACTATTGAAGCTAACAATTTTGAGCTTAAGCCTTAGTTAGTCTTTCTTCTGTAGCAGAACTGCATGTTTCATGGACTTCCACTGGAAGATCCTTATCATTTCTTAGCAGAATTCTTACAGATCTGTGATACTGTAAAGACTAATGGAGTTGATCCTGAGGTCTACAAGCTGATGCTCTTTCCCTTTGCAGTAAGAGACCGAGCTAAGCTACGGTTGGATGCCCAACCTAGAGAGAGTCTTGACTCTTGGAAAAAGCTAGTTAATGCTTTTCTGGCTAAGTTCTTTCCGCCTCAATGGATGAGCAAGATTAGAGTGGAAATTTAAACCTTCAGACAAAGAGAAGGTGAATCCATCTATGAATCTTGGGAAAGATACAAGAACCTGATCAGGAGATGTGATGGGAAAATTTGTGGAAAAACGAATTTCCAAAATATCCAAAACTCACCGGCAAGTGCACCGAGTCGCATCAAGTAGTAAAACTCACTTAGAGTGAGGTCGATCCCACAAGGATTGATGGATCAAGCAACTTTAGTGGGTGATTAGTTTAGTCAAGCTAACATTGAGTGAATTGTGTGAAATATAGCCAACAGAAAGTAAACAGCAAGAAAAATTAAAGTGCAGAAAGTAAAGTGACTGAAACTTAAAGAACAAGGAATGTAAATTGGCAAAATCTTAAATGACAAGAGAAGTAAATTGCATCAATTGTAAAAGGGGGCTGGGTGCAGGAAAATTAAATGAAAGCAGTAAATTAGAACTCAGATCAATTGCATAAAATTTAACTTGCAGGAAATATAAATTGGAAGCAATGCAACAGAAAGTAAAAATTGCAGAGAAGAAAATTGTAGCAGAAAGATAAATCAGCAAGAAAGCTCAATTCAATTATGAAATATAAAAAAAAACAAGTAAAGATCTCAGGGGATCAAAAAGACTAGAAAACAAGTCTAGATCTCAATTCCTTCCTTGATCCAAATTGAGAATTCAATTGCAAGAAAAGTAAAGATCCAGTAGTAGAAGAAAAGAAGTGAAATCGCAAATTCTCAATGATGCAGTAAATCAAAACAGAGAGAGATCTCAAGGTGAGATTGAGACAGAATTTCCTCAATTCTTCAACCCAAGATTCAAGACAAGTGTAAATGAAATTGAAAACAAGAAAACTAAGAGGAAGAGAATTCAATTCCCTTCCCCAAGACTTAGAATATCCAAATAACTCCTAACCAAAAGCTCTCCCAAAATCACTTAGCGAAACTAAAAAGGAAAAGCTCCCTAAAAACTTAAATTCTAAGCTATTTATACACTCTCTTCAAATGATCTTCAAGCCTTGAATTGGGCCTTTGCTCTTGATGGAATTGGGTTGACAAAAGCCTCTGTTGATTGCTCTTGGAGTTGGAGAGAAACCCACTTGTGAACCGGCCCATGAACCAGAAAAGCTTGAGTAAAAGTTTGAGGTCAAACTTTGACTCAAGCCTTTCATATCAGCTTGCCTCCTTTTGCTGTCATCCACGTTTGAGCTAAAGTTTGAGGTCAAACTTTGAGCCAAACGTGGATCCCTCTTGTATGCCTCTTGGGGTGCTACTTTGTCCTCTTGTCAACGTTGCAGATTTTATGCCCACTATAGACTATTATATATGGTTGGAAAGCTCTGAATGTTAGCTTTCTAACCCAATTCGAATCACCTCAATTGGACATCTACAACTCAAGTTATTCTTGTTGGAATTATACCCCTTCAAGCTGTTGTGGCGCCAACGTTTGCCTAAAAGCTTGAGGTCAAACGTTGGTGCAAGCCTTTGCTCTTCTCCAGGGTGTTTTGTTGTGGCGCCAACGTTTGCCTAAAAGCTTGAGGTCAAACGTTGGCGCAAGCTTTTGCTCCATCCAGGGTGAATTCAACTCTTCCAAAAGTTTGAGCTAAAGTTTGAGGCAAGCTTTTGCTCAAGCTTTTTGTTCTCTCTTGCTCCTTGCCATTTCTTCTTTCTTCAACCTTCTTCAAAGCTCTTTTCACCTATCATCAATCAACCAAGCACATCAAAGCTATGCTCAAAATCATGAGATTGTTATTCTTTCATAATATATAACAATTATAGCACAAAATCTCATGAAAATGCATTAATTTATCCATGGTTGATTGAATCAAAGGAAACATAAAATTCTACCCAATTGGCTTACTTATGGCTCAAGAAAGTGCATAAAACCTTAAAAAAAACAAAGAAAAAACATAGAAAAACATGACATGATGACATGTCATCACAACACCAAACTTAAACCTTGCTTGTCTCCAAGCAAGAAAAGAATCATGCAATAGAGATTGACAATCCAAGGTAAGAAGAATAGCAACTCAATGTTCATGGCAAGCTAGTTTTCTATGCATGCTACAATTACAAAAGAGATGTAAATGATTGATGCTTCTCTCTAGCTCAATTTATGAAATCTTTCTCTTATATTTCTTCCTTGAAACAAGCTTTTGATTTTCTTATTAGCTTCTCCTTTTGGGTGCTTTGCCCCATGAGTTGATAACAAAGCTACGACTTCTAAATGCTTTGTTTTCAAGTATTACCACTTGATACATAAGCACCACAAGCATTTGATTAGAGGACTTCATTAAGCTCATTTTTCTTTTCTTTTCTTGACTCTCTAATCATTGATGCTCAGAGCCTTGAGCTTTGAGGGAGTGCTTTTGCACTTTGAGCCTAACCTTGACTTCTAAGTGTTTTGTTTTCAAGCATTTGGCTTGATACATAAACACCACAAGTACTTAACAAATAAATTGCCATTGGTACTGGTGCACGAAATTGTGATGTCCAGGCTCGAACAATCCCTGGTAATGGCTCCAAAGCTTGGTGCTTTGATCTTAATTCATAATTGTCACAACTTCGATACAACTAACCAGCAAGTGCACTGGGTCGTCCAAGTAATACCTTACGTGAGTAAGGGTCGAATCCCACGGAGATTGTTGGTATGAAGCAAGCTATGGTCACCTTGTAAATCTCAGTCAGGCAGATATAAAGTGATAATGGTGTTTTCGAATATTATATAATAAAATAGGGATAGAGATACTTATGTAAATCATTGGTAGGAATTTCAGATAAGCGAATGGAGATGCTTTTCGTTCCTCTTGAACCTCTGCTTTCCTGCTACCTTCATCCAATCAGTCTTACTCCTTTCCATGGCTGGCTTTATGCAAGGGCATCACCATTGTCAGTGGCTACATCCTCTCCTCTCAGTGAATAATATGCTCACGCACCCTGTCACGGCACGGCTATTCATCTGTCGGTTCTCGATCATTGTGGAATAGGATTCACCCTCCTTTTGCGTCTGTCACTAACGCCCAACAATCGCGAGTTTGAAGCTCGTCACAGTCATTCAATCATTGAATCCTACTCAGAATACCACAGACAAGGTTTAGACCTTCCGGATTCTCTTGAATGCCGCCATCATTCTAGCTTACGCCACGAAGATTCTAGTTAGGAGATCTAAGAGATACTCATTCTAGCTTAATTCATGTAGAACAGAAGTGTTTGTCAGGCACGCGTTCATAGGGGAGAATGGTGATAAGCGTCACACATAATCATCACCTTCATCACGTTCTTGGGTGCGAATGGATATCTTAGAAGCGAAATAAGAAGAATTGAATAGAAAATAGTAGTACTTTGCATTAATCTTTGAGGAACAGCAGAGCTCCACACCTTAGTCTATGGAGTGTAGAAACTCTACCGTTGAAAATACATAAGTGAAGGTCCAGGCATGGCCGTGTGGCCAGCCCCTATGGTCTAAGAACAATGCGTTCAAAGATCCTAAGATCCTAAACTGATCAAAAGATGCCTAATACAATAGTAAAAGGTCCTATTTATAATAAACTAGCTACTAGGGTTTACATGAGTAAGTTATTGATGCATAAATCCACTTCCGGGGCCCACTTGGTGTGTGTTTGGGCTGAGCTTGAGTGTTGCACGCGCAGAGGCCATTTGTGGAGTTGAACGCCAGTTTCTGTGCCAGTTTGGGCGTTCAACTCTGGTTTTGGATCCTTTTCTGGCGCTGGATGCCAGATTTGGGTAGAAGGCTGGCGTTGAACGCCAGTTTACGTCGTCAATTCTTGGCCAAAGTATGGACTATTATATATTGCTGGAAAGCCCTGGATGTCGGCTTTCCAACGCAATTGGAAGCGCACCATTTCGAGTTCTGTAACTCCAGAAAATCTACTTTAAGTGCAGGGAGGTCAGAATCCAACAGCATCAGCAGTCCTTTTTCAACCTCTGAATCTGATTTCTGCTCAAGTCCCTCAATTTCAGCCAGAAAATACCTGAAATCACAGAAAAACACACAAACTCATAGTAAAGTCCAGAAATGTGAATTTAACATAAAAACTAATGAAAACATCCCTAAAAGTAACTAGATCCTACTAAAAACATACTAAAAACAATGCCAAAAAGCGTATAAATTATCCGCTCATCACAACACCAAACTTAAATTGTTGCTTGTCCCCAAGCAACTGAAAATCAAATAGGATAAAAAGAAGAGAATATACTATAAATTCCAAACTATCAATGAAACATAGCTCCAATCATATGAGCGGGACTTATAGCTTTTTGCCTCTTGAATAGTTTTGGCATCTCACTTTATCCATTGAAGTTTAGAATGATTGGCATCTATAGGAACTTCAGATTTCGAATAGTGTTATTGACTCTCCTAGTTCAGTATGATGATTCTTGAACACAGCTTCTTTATGAGTCTTGGCCGTGGCCCTAAGCACTTTGTTTTCCAATATTACCACCGGATACATAAATGCCACAGACACATAATTGGGTGAACCTTTTCAGATTGTGACTCAGCTTTGCTAAAGTCCCCAATTAGAGGTGTCCAGGGTTCTTAAGCACACTCTTTGTTTTTGCTTTGGACCTTGACTTTAACCGCTCAGTCTCAAGTTTTCACTTGACACCTACACGCCACAAGCACATGGTCAGGGACAGCTTGGTTTAGCCGCTTAGACCAGGATTTTATTCCTTTTAGGCCCTCCTATACACTGATGCTCAAAGCCTTGGGATCCTTTTTATTTGCCCTTGCCTTTTGGTTTTAAGGGTTATTGGCTTTTTCTGCTTGCTTTTTCTTTTTCTTTCTATTTTTTTTTCTATTCTTTTTTTTTTTCGCCCCTTTTTTTTTTCTGCAAGCTTTGTTCTTTGCTGCTTTTTCTTGCTTCAAGAATCATTTTTATGATTTTTCAGATTATCGAATAACATGTCTCCTAGTCATCATTCTTTCAAGAGCCAACATATTTAACATTCTTAAACAACAACTTCAAAAGGCATATGCACTGTTCAAGCATACATTCAGAAAACAAGAAGCATTGTCACCACATCAATATAACTAAACTAAGTTCAAGGATAAATTCGAAACTCATGTACTTCTTGTTCTTTTGAATTAAAACATTTTTCTTTTAAGAAAGGTGATGGATTCATAGGACATTCATATCTTTAAGACAGAGTTTACTAACTACTAATGATCATGTAATGAAGACACAAACATAGATAAGCACATAACATAGAAAATGAAAAACAGAAGAAATAAGAACAAGGAATGAATCCACCTTAGTGATGGTGGCGTTTCCTTCTTGAGGAACCAATGATGTCCTTGAGCTCTTCTATGTCTCTTCCTTGTCTTTGTTGCTCCTCCCTCATTGCTTTTTGATCTTCTCTTATTTCATGGAGCATGATGGAGTGCTCTTGATGTTCCACCCTTAGTTGCTTCCAATAATTGTGTGGAAGAAAATGTATCCCCTGAGGTATCTCAGGGATCTCTTGATTTGCAGTCAAATGTTCTACCACTGAGCTATAGACCCTTTATAGAAGCTTTTGTCTTCCCTTTCCTCTTTCTAGAGGTTTCTCTGGCCTTAGGTGCCATCAATGGTTATGGAAAAAAACAAAAAAGCTATGCTTTTACCACACCAAACTTAGAATGTTGCTCGCCCTCGAGCAAAAGAAGAAAGAATAGAAGAATATGAAGAAGATATGGAGGAGATGGATGGGAGTGTGTATTCGGCCATATGGGTGGGATTGGGTGGGAGAGAGATGTTGAATTTTTGAAGGTAGTGGGTGTATGGATGTGAGTGGTAAATGGAAAAAAAAGAAGGGATGATCATGAATGGAAAGAGAGATGATGAGGTAGGTGGGGATCCTGTGGGGTCCACAGATCCTGAGATGATCCTGTAGGGTCCACAGATCCTGAGGTGTCAAGGCATTTACATCCCTGCACCAATTTAGGCATGTAAAATGCCCTTGCACACAACTCTGGACGTTCAGCGCCAGGTTGGTGCCTATTTTGGGCGTTCAACGCCCCTTTGCTGCCATTTCTGGCGTTGAACGCCAGAACCATGCTTGTTCTGGGCGTTCAGCGCCAGGATGCTCCCATTCTAGGCGTTCAGCGCCAGAACTATGCTCTGTTCTGGCGTTTGAACGCCAGACAGATGCTCCTCCAGGGTGTGATTTTTCTTCTGCTGTTTTTGATTCCGTTTTCAATTTTTTTGTTTATTTTGTGACTCCACATGATCATGAACCTATAAAGACACATAACTAAGAAAAATATAGTTAGATAAATAAACATTGGGTTGCCTCCCAACAAGCGCTTCTTTAATGTCAATAGCTTGACAGTGGGCTCTCATGGAGCCTCACAGATGTGCAGAGCTTTGTTGAGACTCTCCAACACCAAACTTAGAGTTTGGATATGGGAGTTCAACACCAAACTTAGAGTTTGGTTGTGGCCTCCCAACACCAAACTTAGAGTTTGACTGTGGGGGCTCTGGTTGACTCTGCTTTGAGAGAAGCTTTTCATGCTTCCTCTCCATGGTTGCAGAGGGAGATCCTTGAGTTTTGAATACAAGGGAGTTCTCATTCCATTGAAGGACTATTTCACCTCTGTCAACATCAATCACAGCTCTTGCTGTGGCCAGGAAAGGTCTTCCTAGGATGATGGATTCATCCTCTTCCTTTCCAGTATCCAGGACTATGAAATCAGTAGGTATGTAAAGGCCCTCAACCTTTACTAATACATCTTCTACTTGTCCATAAGCCTGTTTTCTTGAGCTGTCTGCCATCTCTAGTGAGATTTTAGCAGCTTGCACCCCATAGATTCCCAGTTTCTCTATTACAGAGAGGGGCATGAGGTTTATCCCTGAACCAAGGTCACACAGAGCCTTAAAGATCATGGTGCCTATGGTACAAGGGATTATGAACTTTCCAGGATCCTGTCTCTTCTGAGGCAATGTCAGTTGATCCAGATCACTTAGTTCATCGATGAACAAGGGAGGTTCAACTTCCCAAGTATCAATGCCAAACAATTTGGCATTCAGCTTCATGATTGCACCAAGAAACTTGGCAGTTTGCTCTTCAGTAACATCCTCATTCTCTTCAGAAGAGGAATACTCATCAGAGCTCATGAAGGGCATAAGGAGGTTCAATGGAATCTCTATGGTCTCTAGATGAGTCTCAGATTCCCTTGGTTCCTCAGAGGGAAGCTCCTTATTGACCACTGGACGTCCCAGGAGGTCTTCCTCCTTGGGATTCACGTCCTCTCCTCTCCTCACAGGTTCGGCCATGGCGCTTATGTCAATGGCCTTGCACTCTCCTTTTGGGTTCTCTTCTGTATTGCTTGGGAGAGTACTAAGAGGGATTTCAGTGATCCTTTTACTCAGCTGGCCCACTTGTGCTTCCAGATTTCTAATGGAAGACCTTGTTTCATTCATGAAACTTACAGTGGCCTTAGATAGATCAGAGACTAGATTTGCTAAATTAGAAGCATTTTGTTCAGAGTTCTCTGTCTGTTGCTGAGTTGATGATGGAAAAGGCTTGCTGTTGCTAAACCTGTTTCTTCCATCATTATTAAAGCCTTGTTGGGGCTTTTGATCCTTCCATGAGAAATTTGGATGATTTCTCCATGTTGAGTTATAGGTGTTTCCATAAGGTTCACCTAAGTAATTTACCTCTGCTATTGTAGGGTTCTCAGGATCATAGGCTTCTTCTTCAGAAGATGCCTCTTGAGTACTGTTGGATGCAGCTTGCATTCCATGCAGACTCTGAGAGATCATATTGACTTGCTGAGTCAATATTTTATTCTGAGCCAATATGGCATTCAGAGTATCAACCTCAAGAACTCCCTTCTTCATAGGCGTCCCATTACTCACAGGATTCCTTTCAGAAGTGTACATGAACTGGTTATTAGCAACCATGTCAATGAGTTCTTGAGCTTCTGCAGGCGTTTTCTTTAGGTGAATGGATCCACCTGCAGAAGTGTCCAGTGACATCTTTGATAGCTCAGATAAACCATCATAGAATATATCCAGGATGGTCCATTCTGAAAGCATGTCAGAAGGACACTTTTTGGTCAACTGTTTGTATCTTTCCCAAGCTTCATAGAGGGATTCACCTTCTTTCTGTCTGAAGGTTTGAACATCAGCTCTAAGCTTGCTCAGCTTTTGAGGAGGAAAGTACTTAGAAGAGTTCAGGCTGTCTTTGGGTTGAGAATCCAACCATAATCTAGCTCTGTCTCTTACAGCAAAGGGAAAAAGCATGAGCCTGTAGACTTCAGGATCTACTCCATTAGTCTTAACAGTATCACATATCTGCAAGAATTCAGTTAAGAACTGAAAAGGATCTTCAGATGGAAGTCCATGAAACTTGCAGTTCTACTGCATCAGAGAAACTAATTGAGGTTTCAGCTCAAAGTTGTTTGCTCCAATGGCAGGAATGGAGATGCTTCTTCCATGTAAATTGGAATTAGGTGCAGTAAAGTCACCAAGCATCTTCCTTACATTATTATTATTTTCGGCTGCCATCTCCTCTGCCTGTTCGAAAATTTCTGTAAGGTTATCTCTGGATTGTTGTATTTTAGCTTCTCTTAATTTTCTCTTCAGAGTCCTTTCAGGTTCTGGATCTGCTTCCACAAGAATGCTCTTATCTTTGCTCCTGCTCATACGACAAAGAAGAAGGCACAGAAAAATAATAATAATAATGGAGATCTTTTATACCACAGTATAGGGATCCCTGTGTGAGTGGAAGAAGAGGGGGAGACACAGAATGTAATATAATGGAAGAAACACAACTGTGAGGATGGAAGAGAGGTGAGATGAGATGTTAGGATATGAATGAATAAATAGAATGAGATGGGGGAGAGATAATTTTCGAAAATTATTTTGAAAAAGAGTTAGTGATTTTTGAAAAATGGTTTTTTTGAAAAATGTTAGAAATTTTCGAAAATTTTTGAAATCAAAAATAAAAATAAAAATAATTAGTTAATTAAAAAGAAATTTTGAAAAAAAAAGGGAAGATATTTTCGAAAATTAGAGAGAGAGAGTTAGTTAGGTGGTTTTGAAAAAGTTAAGAAACAAACAAAAAGTTAGTTAGTTAGTTGAAACAAATTTTGAAAAGATAAGAAGTTAGGAGGTTAGAGAAGATATTTTGAAAAGATATTTTTGAAAAAGATAAGATAAGAAGATATTTTTGAAAAGATATGATAGAAATTAGTTTTTGAAAAAGATTTGAATTTTTAAAATCACAATTAATGACTTGATTCACAAGAAATCACAAGATTTGATTCTAGAACTTAAAGTTTGAATCTTTCTTAACAAGCAAGTAACAAACTTGAAATTTTTGAATCAAAACATTAATTGATTATGTTATTTTCGAAAATTTGATATAAAAATAAGAAAAAGATTTTTGAAAAATATTTTTTGAAATTTTCGAAAATAACTAAGAATTTTGAAAAAGATTTGATTTTTGAAAAAGATTTTGAAAAAGATAAGATTTTCAATTTGAAATTTTGATTTGACTCATAAGAAACAACTTGATTTTAAAAATTTTTGAAAAAGTCAATCCAAATTTTCGAATTTGATGAGAGAAAAAGGGAAAGATAATTTTTTGATTTTTGAAATTTTTATGAAAAACACGAAAAATATGCAATGCATGAAATTTTTAGATCAAAACAATGAATGCATGCAAGAATGCTATGAATGTCAAGATGAACACCAAGAACACTATGAATGTCATGATGAACATCAAGAACATATTTTTGAAAAATTTTTAATGCAAAGAAAACATGCAAGACACCAAACTTAGAAATCTTTCATGTTTAGACTCTAAGAAACGAAAAATGCATATGAAAAACAATAAAAGACACAAAACAAAAAATCATCAAGATCAAACAAGAAGACTTACCAAGAACAACTTGAAGATCATGAAGAACACTATGAATGCATGAATTTTCGAAAAAATGCAAGATGCATATGCAATTGACACCAAACTTATAACATGACTCAAGACTCAAACAAGAACACAAAAATATTTTTGATTTTTATGATTTTCTAATTTTTTTGGATTTTTTTTTCGAAAATAATATGAAAAAGTAAAAATAAGGATTCCAAAATTTTTAATATGAATTCCAGGAATCTTACCATGTTAGTCTAAAGCTTCAGTCCAGGAATTAGACATGGCTCACTAGCCAGCCAAGCTTTCAATGAAAGCTCCAGTCCAAAACACTAGACATGGCCAATGGCCAGCCAAGCTTTAGCCTTTAACACGAGAGTATATTGCTCTTTGATAACAAATTGCAAGCCTCAGTTCAAAAGAATTTAGACATGGCTTTACAGCCAGCCAGGCTTCACATGCTTCATGAAACACTAGAATTCATTCTTAAAAATTTTGAATAAATTTTTGAAAACATTTTTATTTTTTTCGAAAACAAGAGAAATTTTTTTGAAAATATTTTTGAAAGATTTTTAAAAAAGTTTTGAAAAATAAAATAATCAGAAAATTACCTAATCTGAGCAACAAGATGAACCGTCAGTTGTCCAAACTCAAACAATCCCCGGCAACGGCGCCAAAAACTTGGTGCTGTTGCCGGATCAAAAGGGAATCTGGCACTGATGTTACCGGACCAAAAGCTTGCCGAAGACTCAAACAATCCCCGGCAACGGCGCCAAAAACTTGGTGCACGAAATTGTGATGTCCAGGCTCGAACAATCCCTGGTAATGGCTCCAAAGCTTGGTGCTTTGATCTTAATTCATAATTGTCACAACTTCGATACAACTAACCAGCAAGTGCACTGGGTCGTCCAAGTAATACCTTACGTGAGTAAGGGTCGAATCCCACGGAGATTGTTGGTATGAAGCAAGCTATGGTTACCTTGTAAATCTCAGTCAGGCAGATATAAAGTGATAATGGTGTTTTCGAATATTATATAATAAAATAGGGATAGAGATACTTATGTAAATCATTGGTAGGAATTTCAGATAAGCGAATAGAGATGCTTTTCGTTCCTCTTGAACCTCTGCTTTCCTGCTACCTTCATCCAATCAGTCTTACTCCTTTCCATGGCTGGCTTTATGCAAGGGCATCACCGTTGTCAGTGGCTACATCCCCTCCTCTCAGTGAATAATATGCTCACGCACCCTGTCACGGCATGGCTATTCATCTGTCGGTTCTCGATCATGCTGGAATAGGATTCACCCTCCTTTTGCGTCTGTCACTAACGCCCAACAATCGCGAGTTTGAAGCTCGTCACAGTCATTCAATCATTGAATCCTACTCAGAATACCACAGACAAGGTTTAGACCTTCCGGATTCTCTTGAATGCCGCCATCATTCTAGCTTACGCCACGAAGATTCTGGTTAGGAGATCTAAGAGATACTCATTCTAGCTTAATTCATGTAGAACAGAAGTGTTTGTCAGGCACGCGTTCATAGGGGAGAATGGTGATGAGCGTCACACATAATCATCACCTTCATCACGTTCTTGGGTGCGAATGGATATCTTAGAAGCGAAATAAGAAGAATTGAATAGAAAATAGTAGTACTTTGCATTAATCTTTGAGGAACAGCAGAGCTCCACACCTTAATCTATGGAGTGTAGAAACTCTACCGTTGAAAATACATAAGTGAAGGTCCAGGCATGGCCGTGTGGCCAGCCCCTATGGTCTAAGAACAATGCGTTCAAAGATCCTAAGATCCTAAACTGATCAAAAGATGCCTAATACAATAGTAAAAGGTCCTATTTATAATAAACTAGCTACTAGGGTTTACATGAGTAAGTTATTGATGCATAAATCCACTTCCGGGGCCCACTTGGTGTGTGTTTGGGCTGAGCTTGAGTGTTGCACGTGCAGAGGCCATTTGTGGAGTTGAACGCCAGTTTCTGTGCCAGTTTGGGCGTTCAACTCTGGTTTTGGATCCTTTTCTGGCGCTGGACGCCAGATTTGGGTAGAAGGCTGGCGTTGAACGCCAGTTTACGTCGTCAATTCTTGGCCAAAGTATGGACTATTATATATTGCTGGAAAGCCCTGGATGTCTACTTTCCAACGAAATTGGAAGCGCGCTATTTCGAGTTCTGTAGCTCCAGAAAATCCACTTTAAGGGCAGGGAGGTCAGAATCCAACAGCATCAGCAGTCCTTTTTCAACCTCTGAATCTGATTTCTGCTCAAGTCCCTCAATTTCAGCCAGAAAATACCTGAAATCACAGAAAAACACACAAACTCATAGTAAAGTCCAGAAATGTGAATTTAACATAAAAACTAATGAAAACATCCCTAAAAGTAACTAGATCCTACTAAAAACATACTAAAAACAATGCCAAAAAGCGTATAAATTATCCGCTCATCAGGTACTCAGAGCCTTCAGCTTTCTCATTCTTTCCCTTTTTCTTTTCTTGCTTTAATTGTATTTGCCTCTTCAAGGTTTTCATGATTTTCAAAAAATTTCACAAAATGTCCTAGATGAAAACTTCAATTAAATAAAATTCAATGCAATTAAGCAACAATCAAACATACTAGCTTTCTAATACTTTTATGCACATGCTAAATTCTTCTTTAATTCCTTGTTTGTTTATGATCATGATACTTTATTGCTTTTGAATTCACAAAACTCAAGTTGGTAATCATAATGACACAGCACCATGTTGCAATTTAGAAATCAAACCATGCCTTTTCATACACACATGCATACAGAGAAGGTAAAGACAATCATGCAGTTTATAGTGCTTGAAACAAATGAGAGGAAAAGGAACTTTACAACCTTGTAGTTCATCTTCTCTATTGTTGTCATTTTCCTCCCATTCTCCTCCTTCCCATACCAACTCAGAATGCTTGCTCATCTTCAAGCAACTATTAGAACCGTGGCTATGGGGCTAAGATGGATTATGAATGTCTTACACAATGAAATGTTAGTAACACATGTGTTTTAAACAAGCAAAATTAAAGATATCAAGGCACAAGAGACAGAGACATTTTGATTGCATAGATAAGAAGGTGTGCACAATACATTGCATAAAAGATAAGTGGCACACCAAACTTAGTGTGACACTTTTACTTGGAATTGATGCAAGTATCTTGTAAGGATTAGAACCAAATTTTTGTTGCATAGCAACACCAAACTTAGAATGCAATCCTATGTCCATTTTATTTGAAATAAGACTATATGAAACTGTTGTATGTTAAATACAATCACCAAGCCAAGAATCTTGTCATGAATAAAGCTCTCTTGGTGATGCATTAACAAACACAGTTAATAAAAGAAAGCATAAAAAAAATGTAAATGAATAAAGATGAAATTAAAATGTTAAACCAAAAGAGAAAAATAAAATTGCAGAGGCATTATGATTATGCAAACAAGTAGTGTTGCTTGAATAAATTGCATAGAAAAATAAGTGGCACACCAAACATAGAATCTTGGTGTGTCACTTTCATTTTTAATTTGATGCAATCATCCAAAAAGATTGAAAACAATTTGTTGCAAGGCAACACCAAACTTAGAATGTAACCATATGTCAATTTATTGAATTTAAACAAAGCAAAGAAAGAAAACAAAGTAGAGAAGAATTGTTACCTATGGTTGGGTTACCTCCCAACAAGTGCTCTTTTAGTGTCATTAGATTGACATGTTGTTCTTCACTTTCTTCCTCTTCTTCCAGTTTGTTAAGAGGAATGACCTCAAAGGAGGGAAGGATTCAGCTAGTGTCCCTTGTCTTGGCCTTTCCTCAGCAAGCTTCCTTTTGCAAATGGCTTGATTGAGCTTGCTTGCTGGATCAGGGGGAGGATTGCTTGTAGTTGACCTTCTTTTCTTCATGAATATTGTCCTTTGTAGCTTGGTCACAATCCTCTTCTCGGTGCCTTTGTTAATTGCCTTCACTTTCTTGAATCCAAGTCTTGGTGGTTGTGTGATTGTTGGAGTTTTATCTTCATCCAGAGCCTCTTGAATTAGTGGTTCCATGAGCCCTTCCTCTATGCACTTCTCTGCTTCAATTGAGTGTGACTTCTCTTGATTGTCCTCCTCTATTCCTTCTTCACAACTTTCCATCAAGTCCTTTGGGAGGGAATCTTCGTGTTCTATTGTCACTTTAATTAGTTCTTGTGAATGTAAAATCCTTGGCTCATGTTCCTCATTCTTCAGTACAATTTCACTTGACACAGGGACCTTTGGTTCTTGTTTTTCCACTTCCTCACCCACAAATTGGTCTTCATCCTCACTGTTTGATGGTTCTAAGTTCCCCCTTGTTTGCTCTAAGGGCCCATTCATCTTCTTGAGGATGGTTTCTTTCCAGGATTGGGGTTGTGTGTATCTTTCCACGAGTTTTCTGTGTATTTCAATGGCTTGGCATTGGCTTTCTAAAGGTTCTTTGGACCATTGAAGGTAATCCTCAACTGCTAATTCAAGAGATGAAGGTTGAGAGTAATTTTGGTGACATGGATGTGTTGTGGTGAAGTTGTGTTGAGGGGTATGGAATGAGTTGTGTGGTTGATGGGATGACTTGTATGGATTTTGGAGGAAACTTTGTGTTGAGGCATAATCAAGTGACGAAGAACTTTCAAATGAGAAACTGGGACGTGAGGGTGGATGCTCTTCCATTCTTTGGTGATGCTTCCATCCACCATGAGGATAATGATATGAATCATTTTGTTGTGGTGGTTGGTATCCCATATGATTTTCTTGCTCATCTTGTGTCTCTGAAGCAAATCTCCATGAATTGGAGTGCTCAGAATGTGTATTCTCTTGGTGATATTCCCAGCCACCATTAGAGATTGGTGATGGTGGGTAATATCCCATAAAATTTGTTTGATCATAAGATGAGTTGAACTCCATTTAAATTTTGTAAAACACAACACCAAGGAAAATTGAAATTCATATCTCAGAGATGAATTTCTTAGTGAGGCAATAACTCAAACACCTTGGTTTCAACTTAGAACAGAGAACAAAAACAAAAAAAATGCTTGATCTAGACTTCTCACCCACTTAATCATTGTTGATCTAAATCAATCCCCGGTAACGGCGCCAAAAACTTGATGTGTGTTTTTGTGGAAAACTGAATTTTCCAAAACACCCAAAACTCACCGACAAGTGCACCGGGTCGCATCAAGTAGTAAAACTCACTTAGAGTGAGGTCGATCCCACAAGGATTGATGGATCAAGCAACTTTAGTGAGTGATTAGTTTAGTCAAGTTAACATTGAGTGAATTGTGTGAAAAATAGCCAACAGAAAGTAAACAGCAAGGAAAATTAAAGTGCAGAAAGTAAAGTGACTGAAAATTAAAGAACAACGAATGTAAATCGGCAAAATCTTAAATGACAAGAGAAGTAAATTGCATCAATTGTAAAAGGGGGCTAGGTGCAGGAAAATTAAATGAAAGCAGTAAATTAGAACTCAGATCAATTGCAGAAAATTTAACTTGCAGGAAAAATAAATTGGAAGCAATGCAACAGAAAGTAAAAATTACAAAGAAGGAAATTATAGCAGAAAGGTAAATCAGCAAGAAAGCTCAATTCAATTATGAAATATAAAAAAAACAAGTAAAGATCTCAGGGGATCAAAGAGACTAGAAAACAAGTCTAGATCTCAATTCCTTCCTTGATCCAAATTGAGAATTCAATTGCAAGAAAAGTAAAGATCCAGCAGTAGAAGAAAAGAAGTGAAATCGCAAATTCTCAATGATGCAGTAAATCAAAACAGAGAGAGATCTCAAGGTGAGATTGAGACAGAATTTCCTCAATTCTTCAACCCAAGATTCAAGACAAGTGTAAATGAAATTGAAAACAAGAAAACTAAGAGGAAGAGAATTCAATTCCCTTCCCCAAGACTTAGAATCTCCAAATAACTCCTAACCAAAAGCTCTCCCAAAATCACTCAGCGAAACTAAAAAGGAAAAGCTCCCTAAAAACTTAAATTCTAAGCTATTTATACACTCTCTTCAAATGATCTTCAAGCCTTGAATTGGGCCTTTGCTCTTGATGGAATTGGGTTGACAAAAGCCTCTGTCGATTGCTCTTGGAGTTGGAGAGAAACCCACTTGTGAACCAGCCCATGAACCAGAAAAGCTTGAGTAAAAGTTTGAGGTTAAACTTTGACTCAAGCTTTTCATATCAGCTTGCCTCCTTTTGCTGTCATCCACGTTTGAGCTAAAGTTTGAGGTCAAACTTTGAGCCAAACGTGGATCCCTCTTGTATGCCTCTTGGGGTGCTACTTTGTCCTCTTGTCAACGTTGCAGATTTTATGTCCACTATAGACTATTATATATGGTTGGAAAGCTCTGAATGTTAGCTTTCTAACCCAATTAGAATCACTTCAATTGGACATCTACAACTCAAGTTATTCTTGTTGGAAGTATACTCCTTCAGGCTGTTGTGGCGCCAACGTTTGCCTAAAAGCTTGAGGTCAAACGTTGGCGCAAGCTTTTGCTCTTCTCCAGGGTGTTTTGTTGTGGCGCCAATGTTTGCCTAAAAGCTTGAGGTCAAACGTTGGCACAAGCTTTTGCTCCATCCAGGGTGAATTCAACTCTTCCAAAAGTTTGAGCTAAAGTTTGAGGCAAGCTTTTGCTCAAGCTTTTTGTTCTCTCTTGCTCCTTGCCATTTCTTCTTTCTTCAACCTTCTTCAAAGCTCTTTTTACCTATCATCAATCAACCAAGCACATCAAAGCTATGCTCAAAATCATGAAATTGTTATTCTTTCATAATATATAACAATTATAGCACAAAATCTCATGAAAATGCATTAATTTATCCATGGTTGATTGAATCAAAGGAAACATGAAATTCTACCTAATTGGCTTACTTATGGCTCAAGAAAGTGCATAAAACCTTAAAAAAAACAAAGAAAAAGTATAGAAAAACATGACATGATGAAATGTCATCAAGATGTTCTCCTGGCATGCTCTCAGAATGGTCCATCATAGGTGTGTTCTATGATGGCTTGTCTGAGATATCTACGATTCCCTTGGATAGCTCTGCAGGTGGATCCCTCCACTTGAAGAAAACACCTGCAGAAGCAAGAGAACTCATTAAAATGGTTGCTAACAACCAGTTCATGTACACTTCTGAAAGAAATCCTGCGAACCATGGAATCTCTCATAAGAAAGGAGTTCATGAAGTTGAGACTCTGAATTCCATCTTGGCTCAGAATAAGATCTTGACCCAACAGGTCAACATGATCTCTCAACATCTGACTGGGATGCAAACTCCTGCTGGCAGTATTTAGGAAGCTCTCCTGAAGAAGAAGCTTATGATCCTGAGCAACCCACTATAGAGGAAGTGAATTACATGGGAGAACCCTATGAAAACACTTACAACCCTTCATGGAGGAACCATCCCAATCTTTCATGGAAAGATCAACAGAAACCTTAGCAAGGTTTCAACAACAATCAAGGTGGTAGGAACCAGAATAGGTTCAATAACAGACCACCATTCCCATCCTCTCAAGGGAATATGGAAACCTCTAAGCAGAACCTCTCTGAATTAGTTACTCTGGTTTCCAACCTCACTAAGACCACCCACAGTTTCATTAATGAAACAAGGTCCCCCATTAGAAATTTGGAGGTACAGATTGGTCAACTGAGCAAGAGGATCCCTGAGATTCCTCCTAAAACTCTTCCCAGTAATACTGAGGTTAATCCTAGAAAAGAGTGCAAGGTCATAACCATGGAGGTAGAGGCCGAACCTGAGAAGAATGGGGTGGCATTAAACGCCAGTGAAGAAGCCTTCACTGGGCGTTCAACGCCTACAATACAGCAAGCCTAGCGTTAAACGCCAGTAATGAAGCCCTCACTGGGCGTTTAACGCCCATCCTGGAAGAAGAGCTGGCATTGAACGCCAGCCAGGGAGCACTGGCTGGGCGTTCAATGCCCAAACACCCAGCCTTTCTGGCGTTGAACGCCAGTAAGGAACCCCTCACTAGGCGTTCAACACCCACTCACCCTGAGAAGCTGGTGTTGAACGCCAGCAAGGAGATCCCTGCTGGGTGTTCAAGCCTAGAATGCTAGAGGGACTGGCGTTTAATGCCAGTCAAGGTGGACAGCAAGGGCATTCAACGCCCAATAAGCTAACAGAGTTGGCGTTGAACGCCAACCAAAGCACACCCTCTGAGTGCCTCAATCCCACTCAAGAACCCTCTAGCCCAAAACCAAAGGAAACCATAAAGACCATTGAGGTTCCTTTGAATGCACTTCTATAGTGTATGAGTTATGATGACTACTCATCCTCAAGTGAGGATGAAGACACTTAGGAAGTGCAAGTTGCTCGATACCTAGGAGCTCTTATGAGGCTGAATGCCAAGCTATTTGGTACAAACCTCTGGAAGAAGAGCCTCCACTGCTCACCAAAGAACTCTATGGTTTGGTTCAGCAAGAGCTACCTCAGAAGCTTTCAGATTCTGGACGCTTTCCGATTCATTGCACCATAGGCACTATGACCTTTGGAAAGGCTTTGTGTGACCTAGGATCAAGCATTAACCTCATGCCACTCTCAGTAATGGAGAAGTTGGGAATCTTTGAGGTACAAGCTGCACACATCTCACTAGAGATGGCAGACAAGACCATGAAGAAGCCATATGACATAGTGGAGGATGTCCTTGTTAAGGTTGAAAACCACTACATTCCTACAAACTTCATTGTCTTGGACATTGGAGAGGATGAGGATGACAATGTCATCCTTTGAAGACCCTTCTTAGCTACTGCAAAAGCCTTGATTAATGTAGCTAAGGGAGAAATGGTTTTTCAATTAGGAGAGGACTACATCTTATTTAAGATGTCCAATCCTAATTTTTCCTCTGATAAGAAAGAGACAACTGTGCAACACCTAGTGTTCCAACCCTCTCTTTCTATGCAGAGCTTTACAGAGCCCCCAGACATCAATTCTAAGTTTAGTATTGGGCAGTCCTGAACAAGCTCTAAGCACAAAGGTACTAAGAAGAAAGTACCTGAAGGCTGGAAGGACAAGAAAGTTCCTACTGAAGACCTCTCACCTGGCATGAGAGTTATCTTCACTAACAATCCAGTCCTACCACATACAGTGAGTCGTGTCCTATCTGTAGAGCATGTAGAGCTCATTCCTGAGAGGACAGGAAGAAAATTTACTATCAAGGGAGAAAATCTGAGCCCATACTCACCTCCGTAAGGAGCTAAAGGTCAAGCTAGTAACATTAAAAGAGTGCTTGTTGGGAGGAAACCCAACCTTACTCAACCATAGTTATTTTCTTTCATTTTGTTTTTCTTTTCAATGTCAGAGTCATGATCATGTGCACCAATCAAGAGACAGAATTCACAGCATTAAAAACAGAACACTCCAGAAAGAGTGTCAATGTTGAATGCTAGCTAGGGTATCCCTGCTGGGCGTTCAACGCCCCATGAGGAGAGCATTGCTGGTGTTGTACGCTAGCCAGGGAGCAGCCCCTGGGTGTTCAAACGCCAATACAAAGAAGCACGGAATCTGAAATTTCCTAGCTTCTCAGGACTTGTAGGTCCCACAGAACTACAGAAGCTCCACCTACCCTACCTTCTTCTACCATACTTTGCTCGAGGACGAGCAAAACTCTTAAGTTTGGTATTGCAAAAGCTCTGCTTTGTGACTTCTACCACTCTTAAGTATAGAAGAAGAGGATGGAGCAAACTAGAGAGCATGCACATGAGCCTGTGCATCCACCTCAACAAAGACAAAGGAGTGACATAGAAGACATCAAGCACTACATGGGATCCTCAAGGAGGAGCACTGGCCACCATCATTCAGGTGGATTCGTTCTCTTCACACCCCTTTCCTGTTATTTTTCTGTTTTCTATCTGTTTATTTATCTGTTCTCTAGTTCTAGTTGCATGATCATTTGCATTGACATCTTAAAGTTGTAAAATGTTCCATATATCTCTCACCTTGCTTAAAAGAAAATTTTAATTGAAAAAAATTGAGAGATGCATGAATTTCAAGTTTAAAATAAGAATGGTTTAATTATGTTGATGTGGTGCCATTTGCTTTTGTTTTCTGAATGTATGAATAAACAGTGCATGTTTGAAGTTAAAATTTTAGAATGTTGGCTCTTGAAAGAATAAGGAAAAAGGAAAAATATTATTGATTATCTGAAAAATCTGAAAATTGATTCTTGAAGCAAGAAAAAGCAGCAAAAAGTAAAAGAAAAAGCATGTTGCAAAAGAAAAAAAATTATTATGCATGCAAAAAAGAAAGAAAAAATGGCGAAAAAATAAAAAATGAAAAAAATAGAAAAATCCATTACTGCCCAAAAATGCAAGAAAAGGGGGGCAAATTGAAAAAGTCAATAACCCTTTAAACCAAAAGCAAGGGTAAAAGGGCCCAAGGCTTTGAGCATTAATGGATAGGATGGCTCAAAGGATTAAAATCCTGGCCTAAGCAGCTAAACCAAGTTGTCCCTAACCATGTGCTTGTGGCATGAAGGTGTCAAGTGAAAAACTTGAGACTGAGCGGTTAAAGTCGTGGTCCAAAGTAAAAAAGTGTTCTTAAGAACTCTAGACACCTCTATCTGGGGACTCTAGCAAAGCTGAGTCACAATCTGAAAAGGTTCACCCAGTTAAAGTGTCTGTGGCATTATTGTATCCGGTGGTAATACTGGAAGACAAGGTGCTCAGGGTCACGGCCAAGACTCTGAAAACTGTGTTCAAGAATTAAAATAAGCTTAACTAAGGGAGTCAATAATATCATCTAGATTCTAAGTTCCTAAGGATGCCAACATCTCTGAGTTTCAATGAATAGTGAGATGCCAAAACTATTCAGAACCAAAAAGCTACTAAGTCCCGCTCATCTGATTGTAACTAAGCTTCATTTGAAACTTAGAAATTTATTGTATCTTAATTTTTTTTTTATCCTACTATGTTTTTAGTTGCTTGGGGACAAGCAATGGTTTAAGTTTGGTATTGTGATGATCGGATATTTTATACGCTTTTTGGCATCACTTTCATATAGTTTTTAGTCATTTTTATTTAGTTTTTATTGAGTTTCTATTGGTTTTAGTGCTAAATTCACATTTTTGGTTTCCACCTTGAGTTTTTTTGTTTTTGTACAATTTCAGGTATTTTCTAGCTGAAATTCAGGAGCTGGAGTAGAAGTCTGATTCAGAGACAGAGAAAGCATTGCAGATGCTGTCTAGATCTGACCTGCCTACATTCGGAAGAGCTTTTCTGGAGCTACAAAAATTCAAATGGAGCGATCTCAATGGCTATGTAAAGTTGACGTCCAAAGCTTTCCAGTAATATATAATAGTTCATACTTTGTTTCGAATTAAAAGGCCCAAAACTGGCGTCCAACGCCAGCTTCCTGCCCACTTCCAGGAGTCCAGCGCACCACGGAGCCTAAGGATGAGCAACTTGCTCAGTTCTTAGTAGTTCTCAGGAAGCTGCAAGTCAACATCTCTTTTGCAGAGGTGTTGGAGAAGAAACCCCCTTATATGGCCTCTTTAAAAAGTGCTATCTCTGAAAAGACGGCCTTGAAGGAGGATAAGACTGTGGTGCTGACCAGGGAATGCAGCGTCCTAGTCCAAAAGAAGCTACCTCCGAAGATGTCAGACCCCGAAAGCTTCGTTATTCCCTGCACTGTAGGGACCATCACGTTTGAGAAGGCACTGTGCGACCTTGGCTCAAGCATTAATCTTATGCCTCTCTTTGTTATGAGGAAGCTGGGGATCCAAGAGGTGCAGCCCACCAGGATCTCAATGGAGGTGGCAGATAAGTCCCTGAAACAGGCATATGGCATGGTGGAAAACATCATTGTAAAGGTTGAAGACCTTTACCCCTTACGAACTTCGTGATACTTGACACTAGAGAGGACAAGGACAACTCCATCATCCTTAGAAGGTCTTTCCTAGCTCCTACAAAGGCCTTAATTCTTGTGGAAAAAGGAGAGCTCATTCTGAAGCATCTAAAAAGGCCTTTCCTAGCTCCTACACTGGCCTTAATTGATGGGAAGATTATATCCTATTTAAGATCCCTAACCCTCAGTCTATCACAGATAAAGGAGGTACCACTATACAACACTTAGTGTTTCAGCCCTCTCTCTCAGTTCAAAGCCTTACAGAGCCTCCAGACATCAAACCTAAGTTTGGTGTTGGGCATCCACCGCCAGCTACTGAGGAAGGAGGCACCAAGAAGAAGGTACCCAAGGGCTGGTGGAACAAGAAGATTCCAACTAAAGACTTCTCACCTGGCATGCAAGTTGTCTTTACTAGAAGTCCAGTCATTCCACACACCGTGAACAAGATCCTGTCTCTGGAGCATGTTGAATTAATCCATGAGAGCACAGGATGGAAGTTCACCATGAGAGGTGAAGATCTAAGCCCCTATCAACCTCCATAAAGGAGTTGTCCATCAAGCTAATGACGGTAAACAAGCGCTTATTGGGAGGCAACCCAACCATACGTATAGTACTTTTATTTTCTTTCGTTTATTTTAGTTATTGCATAATATTTTATTTTTCATTAATTTCCATAGTTTTTCCGTTTTTTTTTTTTAATGTTTGTGATCATGTGTAGCACCTAGAACAAAAATAGAAATACTTAGGATTGAAAACAGAACACCCTGGAGAGAGCCCCTTAAATGCCAGAACTGGCGCCCAACACCAGAAAGGGAGGAAGCAAGGGTGTTCGACGCCCATTGAGGAGTCCCAAGACTAATTTTTTGGTCCCCATAGGGCGTTCAACACCCATTCTTGGCGTTGAACGCCCCACCATAAAAAAAAAAGAGGTGCATCCCTGGCGTTCAACTCCCAAACCTGGCATTGAACGCCCAGGGGGAGACAGGCTCACTCGAGTTTGAAGCTTCAGAAGCTAGTGGGTCCCACCCAGTCCCCACCTACCCCACCTATCATTCACTCCCTTCTGTCTCTCTCTTACTTTTTCATCCTTGATTCCCACACCATACTTTCCCTCTTCCCAATACACACTCATAAATCCAATCACCTTCTTTTCCCACTAATCCCACCCACTTCAAATTCAAACTTTCCCCCTCCCCCATCTATCTTTCCCTCCCATATGACTGAACTCCAACCCTCCCTACCCCTATAAATACCCCTCTTTCTCTCCTTCAATACCACACCTTCATAATACTCTACCCCCTTCCATCTTATTCTTCATACACTTCCCTTCTCACCCACTTCTCCCCACTTGGCTGAAGGCTCTCTTCTCTCTCCCTTCTATCTTTTTCTTCTTTCTACTCTTGTTTTTCTTTTCTTTTTCTTCTATTTGCTCGAGGACAAGCAAAATATTAAGTTTGGTGCTAAAAATCTCTGCTATTTACTTTCTATTCTTAATCTGCATGGCACCAAAAACTGGAGAATCTTTAAGGAAGAGAAAAGGAAAAGCCTCCTCTTCCACTTTCGAACCTTGGGAAAACTTAATATTCCTCACCAAAGCTCATCAAAACCACTTATATAATATGGTGAGGCATAAAAAAGTGATCCTCGAGGTCCCCTTTAGGCTCAAGAAAGATGAGTATCTGGAGATCCAACAAGAAGTCTGGAGAAGAGATTGGGAAATTCTGGCCAATCCCATTTCAGCAGTTGAAACATTAATGGTGCAAGAATTTTATGCCAATGCCTGGGTCACTAAAAAGCACGACATTAGTGTGAACCCAAAGCCCAAAAACTGGCGCACCATGGTCAGAGGATAAATCCTATATTTTAGCCCGAAAAGTGTGAGATTGGCACTGCAACTGCCTCGGTTGCAAGGTGACCCACACTCTTACACTCGAAGGGTCAACTCTGACCAAAGGCTAGAGCAAGTGCTTGCGGACATCTATGTATCCGGAGCTCAATGGAGGAGGGACGCACATGGCAATCCCTACCAACTGGGTAGGCTTGAACTCAAGCCTGTGGGTAGAGGATGGTTGGAGCTTATCCAATGCTCCATCATCCCCACAAGTAACCGATCTGAGGTTACCATCAACAGAGCTGTGATGATCTACTACATCATGCTCGGGAATGAGGTAGAGGTACATGAGGTAATTCCTCAAGAGATCTACAAGGTAGCTGAAAAGGCCTTCACCCAAGCACAGATGGCGTTTCCTCACCTCATTTATTGCCTATGCAATTCGGCTGAAGTTTGCATAGGAAGAGACACCCTAATTGAGATGGACAAACCCATCACAAGAAGGAGGATGGAGCATGTCAGGAAGCCTGCACACGAGCCACAGCACGAGCCTATTCAGTCACCTCCACCGAAGATCCTGGAGGTGCCACAGGGAATGTACTTTTCTCCCCGTGACTATTGGGATCAATTGACTACATCACTAGGGGAGCTGACTTCATCTATAGATCAGCTGAGGATAGAATATCAGGACCAATCCGCCATCCTCCATTAGATGATGGAAGATCAGAGGAGCATGAGGGAGGAGCAGCTGAGACAGAGGCGAGACATTGAGGAGATCAAACGCTCCAGAGGATTCCCCGGAGTGAGTAGTAGCCGCCATCACTAAGGTGGTTTAGTTTCATTCTCCCTTCGTAAGTTTTATTTTTGTTTTCGTTGTACTCTATTTTATTATCTATTTTCTATTCTAGTGCATGATCACATTCAATATTTTATTCCTTTCTAGTATTATTTTCTTTTCTTTGTTTTGTTATAAGATATCTTATGTATCTATCATCAAGCATAAAAAAATTTATTGAAAAGAGAAGCAGTGAATTACACAAGGTTTCGAGTTATAGCATGAGTTATTCCAATTACTTTGATGTGATGGCCTTATCTTTATTTTCTGAATGTATGAATTAGCTGTGCATAATTGATATTGAAGTTAAGTATGTTGGCTCTTGAAGAACAGTGAATTTAGAGAAGTATTATTGATTCTTTGAAAAATAAAAAAGATTGATTCTTGAAGCAAAAGAAACAGTAAAATATATGTATATATATATAAAATAAAAAAAAGAAAAATAAAAGAACAAGGATCTAATGCTTTGAGCATCAATGGTTAGGATGGTCAAAATTGGCCTAAAAAGCTCAAATGAGTTGCTATTCCTAACTATATGCTTGTGGTGTGAAGGTGTCAAGAAAATCTTGAGACTGAGCATTTAAAGTCGTGATTCAATGCAATAAAGAATACGCTTAAGAACTCTGAGCACCACTGTCTGGGAATTTAAGTAAAGCTAAAATTCGAATCCAAAGGGTTCCCTCAGTTAAGTGCTTGTGGCGTTTATGTATCAGGTGGTAATACTTGAAAACAAAACACTTAGAGTCACGGCTAGGCTCAAAAGGTGCAAAGAACCAAAAGAAAAAGATATGGTCAAGAATCAAGAAAAACTAAAAGAAGAAAATCAATAATATCATCCGGATTCTAGTTCCAAAGGATGCCAATGTTTCTGAGCTTCAAAGGAAAGTGAGATGCCAAGGCTGTTCAGAAATAAAGAGCTAGTAGCCCCGTTCAATAATTGGAACTGAGCTTCATTGACAACTCTGAAAACCTGATGTATTTTTCTCTTCTAATTAGTCCTATCTTGTTTTTTGTTGCTTGAGGACAAGCAACAATTTAAGTTTGGTGTTGTGATAAATGAATATCTTATACCCTTTTTCATAGCATTTTCATAGTGTTTTTAGTTATATTTTATTAAGTTTTATTATGTTTTAGTGCAAAATTCATCTTTTGGATGCTACTTTGAGTTTTTGTATTTTTTCTATGATTTCAGGGGATTTTTGGGCGAATTTGGCAAAGTCTTGTTCAGAGACGAAGAAAAGATAGCAGATGTTGTCAATCCTGACCTCTGTGCACTCCAACGAGCATATTTTGAGCTAAAGAGGTCCAATTGATGCTGTCTCAATGGCGTTGGAAAGCTAACTTCCAGAGCTTTCCAGAAATCTATAATAGTCTACACTTCTCTTCCAGAATCACTGCCCAAAATTTGCGTTGAACGTCCACATCTGGAGTTTAACGCCCAAAGAGGAGCAAGCCAATGTGGTCCCTGAACCCAATGTCTAACGGTTACATGACGTGGAAATTGAAAGTGTTTAACCCAATATGATCCCTGAACCCCTTTTTAACCCTAACTACAGAAGTAGCGCACCACTTCTTCTTCTTCTTCTTCCCTGTTCGTTTTTTTCCCTGTTCGTTTTCACTCGCTGCATGGGTACAAAAACCATTTGATTCGTCCTTGTTTCTCTTCTAGTTCATCACCAATCTTCGGTTATCTACCAATAAAAAACTTCAATTTTCAAGTCCTCGTGAATTCTGAGCCATCTGGGTATTCTTACTTCCCTGAAAAAGGTAACATTTTTTCTTCTTTTTTGTTGTTTCAATCCCAAATTCTTCAATGGCACAAGTTGTTAAGAAAAGAGAGAACAGCAGAACTCGCATGAGCAATTTTTTAAGATATCTGCTAAAAAGGTTCATGTTCGTGAACCATCATCACCATCATGAGCTATAACAACAACAACATTGCCATGGTGATGGAGATGAAGAACAAGAGATTGAGCTGAGCCTTGGTCTTTCAATGAACGGTCGTTTTGGTGTGGACCCAACAGTGAAGAAGATCAAGAGAACAACATCAATACCTGAATTCTCATTCTTAAAGCCCCTCATCAGAGATTAAGATAATAACAACAGGAATAATAATAATCAAGATATTGGGGGGTTACTTTAATAACATGCCAATGTCTTGCACAACGAATCTGATAACAACATGTTCCCTTCCAACGAAGACAGAGGAGGAGTGGAGGAAGAGGAAGGAGTTGCAGATGTTGAGGAGGTTGGAAGCAAGAAGAAAGCGCTCTAAGAAGCAGCAAAGAAACATGAAGGCCGTGAGAAAAAAGAGTAACCGTTCTTCTTCTTCTTTCTCTGAAGATATTGCTTCTTTTGTTGATGGAAACAATAGCAATCTGGTGGAGGCTGCTTTGAATGAATTTAGTAGTTTGGGGAGAATGGCGTCGTTGAGTACTAGCGTGGCAATCCATTGCCACATCACTGTCGCCAGGAAGCAGTTTGGACAGAAAAACGGGAAGGGATCAAATAGATGTATTTTTTCTAATCTCAAGGACATAAATAGTGTAATTAAAAAGTCAGGAACCAAATCGATATATTTTGTGAATCTCAGAAATTATTTTGGGATTTAACTCTCACATTTAAAGGTGTTAATTGGCAAAACAATAACTCTTATAAAAACCCATTAAATGAGGTCGAGGGACTTCTTTTGAATATTAAATATAACTAACAGTTCAATAGGTACAATTCATTCATTTTTTAATGTTTTTAAAAAATTAATTTTTATAATTTTATTTTTAAAATTATAAATTTAATAAAATAGTTTAAACATTACAAATAAAAAAATTAAAAAAAAAAGGAATTATATGGGAAGTCGAGGAGTGACATAGAATAGTTTTAGGAATAAGTCATCTAATGAATGGTAATGCTACTTATTATATGGTTTCTTTACCTGTTTGAATATTTTTAAGTAATAAAATATATAAAAATGTTATTTGTACATTAAAATCAGTCATTAAAATTAATTATTAATATATTTATGTATAAATATATGTGTGATTTAATTTATTTTTAATGTGTATTTATATTTTAATATATATTTTATATTTATAATTAATTTTGATAATTAATTTTAATGTATACGTAGCATAACTCTAAAGTATAACGGGGAATCACCGATATATGTTATACTCTTATATGGAAATCAATAGTTGCATGCGTTCTCAATTAGTGATTTTTCCACTATACGGTCAAAAACTTAAAACTCTTTACATATAAGGCTTTATTACAGTAACTAATTATTCTATCATTCGATTTTTAATATAAAAGCTGTAGCTTTTGAATGAATTATATGTTGAAAAAATCTTCTTCAAATTGGATTTAGTTAGATAACTAGTGTATATTCTCGTATTTTGTATCGGATAATAAATAAAATTATATAAAAAATTTATTAAAAAAATTAAATAAAATATATATAGAAATTATTATTATAAATATTTGACAAAGTTATATTTAAAATTAAAATTTTAAAATTCTAGATATTAAAATATTAAATATAATTAGTATTTATTTTAATTAATTTGAGTTTGTTGAGCGGTCATCTCATTTGTCTACTTAAACAACTATTAGGAGTTAGAATCTCGTCTTATGTGTGTAGTAATCTATTGACTAACAATAAACCCTTTATAAATAAAGCATCAATACATGGTTAGACTTGGCAGGAGTATCCGAATACGTAGGTACCTTACCCATCCATATCCGGTTGGGAAGAGTAATAACTTGACCCGAGTCGGGACAAGACATGGTCAGGTTTAGGGTGTACCCGCCCCGGATATATACATATAAACACTTTTTAGGAAATAAGATTTGCCTTAAATCACAGATTCAGTGATTCATAACTTCAGTCCATACTCTATAGCCATGCCAGAGAAACCCAGCCATCCTCACCCAGAGTCTTCTTCTCGGCTTCTTCGCAAAAACCCTCATATCTCCTGTCATCGTCGTTGCTGAGCCCATCGCTGCATATGTCTCTGTCATTGCTTATCCCGTTACCATTGCTGTTGAACCTGTCGCCACCTTTGTCCTACCAAATCCGTTTTCTTTAGGTAAATTCCTCTCTCTCTCTCTCTCTCTCTCTCTCTCTCTCTCTCTCATTATGAGTCTGTTAAGTTCTTCTTTTCTTCTTCTACAGACTCATCACTTAGACGCCATTGCTATGAGCCTGACCGTTGCATTGCAGTTTCATGTGAGTCTGTCACCGAATAAAATAGAATTTTTATTCAAGTTGGACTAGTTAGAAACAGGCATGCATGAGATCATTTTTACATGTAATTTCTAAATTTTCTCATCCAAATTTGATCTATGTGGTTGAGTATTTTAGTATGACAAATCATCGTAGTTTCGTTGTGACACTAATATGATAAAAGTTGCGGTAATTTCATAACTAATATATGAGACAGACCAGATTATTAAAGTAACTAAGGAAATAACATTCAGATGTGCGCATCAAGTTTATAAGATGTGATTATCTCAGAAAAATATATATGTATAGCTCAAGTGGAAGATTGTTAGGAAATTGTTATTTCTTAATATATTTATGGGCAATACATATATTAATTATAATCGAAAATTAACTAATTTGACCTTAAATGACTTATATAACGGTGATTTCATTTATTGTCATAAATGTTGAATTAAATAAGTTATTATTACTTTAAATTTGGATAAATGAGACAAAAATCGGAGTCACACTCAAATATAATTTGAATTATTTAGGGTTTAATGAGTGTAATGACTTCAGGATTTTGGTCCTCAACACATCAAATCCGCCACCATAGCTCTTTTCCCATAGTTGAGTTGCGATTCAGGCATTCAGCCCTATTAGAAATACAGAAGGTTTTGGTTGACTGATAAACCACTATTTTATGGTTTATATTATGCTAAATTGAGTGATTTTTCATCCATTATTCTCACGCTTATTCATAGAAATCGCATGTTTTACGTCTTCCTTCCTAATTTTGTGCTATGATTGAAAACATGTTTCTTTGACCTTAATTTTATTAATTTTAATCCTCCCTTTATACCATTCGATGCCGTGAAATGTGTGTTAAGTGATTTCAGAGATTACAGGGCAGGAATGGCTCAGAGGATGGAAAGGAAGCATGCAAAAGTGGAAGGAATACAAAAAACTGAAGGAACTGCTAAAGCTGTCCAGCCTGACTTTCTGGTACTAAATCGACCATAACTTGAGCTACAGAGATCCAAATGACGCGGTTCCAGTTGCGTTGGAAAGCTAACATCTGGGATTTCACAACAATATATAATTTGTCATAGCTTCCTCGAATATAAGCAATGCGAACGCGTGAATCACGCGGACACGTGACTTGGAAAAAATGCAATCCGCGCGAACGCATGGACGACGCTTCCGCGTGACTTTGCAGCGACCTGTACGTACCAGAAATTGCTGGGGGCAATTTCTGGGCTGTTTCTGACCCAGTTTTCGGCCCATAAAATACAGATTAGAGGCTATAAAGTGGAGAACACATTCATTCATTAACACATCTTTAATATACATAATTTTAGGTTTAGATGTAGTCTTAGAGAGAGAGAGGATCTATCCTCTCTCTTAGGATTTAGGATTAGGATTTCTCTTAATTTTAGGATTGCTTCTTCATTCCAGGTTCAATATTCCTTTAATTTATGTTTCTCTTCTACTTTTAATTATTCTAATGCTTTTACTTGTTAATTACTTATGTTGCCAAATTGGCTTATGAATTCTTCATGATAAGATTTGAATGTTCTATTTAATATAATTTGAGGTATTTTAGATATAAGATTGCTTTATTAATGCTTTTAATTTAATTTAAGATTTATTTTCCTTTTGGCTTTGGTTAAGTAATTGGTAACACTTGAGTTGTCAAACTCAGCGGTTGATTGAGAGTTGGAAACTGCTGATTGACTTGGATCCCTCTAAAGCTAGTCTTTCCATAGGAGTTGACTAGGACTTGAAGAATCAAGTTAATTAGTCCACTTGACTTTCCTTTATTTAGTAAGGGTTAACTAAGTGGGAGCAATAAAAATTCTCATCACACCTGATAAGGATAACTAGGATAGGATTTCCAGTTCTCATACCTTGCCAAGAGATTTTCTAATTATTAATTTATTATTTTTTTTGTCATTTAAATTACTTGTTCCTTATTTCAAAAACCCAAAACGAAATTCTACCTTTTCCATAACCAATAATAAACACACCTCCCTACAATTTCTTGAGAGACGACCCGAGGTTTGAATACTTCGGTTATTTATTTTTATTGGGTTTGCTTTAGTGACAAACAAAACTTTTGTACGAAAGGATTCTCTGTTGGTTTAGAAACTATACTTACAACGCGATTATATTTGTGAATTTCTTTACTGATAGAAAATCAGTTCGTCATTGACGAATATCAAAGAACCACAAGAGTCAAGCTATCTGATCTCAATTATGCTCTCGAATGAAGGGACACTTCTGCGATCTCAGTTATATTTCTTAATGATTTAACATGGATGATCTTGAGGTTGAGAAATCCTAAAATTTTCAGATAAAATAGAATTTTTATTCAATCAAATGATGATAAATAATTTTATTGAATTAAATTATATTAATATGATCATTGGATAATAAAATAAATTCTAGAAAATAAATAAATAATATTTTAAGAGTATAGAAATATTAAATTGTCATTTCAATTTACTTTTTAATCAACGATAATAAATATCTTGAATTAATTAAATTTTTAAAAAAATTATATACCTAAAATTATTTTATTTATTCAAAAATCTTTTGAACATATAATGGCTCAATTAGAAGTTGACTATTGAAATTGAATATAATATTTTTAAATTCGTATTTTTAATAAAAAGATGTACTTAGTTCTATCCATCCTAAATAATTCTATATTTACTATTACTTATCCATCTAACTAATTCCAACATTGACAGAATATTGTTTTTAGATGAAAAAAATTTAAAATATATTTATTCTATTTCAAAAATTAGTATTCATATTTAACTTATGATTTCAACAAAATGTCAAAAAATATTATATTTTTTAGTTAAAAAAGTAAAATATCTATAAATATATTTTTGTGCTTTAGCTTTAGATTTTTTTAAAAAATTTGGTAAGTTAATGGAATCAAATTATATTTCTATATCATATATAAGAATGTATATTATAATAAAAAATGTTAGGTGTAATAAGAACAAATACATAAATGAAAGTAAAATTTAAAAAAATAAGAACCAATAAAATATTGAAGAAAAAAAATATAAATAGAAGAGAAACAAAATTATTAGGAGAAGAGAAATAATTTAATAAATTTTATGTGTATATAAAAGAGGAATAAAAAGAAGATATACAATACCATGTTTAATTTAGCAAGATTTATGAGAATAAGTACATAGAATAAGAGAATAAAAAAATAATAAAAAAATTAAATATCTGAATTAATGTCAAAAGTAAAAAATAATAAAATAATAATAATTCATCATAATCTTAATCTTTTAATAACAATATAATTAGTCTACAATAATCTTAATATAATCTTTTAATATAATTAATTCTAATCAAGTAATCAAATAAATTGAATATAAATTTATATAATCTAATCGTATAAAAAAATAGTAGATTTTTTTACAATTAGACATATTATTGGGAATATATATATATATATATATATATATATATATATATATATATATATATATATATATATATATATATATATATATATATATATTTATTGTGGAGATAAAACATTATTTTAAAATGAGATTATTATTATTATTAATGACATATAAATATTAAAATTATATTAATACATTAATTGAAATATATTATTAGAATAAAATGTTGTAAAAATTAAAATGACTAAAATTTATTAACTTTAGTTAGTTAAATTAGCTTAAAATATGAAAGAGATGATTAATCAAGTTAAATAAATTAGAAAATATTACTGAGCAAAGCAAAGTAAAAAATCACTTTCTTCGTTTAACTCCCAAATTAGAAATTTTAAAGTTGGTCCTTTTTACTTGACCGAAGACCTTAGAGTTACACGAAAAAAGTTGTTTAGTGGTAAACCCAAATTCAAACCCTTGAGATAGTGCTTTGTCTCTAAGAAATAATTTGAGCATTTGATTCACAGCAGTCATTATCAGAGAACACTTTCTCCATTTATCCCAAATTGGAGTTGCAGAGATTTGGAGAGGGAGTAAAGAAAATAGATTGCATGCAAATGGAAATAAATCACCTTTATCCGCTGACTTAGCTTAGCTAGCTTGCTTTGATTTGGGTGATTAGACATTAGCTTTTGTATTTTACCTTTCTCTCTCTTCCTTCTCTGGTGAATGAACAAGTGGGATGAAGCTCTCTCTTTCTTTCTGATTCTAACTGAATCATACTTGTGAACATTGGCTTTGGAAAGGTTTAGCTTGGTGGAATTTTCTTGGACATGGGTTGGATATAATTTTCATCCGACCCAGCTGATTTCTTTGCTTTATTTCTTTGAGCTTTGTTAGATAGAGAACCCACCAACAATCTTTGTTTTATTTGCTCTATCTCATTGGGCTGCTGCTATTGTAATTTTGGCCTGCAACAATAACCAAGACAATTAAAAGCTACTTGGATGTTTAACCCATTAGATCAATGTTTGTCATCATTAATTTAGTTAGTTAATTTCTTAACTCAACAAAGAACCTGTGCAAATTTAGAAGAAGAAGAAGAAGAAAGACGAGGAGGAGAAGGAGAAGGAGAAAGAAACGGAGAAGGAGAAGGAGCACGTGATTTGAAAAGTTGTTATAACAACTTGGTTATACTTAGATAAGTATTTTGCTTGGATGTAGGGCTTTATTCTTAAAATACATAATATTAAATTGTGTGATATTTAAATATCTAATCAAATCAATTAGTTGATATAATTAATCTATCATAATGACTTGTATTTAATAAGTTAAAAAAATAAATCAAGAAACACTCTTAGAAGCATGTCACGTTAGCTTTATCATTAACAGCCTCTGATCATACAAAAGGATCCTTAAACCTGAATTAGAAAAGAAAAAGAAAAAGAAAGAGAGAAAAAAATAACAAAGAAAAGAAATAGAGTAAAGAAAGAAAATCAAGATAAAGATCAAAGATTGCAAAGCTCTAAGCATCAATGGTTAAAGAGCTTAGTTATGTGTCTGTGGTGTTGATTATCCAAGAATAGGGCTCGGATAACTAGATCCGAGGGGTGCCTCATCACCGGGTAACTTGGGCCAACTAGCTCGGGATTATTGATCAAAAATCCACCATTAAGAGTTTCCTTGAGACAAAACATTTTGAAGTCCAAAGAGGCTATGGACATCGATGGTTGAGAATTTAAAGTCTTTAACTATATGCTTGTGGTGGAAATGTATCAAGGAGTGACTCGGGTAATTAGATTCGAGGTGTGCTTTATCACCTGGTCACTTGGGCCAACTGGCCTGGAATTATCTATTGAATGCCCACAATTAAGAGTTGCCTTGAAAATGGAGCATTTAGAGTTGTCAACCCGAAAAGCTCTTTATTATAAATAAAGGATTCAAGGATCAATCAAGGTTTAAAAGAAGGGTCTCGTAATATCATCTGAGCCTTAACTCTCAGGGCTCCTCCACTCCCAAGAATGCAAGACTCATTAAAAAGGGAGAGAATTAGAGATAATCACATGGTTTTCTAAGCCCCATTCCTAAGAGAGACATCGCTTCAGGAATGATTTAACCTCCATTCATCTAATGCAATTTTTTTCTTTTCTTCTCTTTTGCTTGAGGACAAACAAAGTATTAAGTTTGGTATTGTGATGTATTCGTATCTTTAATGCTTTTCCTTTAGAATTTCAGTCAATAAACTAAGAATTCTTGTTAGATAAGCAATGACTTCATGGTTAAATGAGCAATACTTTGAGTTGGTTGAATTTATTTGTTACCGGAGAAATTGGCAAGAATCAAGGAAGAAATAGAGGCCAGGAGTCATCATGAATAAGAAGCACATGAAAAGGAATCAAACAGCGAGTTATCTGGACCAAACAAAGAGCTCCCTAAACAAACAAATGAGGGCACACACTGGCCATGGGACGTGGAATACAAGGTGTGCCACGGCTAGGATCAAACATAGAGGAATTTGAAAACAAAGAAGATTGATTGTGGAACGTGGCACTCTAGGCGTAGCACACTGGGAAAATAAAAGAGTTAATGCTTACGCGTTTAGCATGCATACGCAGAAATGTGTAAGCATCTATGGTGAGTGGATATCATTCCCACAAGAATTAAAGGATTGAGCACACAAATATCAAATTAAATTACTAACTAGATCAAATAGAACCTGGAGTTGGTGATTGTTGAAAATCCTAGAATGATTGAATGTTTGGAAACTTAAAAGTTGAATACTTTGGACAATGCTTGTTGAATTGGAAGAAATCAATTTTGAGGAATGTCTAGGGTTTTGGAGATGTTCTTGTTAACCTGATTCTAAAGTTTGTAAATTTTTTTTCACGACAAATCTAAAGTAACTAATTTTCGATGTTTCGGCTCCTCGATTTCTCTTTAATTAATTAACCGCCAATGTCTTCGTCAATCGGTTAATTAAAGAGGTTAAGTTAAAAAATCTGATTCATCTTCTCAGTGAGAAAATACAATTTTTGAGAATTGTCCTAATCCGAATTATATGTCACGTATTCAAAACTAGGATAATCAAAATCATGTATGGTGTCGCACACTTAGAAAACCATTATGTCTAGTTGATTCAAAAAGTTATGTGAAAGAGTTTTCGAGAACGATTTGAAAATCAGTTCTATCAAATCAGTAAACAAATCCAAAACGGGATTATTACACCTGTTGATGCTACTAATCCTTTAGTGATGAAGAACGAAATACTCAATCATAAACAGATTAATGCAAAGCTTTAAAATAAGGAAAAACTTAGATTAATAAACTATTGAAAGATGAACAGAGCTCCTAACCCTTTGACAAAAGTTTAGTGACTCATGGAGAATTGAAAAACAAAACAAAAGAAAGGAAGAAGAAGAGAGACACATGAGGGATCCGAAGATTCTCCCCCACGACTTGCCTCCTGTGAATGTAATTCACTTATTTATGCCTACGGCTTTTAATTCAAATTCTAAAAACTAAATATTATCTTAATCAGAAATAATTAAGATAACTCCTAATAATTCAAATCTAAAAACCGAATTAAAACAGAATTAAATTCAAATTTAATTTAGACAGAATCTTCTTCAATTTTCAAATTGAAATCAAATCTTTGAGGTTGAGCCTTGTTGAGATCAATAGTGGTGTGTAATTGGGCCTCTCTGGCATGGAAATTGGTCTTAGGTGTGTAAAATTGAGTCTTGGGCGTGCCCCTTGGCATTTGGGTGTGTAACGCCCTCGCTTGGCCCTCTTCCATGGCATGGCACGCTGGTCTTGGGCGTGGCACGCCGTGCACTGTTTTTTCCTTGGGCGCTGTTTTTTGAGCTGCAAAGGTGAGGGTCGTTTCAGACTTAAACTAAATGTCCACTATAGACATATGTATATCGTTTTGAAGCTCTAGATGTTAGCTTTCTAACGCCACTGAAACCACCTCATTTGGACCTCTCTAACACTATTTTTGATCACTTAAGTACGAAGAGGCTAAAGTTGATAGCATTGCAAATTCTGCTTTCCAGGGGTTTGCTTCTCTTAGGGCGTGGCACGCTTTTCTTACTGTGTTGCACACCCTTCCTTGATTGCTTCTAGGGACCTTGGGCTCCTTCCCAAGTTTGGCGTGCCTCCCTTCCTCGTGGCACACCAGCTTTGCATATTTAAAGGGTGTGGCACACCAACATGGCGTGCCTATATTCTTGAAGTAGATTCATGCGTATGCACAATAAGACACATTTGGAACTTGTGCGTGTGCACACCACGAGAGGCCTTTTCTAGTTGGAGCGTGAGCACCTATGTGTACATATGCACATCTTCTATTTTCTTGAAAAACTCTGTTGTGTTGCTCTTTGATCATCTTCTCTTGATTATTTGATTTTCATTTCTTTAAATCCTGTATTTTTTTTAAAAACACTTAGTAAATACCTTAGAAACAAAAGATACTTAAAATTAATATATTATAAGATGAAACTGTAATTAAACCTAAAAAAACAAAAATTAAAAGCAAGAAAAATAATTAAAGATACGAACGCATCATTACTCTTGCTCTTTTTAGAAGCATTTTTTCTAGAGTATAATTCAAGTTCTCCTTAAGTAATACATATAGTTCTACCATTTTACCACTATATCAACATTTTTGTTGATATTCCTTCCCTTTTAAAATATCTATCATTTAAAACTTTGGTATATAAATAATTTTGTATATCTCAACTTAAATTTTATCTAATACATATTGAATTGTTAATGTACAAAATCTTCAAAAGAATGGATAAAGAAGGGAATATAATTCAGGACTAAAGTCCTCCTTTTTGAAGAAGAAAAAAGGTGTTTATCTTTTTTTTCAATCCGAACACATGAAATCCTAGAGTGCTTACATGTGCAAACTTGCTCACTATTTTTTTTCCTTTTTAATATATATTTTTAGTTAAATTACATAGTTGGTCTTACACTTTAAGTGAAATTGCAAATTGGTTCCTATACCTTAAAAATTTGTAATTGAATCCCTAAAGATAATTAAAATTTGCAATTTAGACTCCGTCATTCAAAAAGTATTTGATTTAACGAAATATTCTCAATATATTCTCTATTTTAACAGAATATTCTCAACATTAAATCAACACTTTTTGACTGGCGGAACTAAATTGTAAATTTTAATTTTTTTTAGAAACTCAATTACAAACTTTTAAAGTATAGAGACCAATTTGCAATTTTATTAAAAGTGTTGGGACTAACGGTGTAATTTAACCAATAACGTGTAACCAGGATTCATGGTTAATTTGTTACAAACATGATTAATTTCACTAACTCATTGTTTACACACATGAATATACAAAGCTTTATGTTATATATATTTAATTTGTTGAAAGAGGGAAGCCAATTCCATGTCTGTGCGTAGGAAATACAACAAACAACATGCTGCAGAAAACACCAATTCCAACTGGCAATGCAGTGAGTATTTCCTGTGTCTCATTATCTGGTGTTGGAAAGAAGCAATTCACCACATTGGGATCAAATAATGCAACCGCCGCAAACACCATAACCGACATCACTGCATGCATGAAATCTATAAACCGGATGCTATATTTAGCAGCAAGTTCAGGTGGCAGAGTTGTTGATCCATCAATGATCCACAAGCCCCTGAACGTGGCAAAACCATAGCAGATGTTTCCTTTGCTGTCTCTGAAGCTATCTGTGAAGCATAGAAGGAAGCAGGAGGCGGCGCAGATAGCTACGAGGAAAGAAGTCATTGTCTTCGCGGCTGAGTCACAGTTGCCAAGGTTTGTGAATATTGGAGAAAGAAGCTGGAATGCGAGGACAGTGCCGGTTGGTAGAAGGTTTGCCAAATGTGCTGTGCTCTCAAATGTCTGGCTAATTGCTTTCTGTACAAGGTTCCGCTCTGCTTCCGGAACCTCTGTGTTTCGCAGAAGAGGGAGCTCTTCTTCATCTTTGTGTTCATTCTTACTAGGATCGTCAAATTCAAGCTTGATGTCCATGAACTAAAAGATTGAAACTAGAACCTGTAAGCTATCTCTGCTGTTCTGTTTTTGCAGCATTGTTTTTGTTGAAATGGTATATAGCTTTATATGCAGGGAAATAACGAGCTAATGAGTGGAGACACAGAGTGGGAAAAGAAAAGAAAGGAAAGTATAGGAAGGGAGGTTTGTTATTTCTTGCAAGAAACACAAACTGAAAAACTTGATGATGCAGTATATATGAACAGGATGAAGATTTAACTAAGAAGGGAAACATTCTTTTGGCTTTTAATGCATGCAAGACGGTTAGGTGAGATAAGAGATTGATTCGTCAGAACTTGTTTATGAGGGTGTATTGGGTGTGTACGCTGCCACTACAAGTACCTTGCCGGTTACATGTTGTTGCTTCAATTTGAACCGATCACTTTAAAATTATAATCTTTTCTTTTTCTGTATTTATTATAATTTGTATTTTGAAATTAATTTCACAAGATTTGAGTTTAGTGCCAGACACGCATGTTTGGCTGGGGCTGGGACCGAATGGCTGTTAAGTATTAACACCTGGCGTTAATCTGCCAAGGGCTGTGTTTTTAGGGTCACACTATGCTACAAAAATAAGTTGATACAGATTTATAAATATTTTTTTGGTTTAATATTGTAGCAACACGTGGTCTGAATTGTTTGCTTCAAGAGTCAGATTTGCAGGACTCAGCGCAGGGACTTGCTTGATTTATCCTTAACCAATACTTTATGGCTTAAAGGAATGTAGTGTGTAAGCTCAGCCTTATATATAATTGGACTGAGCTTTTGACCTGTAGATTTTGTTTGTAAGGCAAGTGAAATCCATTAAAAAATTTTCATAGCCTAAACTCTGTAGGAATATATTTTGTTTTTAATTCATTTGTGATCATTAATATATTTTACATTGAATTATCTTCTTTAGATATTCATCCAATATTGTCCTCGGACAATAACTTGACATTTTCTCCTTTTCAAATAGATGATATTATTTTTATAATTAATTAACTCATAAATCTTTTATTTGTTGGTTCTTTTATAGTTCAGTTATTTAAGAGTAAAAATGATCCTTTTTAGTTAGTATTATATTATTTAAAATTAAATATGTGGCAATTTAAAATCATATTATTAATAAATAAATTGTATTTTAAATCTAACAATTTATATTTTTTATATTTTTCTCAAATATTAATTAAATTTAAAAATATATCACATGTTATTTTATATTAAAATATCCGTTCAATTATGTATAAAAAGATTAAAATATTATTTCGATTCATATTTCAAAAGAACTAAATGCTCTTTTTAATATCTTGACAAAAATCTTTTTTAGTATTAATTTTAAAAAATTAGAATACCATTTTAAGTTAAATTTTGTGGGTATTTTAGTCTCTTAAAATAAATTAAGTGAAAATTTTAGCTTTTTTAAAACGAAATTTAAGTATCTAATATCTCTTATAATCAACAATATTAGGGTAAATCACCAAAACAAATTATTTTCTAATATTAAGCATATGTTCTACATGAGATATTGTTATATTTTTGCCATTGTTAATTTTATGTAAATCGTTGTAGCTAGCAATGATTTTATGTTTATATCACAAGAAAAACATTGAGTACCGTCAAATTTAACGTTGATTGTTAGCGACGAGATTTTCGTCAGATTTACCGGTAATAATGGCATCGAATTCGTAAGGTTTAGTAATTACCGGCGGATTTTGGAATCTAACGGTAAGTATTGGAGGGAAACAAAAATAAAATGGCACGTTCCTTACCGTTGGATTTAAAAAGACGCATTTTGGTGATTTTTTCGATGGTAAATCCAATTAGTAAAATGACGCGTTTTGGTGATCGCAAAAGTTTTACCATTAAAAAGTCCGATAATAATCGCGACGTAAATCCAAAATGCGAACTCTCTCTCTCTGGTGTCTGTTCGTCACTGCCACCACTACCGCTGCTGCGTAGCTTGTCCTCTTCGAATCGATTCTGTCTCTGCAACAATAGGTAACAGATTCAAATGCGAATATTAAAAATAGAAAATTGTATGCTTAATGCTGATGCATGTTGAAATTCGATTAGATTATATTTTGTTTTGTTAATTGAAATCTCTATATTAGGCCTAAATATTTTGTTGTAAATTGAAAAAATTGTCAAGCTGTCCATTTTAACAGATTCAAAAATGATTGAGAAATTAAGTTATATTAAAGCATATGTTGCTTAATAAGGATGCATATTTGAAAAAAAAAACCAGTTTAACCTGTTCTTCTGTTTTGATGAAAATGGAGATGGGTATTTATGTCTGATTGTTTATATCCAACTATTTTTTTAATAGATTATATCCAGATATATTTAATTTTGCATTATAAAATAATACATAAGTTAATTTTATTTTTAAAATTTATTAGATATCTTTTATATTTATTCTTTTGAATATTTTAAACAGATTAATCCATAATTCGCTAAGTTTAAGAATAAAGGACACTTATTCCCACTTAAACTCTTTTCTGTTCTTCTCTTTCGACCACTGTATCTCTTTTATTCTTTTTAATTATTTTTCTTTTAAATAAAAGAATTCAAACCCTTTTCTCTCTCTTTTTTTTTTCATCTTCCATTCTATCATCTTTGTTCCAAGATTCTCATCCCAACTACAACACCATCAAACTTACTTTTTTTCATTTACCTTCTTTCTTCTTTTCTACTCTACCTCTATTTAATGAGTTAAAAAAGCATTCAATTTTTGAGTTTCGGTTATTATTGATGCTTCAAAGTAATTATTTTACTCAATAATTAGTTATATCTCTAATTTTTGTCACTCCTATACTTAAATCCGAAATTAGAATTATTAGGTTAGAAAATTTGGGGTTTCTATCAAATTGAGTAAGATGGTGTTAACTGACAATATTATTAGCTCACAAATATTATTATTATTACTAACATATTTCTAGAGTTGTAACATTATTGAATATTATTTGGTAGTTCGGTGATGCGCTCAGAGTTGCTTCCAATTTTTTAGAACCAAGTTGTGAGTGGATATTATGTCTATAATTATTTTTAAGTGTATTATAATTAATATCCAAATTGAATCATTACTTTTAGCATTCGAAAATATTTGATTTTTATGATTTTTGAATTATTGAAATGAATACTGATTTTTGAAAAACTCATAATTTTATAAAAAAGAAATACACACGAGACGATATTCATATATTTTATAAAGCATACATATTTTTTTATTTGATTTTTTTATACTTTAATTAAATTTTTAGTATGCATTCTTATATATTATTTATCATGATATTTAGTAATATATTACAAGCATTAGAGATTTGTTATAAGTGAATTGGTTTGGATTAGTTTGGGAGTCTTTAACTAGAAAATTGTAGTTAACAATAGTTATCACGTTAATATAGATGCATCTGACTCAGACCTTAACTAGCGAGGATGTTGTTAGTCCAACATGTAGACCACACGTTGAATTTGTTATATTGTACGGACACACTAGAGGAAAGACCTACCCTTAGAGATGGAACCGCCCAAGTGTATGGCATTTGATTTGATTTCACTTTTAGAATGAGAACTCTCATTTCAGTTCATTCGTTTAATTACTTATTTATTTATTTGCGTATTTATCTAATATGAATTTCTTATAGCTAAAAAGAAATATAACTTTCAAGGTGAAATTTCGTCGTGTGTGGATTATAGATATAATGTTTGCTCACTGAGTTGCAAAACTCACCTATCATATTCTCATATTTTTCAGATACAGGTGTTAATTTAGGTTTTATTCCATCCGCTCCACAGTAGGTCTTAATCATTTCGGTGAGTCCATCTTCTATCCAAGAACTATATTTACATGTAATGAAACGTCTGCACAAAAATTTAAATTAGGTCGATATTCCATATGTCACATGCAGGGTCCTCATGTGTGTCATGTTATTCTGGATCTCCAGCTATTTAGATAGTAATTATCTTTTAGTTATGTAAGACTTATGGAGTCAATTATATGCTTTATTTATCAATTTAATATATATGATGCAACTTTTGACATGTTTGGTTGTGGATAAAATTAGAATATGATGTTGTTGTCTTTGAAAACGAATGTTTATTATCGATATCGGAAGATAATATTCATGTTGGCAAGGTTCTAGGAATAGATAAGACTTTGTCCGTTTTTCTGTAAATTTGGTAAATTGACTTGTTAAGAGACTTGTCCCTTGAGTGCTAGTCATGACTTGGTTCGAGTCATGACATATATAGTCAAGCGAGTTGAAACCTATTTTGGCCTCTGAAATTTTCACCAGGCCTCAATTTTGACCCCCAAATTTTTAGTTACACAATTAACACCCCCAAATATTGGATCGTTCCTCACGTTTGTCTCTGCAGTTATCTCCATTAATGGAGATCTGATGTGACACATTAAGTTGATGTGGTGTGCATCTACGTGGCAGCCAGCTTGCCAAAATGGATGCATGATGAGTGAAAGATGGGGCAAAATTTGAATCCACTCAATTTAACCCCTCCATAGATATTAAAACCCTAATTTGCAGCCCACTTTTTTTCCAAAATGTTCGAGACTTTGCTGGAGAAATAATGAGTTTAGGAAGCCAAGCTATAGAGAGTTCTGCACGATCATGTTCTCATGGGGCTTCCATGAGGAACCTTACTCGTGGGAGATCAGGAAAGATTCCTGATTGGTGTGGTTGTGGAATGCGTCCAGTGCTGCGATGGTTTAGGACGAATGCTAATCATGAGAGATCCTTTTATAGGTGTCCAAATTATAATGTAAGTTCTCAGTGTCTTCTTCTTCTTCAATGTGTTACAATTGGTACTTTTGTTTGATGAGTATGCTTAAAATTTTTTCTTTTAGTTGGTTGATGTGAAATTGACAGAGTTCTGGGAGAATATGGTGTAGTTTCTTTATATAGGCAGACGCCGAAGAATAACAGGGCTTAGTGGGCAAAGCACAATGTACAAGCAATGATGATAGTTGGAAGATGAATATAGCATGGAGAATTACTTCAATGGAAGTTGAAATTAGGTGTTTGAAACTATGGATTAGTATTTTAAGTTTGATTATTTGTTTAGGTGTGTTTGTGACTGTTATATATGGTGTAAGTATGATTAAATTTTGATTAAAAATGTGGACCTAAACGTGTATATGTTGAGGGTGAATGAAAGCATTATATTCAGCAATTATGAAAAAGAAGCATGTGTTAGATACTCTGGTACGTATGTAATGTTGCATCAGTGAAGAAGTAAAACTAAGTATTAAACATACTGGTACCGTTCATAAACTTGAAATAAAGTCTCTACATTTAGGGTACGAAAAAGGGTATTCATAGTCAATATCCAAAGGCATTGCTTGCCAATAATTGAACAAATAACCAGAAAGTTATGAACAAAATACATCCAAAAAGTCTTCAACAAAAAAGCCAAGTATTTGGACACACATAACCATGTTTCAGTGACACAGGATAAACATAATTAAGAAAATAACTACCCTAACTATAATAATCCATCACTGCTAAATATCATTCACTTCTTCCTAGGAGGTTTGAATGTTGGCTTCACTCCTGGTGTAGGGACAAATTTCATGACTTCAGCCATCCTTGAAGCTGTTCCCGAACATGCTCCCTGCAATGGGTCAACACTTGCTTATCCTGGGTCTGGAGATGCTTTCCTCTTAAGTTGTAATTTGTTGGGCCTTGTTGCAGGAGTTATCTATAGTTAACTGAGTAGAATATAAGAACAAATCAATTTGATACACAAATAAACTAAACAGATATTTAACATAAACCTTAAACCCACAAATAATAGGACAAATGGGATGGTTACTTGTTCTTGTTCTCCATTATCTGGTAGTGAAAAGGTGTCTGTGATAGCACAATCTCTGAAGGAGCATTAGCATTTGTTGGGGCCTCAAAAGTAGCAACATTAGTGGCTGGAGCAGGGTCATCCTCTCTTTTTCCGTCTTGTGTAGACTGGCCCTCTATAGTTTTATTTGCATTAGAACCCTTTTCTTTCTACTTAGCTATTACAGCTGCTGTAGCAGCTCCAAGGTTAGCTGCAATTAGGGGTGGCAAACGGGCCTTAATCCACCGGGCCGGCCCGTGTAACCCGCCAAAAAAGGCGGGTTGGGCTGAAAATTTGGAATCGCCGAAAGACAAAAGCCCACCTAACCCAAACCACTTAAACCGTGGGCTTTGGCGGGGCGTGGCGGGCTTCCCCAGCGGGCTGATGCTTTTTTTTTTTAGGCTGAACCCATGAACCCAGACCCAGAACCCATGAACCACCCACCCCCTACCCGACCCGACCCAATCCCCATTCCCCAGCGAAACAGCCGAAACCCTAATGAATCCCCAAGACCTAATCCCTAATTCCAGATTTGCAGCTTCTTCACTCCTCAGTTCCTCGTCAGTACTCAGTCGTCTCCAGTCTCCTCGACAGCTCTCAGCCTCTCACTTGGTTCCTCAGTTCCTCAGTTCCTGCGTTCCTCACCGTCAGTTCCTTAGTTCCTCACCGTCACTCTCAGTCTCTCATTCAGTCATCCTTAGCTCCTCACCATCACTCTCAGTCTCTCACTTCCATCGTCCATTGACCTCAGCTCGAACTTCAGAGTTCCGTACTCACCCCTAACGGTCCCTGAGTCGGAGTTAGTTTTTCACCGTCGATCTTCGGTCGTCGTGGCCTACTGGGTTATAGCCAGCGCTGCTGCTCCATCTGGCCGTCGTCGCTGCTGCCTGCTGGTCTCGGTCCTGGGCTCCTGGGTCTTGTCCTCTGACTCTGCTGGTTTCGCTCTCCGTCACGGCTGCTCCTCGCCTCCTCTGTGGCTCTGTCCTGGTCCTCGCCTCCTCTGGTTAGTTTTCTGGCTTAGGGTTTGAGATTCATCAATTTAGGTTTGTTTGTTGTGTTTTGTGCTGTTTGATATAGGTAAATTAGGGTTGATATTTGGTTGAGTTTTGATTATGGTTGATATTTGGTTAAATCTGATTATGGTTGAGTTTTGATGATGGTTGATAATGGTTGATATTTGCCTATTTGGTTAAATCTGATGCAGATTTAGAAATTGTTTCTTATTTTTTGTGTTGTTTGATAATGGTTGAGTTTTGAATATGGTTGATAATGGTTGATATTTGGTTAAATACTTGAATCTGATGTGGATTCAGAAATTGTTTCCTATTTTTTGTGTTGTTTCATAATGGTTGAGTTTTGATTATGGTTGATAATGGTTGATATTTGGCTGAATACTTGAATCTGATGCGGATTCAAAAATTGTTTGCTGTTTTTTTTATGGTTTGCTAATGGTTGAAAAACCTAGTTCATATAAACAATTTACATTTACTTTTATTTCAGGAAATATGAATTCTGAAACTGTGAGTAACCTTGTTACTACTGGAGTTGGTTCTGAGGCTGCTCCGGTCGAGGTTGATGAACCTAGTTCGAAAAGGCTGAGACCAGCAACCTCCGGTGTTTGGAATTTTTTCAAAAAGCTTGGTCCAGATAAGGATGGAGTAGAACGTGCTGAGTGTAAAGGATGCAAGAAAGTGTTTAAAGCTGGAGGTAAGCGATATGGCACTTCTACTATAAAACGGCATCTTGATAGTTGTACTCAAATTAAGCATGAAGATATTGGTCAGACTATAGCAGAATTACAACTTAAAATGGGTTCACTTAAGATTGATTTAGGAGTGGCTAGAGATATGTTTGCTGGGTATGTAGTTGTTGGGAATAAGCCTTTTAATATGGTTGATGATAGGAGATTTAGAAATTGGGTGAAATATATTAGTCCAACTTTAAAACTTCCTTCTAGGAATACGGTTAAGGCTGACATAGTGAAAGTTCACAAGAGAGAAGCTGCGAAACTTAAAAAAATTTTAGTTTCCATTCCAAATAGAATTTGCTTAACATCTGATCTTTGGACTTCCAGTACCAATGAGGGGTTTATATGTTTGACTACACATTTTGTTGATGAGAACTAGAAATTATAGAGTAAAATTCTCAATTTTTGTCATATGCCTCCTCCTCACACAGGATTTGAATTGTCTTCTAAAATCTTTACGCTTTTGACTGAGTAGAAAGTTGATAAAAAGATTTTTTCCATTACTTTGGATAATGCTTCTTCTAATGATACTTGTGTTGAACACTTGAAAAGTACTTTGGATGTGCATGGTTCATTGTTGTGTGGTGGTGAATTCTTTCATGTTCGTTGCTCTGCTCATATTTTAAATCTTATTGTCCAAGATAGAATGAAAATATGTGGTGATGCAGTGTATAAGATTAGAGAGTCTATTAAGTTTCTGAGAAAATCTGAAAGTCGAATGGTTAAGTTTAAAGAATGTTTTGAAGATATTGAGGGACTTGAGTATACGACTGCATTATGTTTAGATGTTCCTACTAGGTGGAATTCACTTTATGCAATGCTTGCAAGTGCTATTCCTTATAAGAAAGCTTTTGAAATGTATAAAGTAAAAGAAGCTGGGTTTAGGGAGTATTGTCCTTCATCAGATGAGTGGAGAAGAACTGAAAAGATATGTGATTTCTTGTTACCATTTTACGAAACTACCAAGTTGATGTCTGGAATTTCTTACCCAACATCCAACTTGTATTTTTTACAAGTTTGGCAAATCCAGCTTATTTTAATGAATAGTTTGAAGAATGATGAAGTGCTTATAAGGAACATGGGAGAAAAAATGATGATTAAGTTCAAGAAATATTGGGAAGAATACAGTGTTGTTCTTGCATTTGGGGCAGTTCTTGATCCTAGATTTAAACTCAACACTTTGGTTTATTGCTATAATGAGATTGATCCTATTAGTGCTAAAGACAAAGTGGAGCATGTGAAGAGTAAGTTATACAAGCTTTTTGAGGTTTATGACCAAAATTCCTCTACAACTGTAGAGAGTTCTTCCCAACTTTCAAGTAATTTTTCTCAAGCAACATCTTCTGCAATTGAAACTCAGCTTATTAAAATTGTTGGTGTAAGTATTTTTATCTACTTGATTATATGTATTTTTTATTTTTCATGCTTTTTGATTCATATATTGTTTGTAATGCAAAGGATTTGATGTCCCATAATCAAGAAGCTGAAGTGAAAAGTGGAAAGAACCAACTGGATATTTATTTGAGTGAGGCAATATTATTTTGCAATGATGCAATCATTGATGTTTTGCAATGGTGGAAAGACAACCATCATCGTTTTCCAACACTATCACTAATGGCACGAGATTTGTTGAGCATTCCTATTACTACCGTGGCTTCAAAATCTGCATTTAGCATGAGTTCTCATGTTTTGAATAAGTATAGAAGTCGTTTGTTGTCAAATAATGTTGAAGCAGTGATTTGCACCAGAAATTGGATACGTGGATATGATAATTTTGGTATATTATATTTATGACATACATACTTGAGTGATTTTGAACATTATTATGTACTATTTTGCTAATATATTTATTTACTTTTTTCTAGAGGAAGATAAAGATCAAGAAGATATTACAAAAGGAGAAGGCTATTCTTCAGGAGTTGGTTCCAATGATGTTATTGACTTATATGAAGATGAAGATGAAAATTAAGTGTATTGAATTAAGTTTAATTTGCTTTGAAGACTATTTATAATTATGTTTTTGGACTTTGGATTACATATTTATTTTGTCTATGGGACTATTTATAACTATGTTTTTGTATTTTGGATAATTGGATTATGTTTATTTATTTTGAAGACTATTTATATTTAATATTTGTATTTATATTGATTTAAATAGAAGATATTAGATATGTTCTTATAAATAAAAAAAATAATTAATTAGGCGGGTTTAGCCCGCCAGCCCGCCATGAGGCGGGGCGGGCTAGGATTTTGGGACTGCCTGAATAGGCGGGGCGGGGCGGGCCTCCGACGGGACGGGGCGGGCTTCCCCACCTGACACCCCTAGCTGCAATGTCATCAGCTTTTCTGTGGGAGCAGCTTCTCTTCGTGTGACCTTTTGTCCCACAATAAGTACAAGTAAACTCCTTGTACTTTCTAGCTAGTTTTGTTGCTCTAGTCTTACTCTTCTTACTTTCTGAAGGCTCTTCATCTACATCCTTCCGTCTTTTCTTCTTCAAAGGACCTGGCTTCCTCCGAATTTTGGGAGCTTGAGGCCTACTACACTGAGAATTCTTCCACATTTCTTGTCCAGGGATAGAATTCAAGGAATGATTATATGTTTCTCTATATGAGTCATGGTCAACCAATTGTGACAATAGTCTTCAGGATTTTTATTGAGTCTAGCTATTGCAGCACATGCGTGGACACATGGCATGCATGAAATCCAGTTTACATCCAATCAGAGAGAATGTTCAACCACAAACAGTTTATATACAATCAGAGCAGAATTTGTTCCAAACTAAACTGTATGCCTAACACATTTATTTCACCCAAAGACACAATTCCTACAAAAGTTGACAATCACAACTAAAATGTATATCTGAAATATTTTATAACTACTAGCAAATAAGTAAAATAACACTCTTATACCTGTGATCTACCAGAATCTGCATGTGCATATCTACTTTTTCAAATAAACAACCATCTTTGTTTGCCACCCACGAATCTCAAATTTCTAATATCCATCATCACCACACTACACTGGATGTCATTTTTGTGACTCCTTCCTTATCCTCTCTAGTCTGCTCTTCTAAATAGGAGGTAACCTGCTAATGTGGTGTTACAGCTTCACTTTATCTTTTATAATTGTTCTCATCACGAACATGCGTACTTCCTCCAGTAGAGTGAGTATAGGCTTTTCCCTATACTCTTTTATCCTTGCATTGAAGACTTCGCATGCGTTATTACAAATGTTATCGAGCTTCAGAGCATGGCTAAAGTATGCCTTGGTCCAACTTTTCTTTGACCATGTGTTCAAGTAAGCCCAGGCATTCTCGTTCTTTCTCTTTAGCTTCTCCATCTTCTGCTCAAAGCCATGCCTAGTTGTCTCTCTTTCACATTTTCATAACATGATTCTTCACTCTTGCTCTTTTCATTGCTTGTTAAAATTCTTTCACATGTGCCACACACAAAATCTATGGTGCACTACAAGCATCAATTCACAAACTGCTGGAATTAACCCCTGCCATAATATGCAACACAGTTAGCAGTTAATGTTATTGAGCCCCAATGTTATTAACCCCTGCCATAATATGGACTGGGTTACAGGTGAAGAGTTGGTTTAGGCTGTCTACTTTGACTTGGATTGGGCTGGAGGTCCAGAGGTAGGCTGGGCTAGATGATTTGAGGTGGGTTGGGCTTGAGGTTCAGAGTTGGGCTGCCCTGGGGGTGTAGATTTTGGTTCAGGGGATGTGAAAGTATTTTGTCCAAAAGGTGTGTTTGGGATACATGAAGATGGATTTGAGGTGGTGTCAGATACAGGGGTTTTTGGATTGGGGGTCATTGGGATCAGTTGTGGAACCTCATCACCTTTAGGTTCAGAAATTCCATGCTCAAGGTACACATAGACTACACCTTCATTATTATTTGCATGAAAGCACATCTCCAACAACTCCTTGTCATGTGAGAGTGCTCTTAATCTAGTCTTCAAGGACCTCCCAGCAGCTAGCCACCAGCACTTCTTCAAATTGTCATATCCAAGAACCTTGTAGTAATTTCATATTGAGAACACGTCCATTGTATCTTTCTCTAGTCCAAACAACTATTCAATATGGTTTCTGACATACACCACTTCTCCATCTTCCTTCGTCTCAAAACTTTCTCCATGGTGGATGACAATTGTTATATCATCATCCATCTACATTGTAAAATAACAAAAATCTCAATAATGATTTCAAAAAACAAAACATACTAGCTTAACTCAGTTCAAACTCCAAACAACAAAATAGAGCATCATTGATTTTTAAACAACAAATTTTTTAAATACAAGCAATAACACACATATAATAACAGACAACAAAAGATACAAATGACATTCTCTTTTAGCAACAAAAACAGAAAACAAACCCTAGCATCATTCACATACAACAACTTCCAATGCCCTAGATATAAACAACAACTTGTTTCGACAAAAAAAGTGTAATACAAAAACTGAAACAAAAGCCAAGAATAGAGTATCAACAAATTTGTAAAAAAAAAAAACTTCACTTCTTAATCTGATCTTCGCCGTTTCTTTCTGCGGCAATACTACTTGTTCAACAACCTCACCCAACAGTCCAATACACGACGAATGTTACTCTAATTCTCCTTTCTCACAGTCAAGCATGCGAGAAGAACAAAAACGTGGAGAAGAAGAATAGAAGAAAAAGAATAAACTATTTTAAAAATAATAAACTTTTATTTTTAAAAATTAAATTTAACAAATGTTATATCATATTTATACTAAAATAAACTATTTTAAAGCAAAAACAACCGGATAATATAAAAAATATTAATTAAAATATAAAAATATAATATAATATTATTAATTTATTATAAAATATATATTTTTTTATTATAAAAAATATACAACTTTAAATCGAGTCGGTGAGTTGAATCATGACCCGAATCTGACCCAAAAATAATGTCAAGAAAAATAACAAACTCAAATTCAATAAAATATGTTTTGGGTCTAAAGTGGATTTCGAGTTGGACTTTGAATATCCCTACTAATTTCTAAAGTTGACGAAAAAAAAATCATAATAAAAAAAATTCGAATTCCTAAGAGAGAGAGAGTAGGAATACAATAGGAGAAGGACTTGAGATGAGTGAATGGTGCGACAACATATGGTAAAGGGCTAACTTTGTTGGGTGACGCACCTCAATATATCATATACAGTTGGTGTTGTTGCCTCTGCTCCCAAGAGCTTCTTCGGCTTCTACTACTTATACGAAATTTCACAATTTAATTTGTTACAATCTATTTAAGAAAATCAACCCAAGACATATATATACATAATATAAGTGATAATTTAATATGTCATTAGATAATAATCTTTTCTTCTAGCTAGCTACAAGATCCCTTAAAATATTTAGAGTAAAATATCATTTTTGTCTCTAATGTTTGGGGTAAGTTCTATTTGTATTTTTAACGTTTAAATCGTTATATTTGTATCTTTAACGTTTATAAAAGTGATTCAATGTTATCCTACTATCAATTATACTAACAACTCAGATTATATTTTTCAATTATTCTCACTTGGATGTATTCATTCTCAATTAGGTCTCACTTGGATATGGTCGATTTTAATATTATACTTACTATTTGTGTTTAAATTCAATTATGTCCCTAAAAAAGTGAATTATTTAAATGTTGTAGGAATTAGTTTCAACATTTGATGAACTATTTTTTGAAATAGATCATCGATTCTATCCCAAACATTTGTATTTTAACTTCAAAAAGAGATTTTTAAAACTCAAACTAAAGCGTTCAAGTAGAATTACCCCAAACGTTAGGGACAAAAACACTTTTACAAACGTTAGGAATACAAATAGGATGATTTAAACGTTAGGGATACAAATAGAATTTACCCTAAACGTTAGGGACAAAAACGATACTTTACTCAAATATTTAATATATGCTTTATAGATATTGAAGATGTTTCCGCTGTCAATAGCGTTGGACAGAGCTAGTAGTGGAAGATTGGTGATAGAGATATTTGTTTGAGTAATTAGAACTTTAGAAGTTTAGAGTTTAGGATTATATTATTATGGTAAAATTTAAAGCATGATGCATGCTACATGGTTGGTCAGGATTTGATTAAGAGGACATTTATCATTACAAGATTATATGGCTATGAAAATCATAAAAGAATAGTACCTTAAACCTTAATCATCGATCCGTCTATTAAAGATTAGATGACCTTCTTTTATTGGCATGTAAAGGACAAGGGTTAGTGTCAAGAGTAGTTAGAAGTAGTTGTGGTAGTTGAACTAGATAGGGAAAGTCTGTTATATACTTAGGATATATATACTAATTTGTTGGCATATCAGCTGATATATTATCACGATCTGGTCTGGCGTTTATGACCGGCACTTAAGAGAGTCATTCTCAATAAGTCTTAGAAATAGATTTCATAAAAAAAAAAAATTAAATAGAATTTTTTACAATATTATTAGCACATATTCAGATATCAAATTTAACTCAAATTAGGCATACTTACAGAAAATTCTAGTTTTTAGATTTACAGCAAAACATAATTTAATAATTCTATATAATTTTTAAGATAATAAGACCATAATATATAAATGTTTACAAAACAAATTATCTTAAATTACTGAGGTCGTCAGATCTTCCTTTGTCGTATGGGGCATTTTAACAAATCTAAATATTTAACATTTTAGTAAATTTATCTTTCAAACAATCTTTAATTTTTTTGTCCAATTTACATTTTAGCATCTTTAATTTCTATGTCAAAAATCCTTTGATGGGATCAAAGGCATTTTATTACTTTGTTTAATTTTGTCGCATTTTTTTTGTTTTCGATTTAATACTCTTCTTTTCGAAAATTTTATTTTTTCATCTTTTATCTTAAATTACATAATTTAATTTATTTTTATCTCTAAATCCTATCTATGCATTTTTAGAAAACTGGTACCTGCAAAGAGGAGTAGGTTTCGCTCCCATACCACTAGATATTGAACCACCATCGATTTACTAAAAATCGACAAAACACTAATAAATATATAAATTATGTAAAAGTGTCTATATTTAAACTAAATGTGTTAATTATTTTATTTTTTGATCATTATAAATTTATAATTATAGAATTTTTTAAAATCTATCAATATATTTTTTATTTGATTCTATGGTACTAATTATTCTATTGTGCAAACATATTTTAACAATGAGATACAATATTATTAAAAAATTAGACTTATTTTAATAAAACTTATATATTGCTTATCTAATAAATAATGTGAAATTAGTTTATTTATTTTATAGTTTAGTTAAAAAATAATCTTTTATTATAAAATATTAAAATTACTAAATAGTATAAAATCATTTATTTATATTATTTATTATTTCATAGTTAGATTTTTTTAGTAAAATAATTATATTTTAAAATAATTAGTTTGTCCTTCTAGTTATAAACTTAAGAAATGTTATTTATAATTATAATATAAAATAAATATATAAATAAATAAAAATAAAAAAATAAAGATTTGATGATACTGAAAAAAAGAGAGTTGTAGCAAAAATTGAATCTATTATCATTGAACATTGTACAAAACCTAAAAAAAAGAAAATGAAAACCAACTCAAAAATATTTATACCTTTGAAATAAGTAGTAATAGTTTTTTATTTTATAAAACAGAAAATAATACATAGCTCAAAAAATATTACGTAAACGTTCGTGGAAAGATTTTTTATTATGTAACTTCTAAATTTATCTTATATCCTACCAATTTTCGTTCAGGTATATATTATATATTTTTCAAGTTTTCGTTTTGCTTTTTTCCCCCTCATCACTTTCTCTGTTTAATTATTATCTTTTTCTATAAAATTTGGCAGAGTTTGGTTCTCAATAATAAATTTCAAAATAGACTGATTCTTTATACAGATACGGAATGTGGATGATGGTAAGAAAAACAGATAAACTTAACATTATTCCTGATGCATATACAACAATATTATGCCAGATGTTAAAACATTTTTCATCATGCTAATTGAAAGTTTTGAGATTTAATGTAAAAATTTTCTTTCTTTTAGAAATTAACAATTTTAATATTTTATTTACGAAAAAAATCCGTGAAAAAATGTTTGGTTTTATAGAAAGAAAAGATCAATCTTTTTTATAGTTTAATATTAAAATTAAAAGATATATATTATTGTGGCTTAGAAATTATTTAAGTTTTTTTTTTTGTGTGTCTCATTCGAGAATAGACACGTGTGTGTGAGAGAGAGAGATGGCGAGATTTCATGTTGCTGGTGAAACACTAAAGAAGAATGATAAATTTTACGGTAAATATATATGTAGGTTTACAAATTTTTTTTTTTTATTTTATGGGATGAAAGAGAGAATAAAATGATTAGAATTTATATATTGAACATTAATAAAATAATTAAAAATAATTATAAAAAAAATTTATACTCTTCCTTTATATACCTTCAATCTATATGATAGAATGTCCAAAAAAAATTGTATACAATTTCAACCGACGGGTACTATCTTACTAAGCAGCAGACTCCAATTTTGATAGCTAGTCCAAACGTATGAATTATTAAATAATTCTAATAACAAATGTCTTTTTTATTACAGTCTACAAAAAATTACAGTCTACAAAAAATTAACTGACTTTTTTATTGAAAAAATCGATTGGTTAGTAAATAAATGTCTTCCGTTATGTTATTCACAGCTCGTAAACCAATCGATTGGTTTGAAAAAAAAATGAGTTTTTATCCCATTGAATCGATTTTATTATTCATTCAATTGATTTGAGGAATAAATCAATTGATCGAATTTATACGTTCTAATTGATTGGAAAAAAATCCACTTAATTAGAATGGTTGAGTATCGTCGAAAAAAGAAAACTTACTAAAAATATTTTTTAAGATTATTTTTTTTATATTTAAATATTATAAGATTTTTTATTTTTATTTTTTATATTAATTAATAAAATTAGCTATACACATATTAATATATGACATAATTTTTTTTTAAAAAAAATTACTTTAAATAATTATAATAACAACTGCAGTGGCAACCGTGGCTCGATTGAGAAGCTTCCTATAACAATTGTGGCAAAAATAGTAGCAGAACTAGCAATTGCAACGACGGCAAAACCGACGGCTGCAACGGCGGCAAAATCAACGGCGAAAAACTTAGGGTTTTGTCGCCATTCTCTTCTCTTTCTTTCTGACTCGATCTCATTCTCATTCTTTGAAACTAAGGAGAAAAGAAGTTTTTTAAAATTTTTAAATTTTAATTATGAATTAATTATTAGGGGAGTTTTATAAATTTCCATAAATAAAGTATATTTTAGAGGTTTTTAAAAGCTTCTACTAAAAAACTCCTCAATTAAATATAAATCTTGTAGTGTTAATACAATTATAAATATTATTTTATCATATAAAAAATATTTTAAACTTTTTTAAAAGTTCTATAACATCATAAAATAAAATAAGAAAAAACCATATAAACACCCAATAGAATATTTTAGGAATGAATTCAATAAGATATTTTTAAATTTAATAATTTTTTTCTGACTCAACAATCATTTTGTTTTATCATTCGTATCAAAATTTTAGATTTAATTAAAATGTGATCGATGTTATGTGTATACTTATAAATAAATTATACTATATAGTATATTCTATTTTTGTATAAAGATAGATTAAAAAACATATAAACTAATGTTAAATTTTTAAAAATATTTTGCAAAATATCTTTTTGAATCACTTATCTATATGAAACATACCTTTTTTATATTAGAGTTATATAACATGAGTGCATGACTATCTCAAAAAAGCATAGCCATGTTCATGAATTTATCCTATTGTATATTTGAACATAATCTTTGCACATAACAACTACTAATAGAATAAGGTTGTCCACGTTTTAGCTAGGGATGCTATATATAATCTAAATTAATTATTTTAAATAGAATATAATTAGAAAGACATACTATTAGTTTGAAAAGGAGAGAGCGGGAACGAGCAGTTGAGGGTGAAACACGGTGAGAAAGATGGCCATGCCATCGGAAGAGATAAGGGGGAGAGAGTGGGTGGGTGTGTATCCGGTGTTAAGGAAGGTTCTTCTCGAGAGGGATTAGAAAAGCCATCCAAGGTTTCTTTTAGAGATAAAGTCATTGGTGCAGAAAAAGTCTAAGGTCTTTGCATTAGTAGGGTCTTTTCTGGGGATGGTATCGTGACGGTGACAGGTAAGCAGGGTGATTCTTACCCACCAAGTGTCAGTTTTACCAAGGAGGCAAAGAGTTGTCTAGCTGAACCTTAGAAGGAAGCCATCGTGATCAAGGTGCTGGATAAGCATTATGGCTACACGGCTCTCATGCATAAGCTCCGGATAGTATGGCGCATCAAAGGAGGGTTTGATTTGTTGGATGTGGGGTTTGGGTATTTTTTGGTTAAATTTGATGTTGTTGCGGATTGTGAGAAAGTCATTCTTGGTGGCCCGTGGTTGATAGATGGTCACTATGTTGCAGTAAAGCCATGGGATGTGGATTTTAGGCCATGCGAAAAATTCTTTGGATCAACGCTGGTATGGATTCGAGTCTCGGGACTTCCAATTTGGTGCTACCAGGAATAAGCAATGCTGCGAATTGCTTCTGCAATAGGGGTTCCGGTGAAAGTAGATTTGGCCACTAAGCTTGCAGAAAGAGAAAAATATGCCCGAGCTTGTGTTCAAATTAATCTTGGGTTGCCTGTAATCAAACATATTATAGTGGAGGGTGTGACTCATGAAGTGGAGTACGAGAGTTTACAGTTGATTTGTGCTACTTGTGCACGGTATGGGCATGATAAATCGTTGTGCATGGAGAAGGAGTCCTTGGAAGGAAACAGAAATTCCTTTGGTGATGGAAAAAATAATGAAGCTCCGACACTAGTGCCACACAACAATCATGAGCTTCATAAAGAGGCTGAATCAGAAGCTCGCGATTTGGGTGAGAATTCTCGTAATTTGGGTGAGAAATTAGGAGTTGTTAAAGGGAAGGATGTGGTTACGGAATCATTGGCTCCTCACGTGCCTGATGGTCATGTTAATGAGGCATGCATGGATGATGGAGAGGGCTGGCAACAAGTGTTGCATAAGGGAAAATTCACAATGGGCCAGTCATCAGGTTTAAAGGACCAAGATGAAAAGTAGCACAAGTATGGTTCAAGAAGGGTTCCAAGGCCCAATTTGCATGGTGATGGAAGCAAATCAATTGGCATTAGGATGGGAAAGCGAGAAAAACATGAAAGTGCACCATCTCCATCGCGCAGAACTCCTGCACGTCGTGGAATTTCTCTATGGAAGCGTCCTCGGCCTTCTCCCTGCAGAACTCGCCAGTTGATAAAAATGGTGGTACAACGGAGAAAACCTTAGTAGATGGAAGTATGGCAGGTGCAGTGTTAGGGGGTCCGAAGGTGGCAATTATTGAGGATCAGAGTGTGCCAGTACCGCAGGACAAACCACCTATTGAGGTTGGTAATTCTGTTTAAAGTTTATGTTCTTATTTATTCTGTCCCTATTATTTATGGATAGTTTAAATATGATTGTTTGGAATATTAGGGGTGCTTCTAATAAGTTAGCCCGGGTGCATTGTAAGAAACTTGTTAGAAAATTTAGACCTATTTTCTTTATTGTGATTGAAACTCACTCCCCTTTTCAGCATTTAAAATTATTTTGGGAAAGGTTGGGGTATCACTCTGTTGGTATAGTAGAAGCAGAGGGGCATAAGGGAGGTATTTGGTTTCTATCCTCTATGAAGGGTGTTTGTTGTAAGTTCATTGATGCTTTTGATCCGAGTGTTACTGTTGAGGTTCAATTTGATAATTTAATTTGGAGGTGTAGTGGTATTTATGGCAGTCCTCAATTTAATAAAAGGGTTCTCCTTTGGGATTATCTTGTTGCACAATCTATGGCTTTTCAAGGACCTTGGATTGTCCTTGGTGATTTTAATGAAGTCAAATTTTCTTATGAATCTAAGGGCTGTCAATTTTCTCATCAAAGAGCAGACATGTTTGCTACTTCATTAGGGGATAGTGGTTTGTTTGATCTGAAGACTATTGGGAGGCGGTTTTCTTGGTACAAAAGGGTAAAAAATTATGTTGACGTGGCAAAAAAGCTTGATCAAGTCTGTATAAAAAGTAGTTGGTTATCTATCTTTCCAGAGGCTTATGCAGAAGTTTTAAATAGGCTTCAGTCTGATCATTGCCGTATTCTGGTGCGTTGTAAAGGTCGTCCTCAGCCTAAAGGGAATCGACCTTTCCGATTTGTTGCTGTTTGGGCTACTCATCCTGTGTATAGGGATATTGTGAATCAGTCATGGTAGTCTGGTAATAGAGGGATTCATGGCAAGCTTTCGGAAGTACAGAAGAATTCACTAGAGTTTAACTCGAAGGTATTTGGTAACATTTTTGTTAAAAAATGTGAATTAGAGCAGCAGATTAATTATTTACAAAAGTGTTTGGAAATGGTGGATAGTATTTATTTGCATCAGAAAGAACAACAGTTACTTGATGATTATAATAATACTCTAGTGCAAGAAGAGCTCCTCTGGTTCCAAAAGTCCAGAGAGCAGTGGGTAAGGTTCGGGGATAGGAATACAAGATTCTTTCATATTCAAACTCTTGCGCGAAGGAAGCATAATAAGATTCATGGCCTTTTTCTCAAGGATGGAGTGTGGAAAACTGATCCAGAGGTTTTGAGTCAAGAAGCAGAGTCTTTCTATAAAAGTTTATTCTGTCATTTGGATGATGTTGATTTGGGTTGCCTTGGTGATGTGCCTCTTCCTTCTCTGAATGTGGAAGCTTGCAATAATCTTACGGCACCAGTTACTATGGAGGAAGTCAAAACAGCTGTTTTTCACATGAACTCTTTTAAAGCTCCGGGTCCTGATGGGTTTCAAGCTTTCTTCTTCAAAGAATATTGGGAGATCATTGGTCTTGATGTTTGGAAGATGGTTAAGCAGGCATTCTCCGGTGTTACTCTTGATCCGAGAATGTTGGAGACTTTACTGGTTCTTATTCCAAAGGTTGAATCACCGGTATCTATGAAAGATTTCAGACCGATTAGTCTCTGCAATGTAGTTTACAAGATCATCACGAAGGTCCTTGTTAATAGGCTTCGTCCTCATCTTGCGGAGATTGTTGGCCCGCTTCAAGGAGGATTTATTCCGGGACGAGGAACTCCTGACAACATCATTATTACTCAAGAAGTTCTCCACTTTATGAAGAAGACTAAATCAAAGAAAGGTACACTGGCCTTTAAGATTGATCTGGAGAAAGCTTATGATAGAGTTGATTGGAGGTTTTTAGCTCATACCCTAAAGAGCTTTGGTTTTCCTATTCCTACAATTAATTTGATTATGAATTGTGTCACTGCTTCTTCCTTATCTATTCTTTGGAATGGGAATCGTCTGAATGGCTTTACTCCTAGTCGAGGTCTTAGACAAGGAGACCCTATGTCACCCTATCTTTTTGTGCTGTGTATGGAGCAATTGGCATGCTTTATTAGTCATCAGGTTGATTTGGGCTTGTGGGAGCCGGTTGCTATTTCTAGAGGGGGACCAAGAATATCCCACTTAATGTTTGCGGATGACTTGCTTCTATTCTGTAAAGCTACAAAGAGACAAGTGCAAAATGTGGTGTTGGTTTTAGAGACTTTTTGCAAAGCATCTGGGATGAAGATTAATGTGGAGAAGTCTAAAGCACTTTGCTCCAAGAATGTCTCTGCAACAAGGAAAGAGGTTTTCACTGGGGTATCCTTTATCAGATTTGTCCAGGACTTGGGCAGGTATCTTGGAGTTACCCTTAGCCATTCTAGGGTGACTCGTTCAGCTTTCAATGGTGTCTTGGATAAGATTCGGAGTAGGCTAGCAAGCTGGAAAGGGAATTTACTCAATCGGACTGGTAGACTCTGCTTGGTTAATTCTATTGCAGCCGCTATTCCCACGTACCAGATGCAGGTCTCTATTTTTTCCAAAGGAATCATTAGTAAATTGGAGTCTATGATGAGGAATTTTCTTTCAAAAGGACAAGTTGATGAAAGAGGATTGAATCTTGTTAGTTGGAAGGTACCGGTTACTCCAAAAAAATATGGAGGTTTGGGGGTTAGAGATCCTTATTGTGTAAATATTGCTCTTCTTGGGAAGCTAGTTTGGACTTTTTCCAGCAGCCAAACAAGCTATGGGTCCAATTGTTGGATGCCAAATACCGATCATCTCTATATGACTGTTTTAGTTATCCTAAGAACAAGGACTCTCCCATTTGGAGGTGTCTTTGCAAGGCTTGGGAAGTGTTGAAGGATGGGTTTGCTTGGTGTATTAGAGATTTGAACCAGAATTTTTGGTTTTCTAGCTGGAGGAGAGAAGGACGGTTATCTAATGAGATGGATTATGTTCACATTTCTGATTCGAATCTCCGGATACAGGATATTTGGTCGGTTGGTAGGTGGCATTTGGATACTCTTTATTCTCCTTTATCTCAAAATCTAAAAGGTAATATTCTCTCTTACAATCCAGATGAACAAGCAGGTCCGGAAGTGGGTTGGTATTGGTGTGGGTCTGCTGCCAAAGTCTATGACTCACGCAATGGTTACTTGTGGTTGTGTAAGCAGCTATTTGGTTGGGAGGAGCGGGAGAATTGGCTTTGCCTTTGGCGTTAGCTTGTTCCGGAAAAGCATAAGTTTTTAGCTTGGTTGTGTCTTAAGGAGGCTCTTCCTACTGCAAGTTTTCGCATTAGAAGAGGGATGTCGTCATCAGATAGGTGTCCAAGATGTCTTTCTAGCCAGGAATCAGTTTTACATTGTATTCGGGATTGTCCAAAAGCTCAGCTTGTCTGGCATAGGTTGGATATTTCTTGTCATCCTTTGAATTTGAAGAACTGGTTCTTGTATCATAGCAGAGATCATCCGTTCAAGTTCTTTTCGGGACTTTGGTGGATATGACGAGCAAGGAATAATGACATCTTTAATCCTCATGAAACTTGGCCTCCGAAAAAAGTGATTTGTCTGGCATTATCTTCAGAAAAGGAGCTTAGGAATATTTTTGAATCACAACGTATGTCCCTTCCCTTTACTCTAAATGGTTTTTGGAATCCTCTATCCATTGGTACTTTTAAGATTAATTATGATGCTAGTTATTTTGGTTCGGGTGATAGTGTTGGTTTTGCTTGTGTTATTAGAGATTGTAATGAGAGTTGGCAAAGGGGGTGTTTGGAAATAATTGAGAGTAATAGTATTCTTCAAGGAGAATTGTTTGCCATTTGGAGAGGATATCTCTTAGCTTGAGATGTGGGTCAATGAGATGTTATTTGTGAGACAGATTGTGTGGAAGCATTTAATCTTGTTACTCAAGATGGTTTTGGGCTTATTGATCCATTGGTGCTCAAAATAAGAGATATCATGCATTGGAATTGGCGTGTTGACTTTCGTTTGATTATGAGAGATGCAAACACGGTGGCAGATACTATGGCAAAGATGGCGATGAAGTTACAACTTTCACATGTGGAGCTTCTTTCACCTTGAGAGGAATTTAAGAGTAGTTTTAAACGGAACTGTCCCTCTATTTAAACAGTTCCTTGTTTTGTTTATTTTGTTTTTCTTTATTTAGTTTATTTTAGTCATAAAAAAATATAGTTGTTTAAATAGTAAAATAGATAAAATATTACTTCAACATATAAATACTCAATAACTAAATTTAAACTAAAATTTTTTAATAATTTAGACCGGTGATATCTAAACATTTAATTGCTTGTATACATATTCCAAAAGTCATCTACCGACGTCATAACTCGTGATTTTCTCTAGTCACAGTGGCTGTTAATTAAATGCACTGTGATTATCATACGAAGATCATAATTTTCAAGCTACAATATATATTAGTACTATAAAATGAAAAATAAAAGAAAGTGATTTTTCGGTGGCTCACCTTGTTCTTATTTTTTATTTTAAACTCAAAAGTGATATTCATCCATTTCATTACTTAAGTAATAGAGTTTTAGTTTGAACCACATTTAAGTATATCTTCTAATCTTGTAATACTATAGTCTAAAAATTATTTTTTATATATCTGAATGTCATCGTCCTTATAAAAGCTTGACAGGTAAATTTGTTCCAACACTCTTACCTATTTTAAATTAAAATGTTATTAAAAAATATAATATTAAATTTAAAAAATTGGCATTCAGCTAGTGTATGTATTAATAACATCTTAACGATGATTAATTTTTTATCATTAAAATAAGTGTCAAAGTGATAGATTGTATGATTCTTAACGAAAATTACGATTAGATTATATATCTAAAGCATAAAAAATACGTAAATCAGTTGTACATTATGTATGTTAGTTGCTAATTAGAAAATTTTATGAATAAAAGATTAGAAAAAATACTTACAAATTTCAAATCGCAACAGGGAGCATCAAATTATAAACATATTGTTGATCAAAAATTGATTTTCGATTTGAAAGAAATTGAATCGAAAGATATTGAATATAGCCTTTCGAGGAAATGTGTTTAGGAGGCTAAGTTTGGGAGTTGCTGATACAAAAGTTGTTTCCGAGTTGCTTTGTCGAAATCGAAGAAGTTAAATCAAGGAGGAGATTCGATTTGAAGGAAGACTTCCGAAGATTTAGTCGAGTGGTCAAAGACGTGAGAAGGTTAGTGGATAATTAATCACATGGGAGTGGATAATTAATCACATTGAGAATATCTATAATCATGTAGTGGAAATAGTTACCAAAGGCGGTTGTGTTTCAAAATTGTAATTTATTTTAATTATAATTAATTGTAATTAATGTAATTTTAATTGACCATTATGTAAGGGTAACTTATAAATACTAGGGATTTTCAGTGAAAAGATGTTGGAACTTTTACTCAGAAAAACACTCTAAGCACTCTCACATCCCAGCGTATCCCTGAGTTTGCAATCGAGTTTCCTTTTTCCTGTAGGGTTCCTTCCACCTTCTTCTTATTCTTTTTAATTTCAATCCTGTTTGTATTCTTCATATTTTATTTAATCTTATTCATTAAGTGTTATTCATGTTTCTTTATTTTTTCTGCTGAATTTAGTTTTCAGTATTTTATCATTACCATTTTACATGAAGAAGTCCTTTATTTTAAAAGAAAATAATTTATTGTTTTTCTTTAATTTCTTTAAATTGTTTACAAAATGTTAATTTCTGAATTTTATTTATTAATTTATGAATTTACTGTATTTTAATCCTTTAAATTTAGTCTAATTGAAGGCACTTTGATGCACTATAGAAAACTGGTACTCGCATAGAGGAGTTGGTTTCACTCCCAGACCATTAGAATCGAACCACCTTCGATTTGCTAAAAATCGACAAAACAAATTGGCATGCCCGGTAGGACAGTTTTAAGTCGAAGTGTGTCAAAAGTTATTATTTTCCAGTGTATGTGATTACGAAGTGGGAAGATCATTCACATGGCTGATGAATTGTCAAATGTGAATGGTGGTTCCTCCACCAATGACAGTATACTAGTATCCGTACAACAGGCCGACGTGTCTTCACGTTCGGAAGGTGCAATCAAAACTGAAAGTATAGTCGTCACGACTATTCAAACTGGAAATGTTGGACATAATATTCGTCCACGAGGCCCTGTGCCACCATTTCAGCCTCCATTTACTGCTGGTTGGCCCCTTATGGCCTTCCTGCTGGTTATACTCCATCAGTGAGTGGCTTTGTCCCACCTGTCCGATTTGAGAATGCAAATGGAGTAAATATTATGCAAAACCCACAACAACACTCAGAGTATTCTTGTGAGTATCATGTGGGCTCCACTTCGAATGCTGCAGGTTCAATGACAGCGTATCGACAACAAGTGGAGGAAAGTCATCATGACTTGGTTAATTTATTGACCCAGCAAATGACTACAATTCTGAATCCTATGATGGCCGATCATGAATCGAGATTTGAGTGTCTTGCTAGACAAGTCGAGAGGATCGCTCGAATTGTCGATTATGATGAAGGCGAAAGGCATAATACTCGAGGAACTAATGAGGGGATGGAAAATATTTTTCAAAATAAAAATCATGTTCTAAATCGAGAAAATCCTCGTATAGTTTGACATGAGAATGCTGATGATGTTTTACATGGATTGCGTGGTGGTCGTTATCAGATTACCCGAATCATAAAGGAAGTATTAAAATAAGGGTCGGATTGAATGTTGGCTTTATGAATCAGCCACATTTTGTATCGGCTTTTCCCCAAGTAGTTCAAATGGCTGAAGTGCCAAGAGGGACGAAAAATCTAAAAATAACTACAAAATTTGCTGGAGAAGTCGGAGAATCGGCAACTAAACATGTTGCTCGTTATTTGGTCGAGATTGAAAATTTGGCAAATGATGAAAATTTGAAAATGAAATTTTTTTCCGTCGTCTTTGACGAAGAATGCATTTACATGGTTTTCGAATCATAGACCAAATTCAATTACAACATGGAATCAGTTAGAAACTACTTTTCGCGCTCAGTTCTATCGAGGGGATATGAACATAGCAGTTACTGATTTAGTAGCTTTGAAATGTGAAGTTGGTGAAACCATCGATAATTATTTAATACGTTTCAAAAATGTTAGGAGTAGGTACTATGTCACATTACCCAAAAATGAGATAGTGAAAATAGCAACTATGGGGTTAGGACTTTATATGTGCAGAAAGTTACTTAATGTGCATATTCTTGATTTGGCTCATTTGGCTGAAAAGGTTCGGCAAATTGAGTTAATGAAAAAGGAGAAAGAAAAACATAGAACCGAACAGAGGTCGAAGAGTAATCCGTTTACTCGAAAGGAAAAGGTTGCTTATGTAACCATGGAGTCCTTAAAAGAGGAAGTCGATTTTGAAACAGAAGTCGATTTAGCCGAACTTAAAAAAGGTCCTCCATATGTTTGTTCTTTGTTGAAAAAACTCCTTGGTAATGAGAAGTCGAATGATTCGAAACTTAAAAGTGGAAAGAAATATAGTTTTGATATCTCAAAATTTGATCAGATTTTTGATGTGTTGCTTAAAGATAAACAATTGATTTTGTCTGAGGGTCGAACATTACTTTCCTTGAAAGATTTAAAAGGAAAGCTGAAGAACGAAACTCTCGCGCGATCTAGAATTTTCACAAATAAATTCCCGTTGTAAGTATAACTTCTAGATCGACAAGAATTCCTTTCTTACAAAAGTTTTGGTTGTCACAAGTAACAAACCCCTTTAAAATTAATAACCAAAGTATTTAAACCTCGGGTCGTCTTCTCAAGGAATTGCAGGGAGATGTTCTTATTATTGGTTATGCAAAGGTATACTTTGGGGTTTTTAAAAGGTTTGAACAAGTAATTTAATTGACAAGAAAAATAAATTAATAATTAATAAAACTCTTGGTAAGGTATGAGAATTAGAAGTCCTATCCTAGTTATCCTTATCAACGGTGATGAGAATTGGGTTTTAATCCCACTTAGTTAACCTTTGCTAAACAAAGGAAGGTCAAGTGGACTAATCAATTTGATCCTTAGGTCCTAGTCAACTCCTAAGGGAAGACTAGAGTTATTGGAATTCAAATTAATTAGCAAAAATAACAATTATCAATCACGATGAGTTTGATAACTCAAGAGTCTCCAATTAATCAGTTAAAACCAAGAATATAAAAAGTTAAATAAAAATCATAAATCCGAAATACCTCAATTGCATTAATAAAAGAAAATTAATATAAATATAAAGAGTTCATAAACTAAATTGATAAAATAAATAAAAGGAACATTGAACCTATGATTGCAGAAGATGAAATCCTAATCCTAATATAAATCCTAATCCTAATCCTAATCCTAAGAGAGAGGAGAGAACCTCTCTCTCTAGAAACTACATCTAAACCTAAAATTATGAATTATGAAATTGATTTTTTTTTAGTCTCTACATGTTTCCTGACTTTAATCTGTGTTTCTGGGCCAAAAACTGGGTCAAAACGTGGCCCGAAATCGCCCCCAGCGTATTTTGTTATTTCTGCAGATCGCGCAGGTCACGCGTACGCGTCGTCCACGCGTGCGCGTCATTTAGCGTTTTTCCTTGCCACGCGTACGCGTCGTCCACGCGTTCGCGTCACTTGTGCATATTCAAATCCACGCGTTCGCGTCAGGCACGCGAACGCATCACTGCACTTTCTCCATTTTGCGTGGTTGCGTGAGCCATGCGTCCGCGTCACTTCTCGCTGGTCATCTCCTTAATTTCTTGTGCTCCTTCCATTTTTGCGAGCTTCCTCTCCATTCTCTAAGCCATTCCTGCCTTATAAAGCCTTAAACACTTAACGCACAGATCACGGCATCGAATGGTATAAAGGAGAAATTAAAATACACAATTTAAAGCTTTAGGAAGCAAGTTTTCACTCATAGAATAAATCCCGGAAGGAATTGTAAAACCATGCAAATCATATGAATAAGTGGGTGAAAAGCTGATGAAAACCACTCAAATTAGCACAAGATAAACCATAAAATAGTGGTTTATCAACCTTCCCACACTTAAACATTAGCATGTCCTCATGCTAAGCTCAAGGAGACAAAGAGAATGAATAAGGGAAAGTGAGACTCATGAAATGCATCCTAAATATAAATGCAACTATATGCTAAAATGATTATATCTACTTGGTTAAAAGTAAACAAGTTCTCCAAGACAAATACAAACCAATTTTCACCAATCTAAATCGTACAATAAAAAGCAAGTAAACTTGTAAGAAGACAGCTCATGAAAGCAGGGAACATAGAATCAAGCATCGAACCCTCACTCGTAGTGTATATGCACTCTAATCGCTCAAGTGTCTAGGGTTAATTCACTCTACTTCTTCCCCATTCATGCTTTCTAAACTTTGTTCTTCATCTAACCAATCAACAAATATTTAGCATATCAATGCAAACATCATGAGGTCTTTTCAAGACTGTAATGGGGCTAAGGTAAAGGTAAGGATGCATGTATGGCCAAGTGAGCTAAAATATGAATCTTTGACTAATCTAAGCTCTTACCTAACACACACTCACACTCTATGTAACTCTAAAATCATACCTAGCTACCCATAATTCCCACTTGCGTATCACATACTCATGCACCACATTTTTTATATTTCTTTACTTTTATCACATGTGCATTGATCTTTTATTAAAGCTTAATATTGGGATAATTTTGTCCCCTTATTTATTTAAATATATATATTTATTTATTTTTTTGAATCATAAAGGCAAACATAGCTTATCAATGCACATGGTTTTTTCATTATTTTTCTATTTTGGTTTTTTCATGAGTAGGTTCCCAAATTTCCAATTTTCATAATTAGAAATATGATACATTCCCTTATTAACCCATGTTCCCACAGTTCCCCACACTTAGTTGATGCACAATCTCTATCTTAAGCTAACCAAAGATTCAATTTGGGGTTATTAATTTATTTTTCTGCTTAAGGCTAGTGATGTGGTTATAGAACAGAAGGGGATTAAAAAGGCTCAAAGTGGCTAACAAAGGTAATTGAAAGGGTAGGTTATTTGGGATAAGTGAGCTAAACAAATAATGGCCTCAATCATATGCAAGCATGTAAATATACTAAACATTGGATATATAGAATGAAACAAAGTAAAGAACCCAATCATAAAGAAGAAAACACACAAGAATAAAAATTTATGGTTAAATAATGTAACCATATAAATAAGCTCAAAATCTCACGGGTTGTGTGTTCTTAGCTTTTTAAACTATGTTCCAAATACAACTTCAAACAAGTTCAACACAAAAGTTTTGATTTAAATTAGTGATATTTGTTTCAAAAATAGGGTCTTAGAAGAAACTCATTACTTTAACCAAGCATTAGCTTAATGCATAAAATCAAACAAACATGCAATTAAACATGCAAATGCAATAATGAACAAACAAAGAAAATAAAACAATGGTGTTGGAAAGAAGAAAATAGCTAATCCATGGAGATCGGTATCGACCTCCCCACACTTAAAGATTGCACCATCCTCGGTGCATGCTGAGATGTGCAGGTGGACGGGTTGCGAGCTATAACTGCTGCTATTTCTCTTAAGATTGTGCAGACGGACTAGCTTGTCTCCCTATTAAGAGGCTTTTCCTCTCCCTTCGTGGTGGCCATCCTGAAAGAAGATGGAAAAGAAGAAAAGTAACCCAAAAATAAAGAAAAGAATTACAGTATGGATGGGTTAATGCCAAATAATGAGGGTCTCAATTATATTGTAACTACAACATGCAAGTGAGAAAACAGTAGAGCACATGGCAAATCAAGAGTGCAAAAAATTTGAAATAATGGGGAAGAGAGTGGGTAAGGAGAGATAATATAAATTCATGTCAATGCAAAAGTAATACAGGTATAAAAGATTGTCATTGATTTAAATAATATTACCTAACCAAAATAACACAAGTCACTAAGCACCCAAAATAATTCAAGAGAAGATGCAACAGTTAAATAAGAAAATTTTAACACCAAAGGAAGAATAATGAATTTAGAAAAGAAAATAAAAATATGCACAAAATTAAGATGCAATGAATGAAATATGCAAATAAATTAAGTAAAATAAAATGAAAGATAAGAAGAATGAGAAGGGAAAGAAGGGAAGAAGAAGTAAGTAAGAAAGGAGGGAGGAAAAATTAGGATTGGAGAAGAAAAGATAAGATTTTTGGCACTGATTTGGATAAGCTGTGCGGTGCAGGTGACGCGGACGCGTGTGTCATGCGATCGCGTGGCCTGATTTGTGCGATTGGCGCGAGTGCAGCCTTGCGTTCGCGCAACTCTCTGCTTTAAATGCATTTTTCCAAAAATCTGGGTGACGCGTTCGCGTGGGTGACGCGATCGCGTGAGTGGCCATTTTTGAAAAACGACGCGAACGCGTTGGGCACGCGTTCGCGTGGGAGGGCTTGGGCTTCTAGCACGAGTCCAGCCCCATTCCAGCCCAACATACTGCCATACACCCCTTTACGTCGATTTTACGGAGCCACGCGTTCGCGTGGGTGACGCGGACGCGTGGTGAGGCTATTTCACAAACGACGCGAACGCGTCAGTGACGCGGTCGCGTGGGCGTATTTGTGCCTGAGGCACGCCTCCAGCCACGCTTTCACGTGACTTTCTGTTCACTTTTATTTTCTTCCCAACGCAACTATGACGCGGATGCATCAGCGACGCTTACGCGTCGCGTGCGTATTTTTTTTATATGCAGTATGCAGATGCAAATATAGACTATATGCATGAACACTAAGAAAAATAGTATAAAATAAAACTAAAAAGGAAAGAATATACCATGGTGGGTTATCTCCCACCTAACACTTTTAGTTATAGTCCTTAAGTTGGACATTTGGTGAGCTCCTTGTCATGGCAGCTTGTGCTTGAACTCATCTAGGAATCTCCACCAATGTTTGTAATTCCAATGGCCTCCGGGATCCCAAACTAGGCACAGAAAGCCTTCAAGCAAGTTAAAGCAAGTCACAAGGCCCCAAGAGTGTTGATTGCCAGAATGAATTCCGGGGTCCCAAACCTTGCTTTTTCACCCGTCTTCTTGTTGATCATTAGTGTTTCAACCGGGTGGCAGGCAATCTGAATTCTCACTAAAGTGGCCAAACAACTTCCTAGACCCATTCAGTTGAGCTTTACATCAACCTTTGCATTTAAACTTTGAGCTTTCCACCATATTGAATCTTGCATGACGACTCCTACCACTAACCATCTCCCTCTTACTCTTAAATCCACAAAGAGCTCTAAGCTGACCATCTGTTTCAAGCAAAGCATATTCAAGTGAGCTAATTAAGCTTAGAGATGAGAGATTTACCTACTTGAATGAAGGGATGGATGGTGATGGCTTTGGAGGAGAGGTCTCCAGCAACCTTGGCAAGGTGATTTCCAGCTCCATTCCCTTGGGCTCTTCTTTGACAACTTCCACCTCTTTGCAAGCTTCTTCAATTTCAACCTCTTCCTCTTGGTAGATTTCTTCCAATTCAATCTCTTCTTCATTACTTACCAAGGGCATAGGAGGTTGTGCTTCTTCTTCTTGAATCTCCATCTCAAGTCCAATGGGAGAGGATTCAATTGTAGATAAGAATTCATTAATGATTGAATCCATCTCTTGATCATCCCCTTCAAAGTCTTCAACCATGATATGCTTTGGAGGTTGTACACCCTCCTCAACATCAATTTCAAACTCCTTAGAAGGGGGCTCTATGACTTGAGTTTCCCATGGAGGTTCCGCATCTCCCAAGTCTTCAACTACTTCTTCCTCTTCAACGATCACAGCTTCCTCCAATTGTTCCAATACAAAGTCATGCTGCTCACTGTCCACCGGAGTTTCTAGTGTCTCCTTCATGCTACGTTCTTCAGTAGATTCTCCACATGAAACCGTGGGGGTTCCTTGAGTGCTCAGATGTTGGGAAGCTAATTGATTTACTACCTCGGTTAAGGCAGTCGCTAATTCCAGTACATCCCTTTTCATCTTCGCTTGCCCTTGAAGAAGACCACGAAGGATGTCATCCATTGGAGATTGGGGTGGATATGAGGGTTCATTATTTTGGAGAAAGGGTTCATAATAGGAAGGTGGTTCTTCTTGATAAAGATATGGAGATGGTGAATATTGAGGTGGTGGTTCTGGGTGTGGTTCATATGGTGGTTGGTATGGTGGATATAGGTTAGGGTCATATGGTGGTGTTTGGTGGTAAGGGGCTTGTGAGTATGGTGGTTTAAAATTACATGAAGGAGGAGGTTCATAGGTAGTTTGTGGTGGGTGTTGATTGTCGCGAAGAGGTCCACCATAACCATTGTCTTGGTGCGCATCATAGAATGGTTGTTGATAGTGCCTTGGAGGTGGTTGTTGCCAAGAGGGAATCCTTGTGGCTCCTCCCATCTTTGATTATCCCATCCATGACCCAAGCTTTCATTGTAATCTCCTCTTCCTGTAACATGATTGTGACCAAACTCATAGCCAAACGGGTGGGAATTCATAATAGCTAATAAAAATTAAAAACAAAAAAAATAAAAACAAATAAATAGGTAAAAGGAAAATATTTACAATAACCAATAATAAGGCACACGTTTGCAATTCCCCGGCAATGGTGCCATTTTGAAGAACGAAACTCTCGCGCAATCTAGAATTTTCACAAATAAATTCCCGTTGTAAGTATAGCTTCTAGATCGATAAGAATTCCTTTCTTACAAAAGTTTTGGTTGTCACAAGTAACAAACCCCTTTAAAATTAATAACCGAAGTATTTAAACCTCGGGTCGTCTTCTTAAGGAATTGCAGGGAGGTGTTCTTATTATTGGTTATGCAAAGGTATACTTTGGGGTTTTTAAAAGGTTTGAACAAGTAATTTAATTGACAAGAAAAATAAATTAATAATTAATAAAACTCTTGGCAAGGTATGAGAATTAGAAGTCCTATCCTACTTATCCTTATCAACGGTGATGAAAATTGGGTTTTAATCCCACTTAGTTAACCTTTGCTAAACAAAAGAAGGTCAAGTGGACTAATCAATTTGATCCTCAGGTCCTAGTCAACTCCTAAGGGAAGACTAGAGTTATTGGAATTCAAATCAATTAGCAAAAATAACAATTATCAATCACGATAAGTTTGATAACTCAAGAGTCTCCAATTAATCAGTTAAAGCCAAGAATATAAAAAGCTAAATAAAAATCATAAATCTGAAATACCTCAATTGCATTAATAAAAGAAAATCAATCTAAACATAAAGAGTTCATAAACTAAATTGATAAAATAAATAAAAGAAACATTGAACCTGTGATTGCAGAAGATGAAATCCAAATCCTAATATAAATCCTAATCCTAATCTTAATCCTAAGAGAGGGGAGAGAACCTCTCTCTCTAGAAACTACATCTAAACCTAAAATTATGAATTATGAAATTGATTTTTTTTATTCTCTGCATGTTTCCTGACTTTAATCTGTGTTTCTGGGCCGAAAACTGGGTCAAAACGTGGCCCAAAATCACCCCCAGCGTATTCTGTTATTTCTGTAGATCGCGCAGGTCACGCGTACGCGTCGTCCACGCGTACGCGTCATTCATCACTTTTCCTTGCCACGCGTATGCGTCGTCCACGCGTTCGCGTCACTTGTGCATATTCAAATCCACGCGTTCGCGTCAGGCACGCGAACGCGTCACTGCGCTTTCTCCATTTTGTGCGGTCGCGTGAGCCATGCGTCCGCGTCGCTTCTCGCTGGTCATCTCCTTAATTTCTTGTGCTTCTTCCATTTTTGCAAGCTTCCTCTCCATTCTCTAAGCCATTCCTGCCTTATAAAGCCTGAAACACTTAACGCACAGATCACGGCATCGAATGGTATAAAGTAGAAATTAAAATACACAATTTAAAGCTTTAGGAAGCAAGTTTTCACTCATAGAATAAATCCAGGAAGGAATTGTAAAACCATGCAAATCATATGAATAAGTGGGTGAAAAGCTGATGAAAACCACTCAAATTAGCACAAGATAAACTATAAAATAGTGGTTTATCAAAAGCCTTATTGCAAATTTCATCAGGCAACAAGTCATTCGACTAACAGTTGTGTTCGTTTCAGGGATTTGATTCAGGAGGCATGGAAGGTCGTTTGAAATTTGATGATGGCAAAAAGGAAATGAAGGTCGATGTGGATCCCTTCGAAACCGATGCCAGTTATGTGGAACCCTATTTTGGAGTGAATATGGTGGGGATGTTTTATGATTTTGATGTGGCTCTTGATGATTTCGAGTCACAGGTAAGAGCTGTGTACCCTAGAACAGGGGTTGGTTTGTTAGACTTCTTGGTTCAGCAAAAAATTAAAGACCGAGACGTATCTCTGTGTCCACGGTGTAATGCTGTCTTCGATGCTGAAGCAGTGGCAATCTTTGAAAAGGAAAGAATGAAAAAGGAATTAGCTCACAGAGAGGAGCAAGCACGTTAGAGACAACCGATTCGACCTGTAGAAGGTTCTGGTTCAAAGATTTCTCTACATGATGTGGATGCACCTTTGAGTCGATCTCAGGCTGTTGGTGTACAGTGGATCAGAAATTGTCAAGAGTTCTAAAGGCGTGATCACTTATATCGACGCAATCCTCAATGGGGACATAGAGTGCCGTCTCGAAGCAAATATGCTGCTTTTCGAGGACGAGCCAGAGGATACCCAAGAGGAAGAGGAGGATGGAGAAATTTTCATCAGAATAAGAAATCTCAAGTTGATACCGGGAAGGAAGCAAGTAAGGGGGTAACTCCTTTAGTGCACTCCCGAATTATCTTTCCTTCTAATGGGGAGACTTATCCTAAGGAGATTCCATCGCCAGCTAAGATGGATAATGGGAAGGCAATTGCTCAGTCTTCCGGGGTAGATAAAGATGCCGATGTCGATGAAGAATATTTCGACGAGGGAGATGATGATATGGTGGGGACGATTTCGATAATCCCTACTGAGTATCTTGGGGAATGTGAAGGTAATCCAGATGAGGATTACGATCAAGAAGATGAAGAGGCTTTTTCTTTTATTCGTATAGAAGATGAGCTAGGTGTTTTCCTTCACCCTACCGAAAAGCAAATGTCTCATTTGCGCCCTCTTCACATTGTTGCTATTGTGAATGGGTACAAGATAAACAAGGTACTGATTGATGGTGGGGCGGCAATAAGTCTCTTGCCTGAAAGAATGCTGGGAATAGTAGGGAAACATGTTAGTGAGTTGGTCCCTACAAATATTGCTGTAACTGATTTTAGTGGGAATTCCACACCAACAAAAGGGTTGGTTACCTTAACTGTAAAAGTGGGGTCATCAGAGAGACACTTAGTGTTTGTAGTGGTGCCCTCGAGGGCGAGTTATAACGCTTTTACTTGGGAGAGATTGGATTCATGGAGTAGGTGCAGTGCCATCTACAGTGCATCAAAATGTGCTTCTATGGACTGAGGATGGCAAGCCTGAAATTGTCAAAGCAGATTCGAGTCTTTATGTCGAACAAATGCATGCCGATTTTAGGATATATAATCGCAAATTGAAGCCCTTAAATATTGATCGATCTCTGAACCCTTACAATTGTGAAGGTTGTTATTTGACTTCGGAGGGACTGTCAGTGAAGTTGCGCTACCCAGACATGCCCTATGAACCAACAGGTTTGGATTGTGATTCTTGAAGGCCTTGAAGACTGAACCATGGCCTAGGTTGAGGAAATTTCTGATTACCTGGTAACTTTGCATAATTATTTAAGTAATTTTCAAGCTTTAGAAAATAAAGATGATTCTTCTGATAAAGTTGAGTCAGATAGGATTAATAGGTTTGTTAGTAGTAATATGTTTGATTCGACACCTCTAGTCGAATGTAGTAATGATTTTCCTATTATTTGTAATGAAGTTAATGATATGAGTCAGACTGCTAATTTAATAGCAGAGGCTCATTGTTTAAAGAATAAAAGTTGAGATGATTTAATCAAAGATCAAGTGTCAACTCATTCTCATGATGTTATCGATTTTACTTTTGATTGTATTTATGCTTTGGAGCCTTTGGGATTTGAAAAATGTACAACTGAATATGATCATTATAAGGGATTTAAATCCCAAGATCCTTTGGAAGAGGTTAATTTGGGAACCCATGATGATGCTCGAGTTACATATATTTGTAAAGATCTTAGTGATCCTTTTTGAACTAATCTGATAAATTTGTTATATGAGTTTAAAGATTGTTTTGCATGGGATTACCATGAAATGCCTGGTCTCGATCGATCGTTAGTAGAACATCGATTAGCATTTAAACCCAATGCTCAACCTGTGAAACAAACCCCTAAACGTTTTTCTCCTGAAATCAATATGAAAATTAAGGAGGAGATTGAACGCTTGATTAAAGCTAAATGCATTCGAACCGCTCGTTATGTGGAGTGGGTATCAAATATAGTTCCAGTGATGAAGAAAAATGGAAAATTGAGGGTGTGTATCGATTTTCGAGATTTGAATAATGCTACTCCAAAAGATGAGTATTTCATGCCAATTGCAGATATGTTAATCGATTCTGCAGCAGGAAATGAAGTTCTAAGCTTCATGGACGGTTATTCTGGATATAACCAAATTTTTATTGCAGAGGATGACGTGGCTAAAACTTCTTTCCGTTGTCCTGGGGCGTTAGGTACGTATGAATGGGTGGTTATGCCTTTCGGTTTAAAAAATACTGGAGCAACGTATCAACGAGCAATGAATGCCATTTTTCATGAGTTTATTGAAAAATTTATGGAGGTATATATTGATGATGTAATGGTCAAATCCATTTCTTTAGATCAACATATAGATCATTTAAGAAAGGCGTTCTTGACTATGAGGAAAAAGGGTTTGAAAATGAATCCTTTGAAGTGCGCTTTTGGTGTATTGGCAGGAAATTTCTTAGGTTTTGTCGTTCATAAAAAGGGGATAGCTATCGACAAAAACAAAGCAGATGCAATATTAGCTTTGTCTGCACCCAAGTTGAAAAAGGAAGTACAATCATTTTTGGGGAAAATTAATTATCTTCGAAGGTTCATTTCAAAACTTTCGGATCGAACTAGGGTGTTTGCGCCTCTAGTAAAATTAAAGAATGGCTCGAAATTTGAATGGACTGCAGAACATCAGTTAGCATTCGATTCGATTAAAACTTATTTGGCTAAAGCTCCGATTATGGCGAACGTTCGTCCATTTGAACCTTTAAAATTATATATTGCAGCAACTGAGAATTCGATTGGCTGTATGTTATCCCAAGATGATGAAGATAAGCATGAACATGCAGTTTATTACCTTAGTCGAGTTCTAACTGATATCGAAACAAGGTATTCACCGACAGAAAAGTTATGTTTGTCATTATATCATGCTTGTATGAAATTAAAGTGTTATATGGTAGCTAAATCGGTGAAGGTGATAGCGCAGACTGATATTATTAAGTATATGCTTAGTTTCCCTATGTTAAGGGGGCATTTGGGAAAATGAATGTTAGCATTAATAGAGTTCGATTTGCAATATGTCCCATCGAAGGCTGTAAAAGGACAGGTCATTGCAGACTTTCTTGTGGATAATTCGAAAGATCTGAATGACCAGGGGGCACATATTATTGATGTAGAGGTTAAATATTGGAAATTATATTTTGATGGATCTAAGCACAAAGATGGTGCAGGGGTTGGAATCTTCATTATTTCGCTTGAGGGTATTCCATCAGAATTTTTGTTTGAATTAAAATATCCTTGCTCTAATAATGTCGCTGAATATGAGGCTTTAATTTTAGGTCTCGAGATTTTAATTGACAAAGAAGCTTTAGAGGTTCAAATTCTAGGAGATTCACAGTTGGTTTTAAAGCAGTTATCAAAAGAATTTAAATGTAATAATGAAACGTTACAGAAATATTTGGTAACTGCCTGGGAAATGTTAACTTCTTTTCGAAAGGTTTTTTTGGTGCATATCTCCAGAATTCATAATGAAATTGCTAATGAATTGGCCCAAATTGCTTCAAAATATCGGGTTAGCCCAGAAATTATTAGAAAATTTTCTAGTATCCATCAAATTTTAGTACCTGCAAGTGAAAAAGAAGTGTTGTGTATGGATGAATGGGAGGATTCTGATTGGAGAAAGCTTATTGCTCAGTATTTGAAAGATTCCAATACTGCAGTTGATAGAAAAATTAAATTGAGAGCAATGAATTTTGTTTTATTGGCTGATGAGTTATATAAAAAAGGGATTGATGGAAGTTTATCAAGATGTTTGGGTCGAGAAGATCAGAATGTTGCTTTGGGCGAAGTTCATAATGGAATTTGTGGTGCTCATCAAGCAGGAAGGAAGATGAGATGGGTGTTATATCGAAATCATGTATATTGGCCGTCTATGATAAAAGATTGTATTGATTATGCAAAAGCATGTCAGGAATGTAAGAAACATGGTTCAATACAACAAATTCTGGCAGCTGAGTTACATTCGATAATAAAGCCATGGCCATTTAGAGGTTGGGCTTTGGATCTAATTGGCTTGATTCATCCTCCTTCACCAAAACAACATAAGTTTATCTTAGTGGCTATTGATTATTTTACGAAGTGGGTTGAGGCATTCCATTAGTAGAAGCCGGGCAAACTGAGATAATTGATTTTATTGAGAAAAATATTATGCATCGATTTGGAATTCCTCAGACATTAAGTACTGACCAAGGAACTATGTTTACTGGTCAAAGAATTAAAAACTTTGCAGCTTCAAGGAATATTAGTATGGTCACTTCGACTCCTTATTACGCACAAGCTAACGGCCAAGTTGAAGCAGCAAATAAGATATTGATAGGTTTAATTAAAAAGCATATTGGGAATAGGCCTCGAACATGGCATGAAACTTTGAGTCAAGTGTTATGGGTTATCGAAATTCACCAAGAGGTTCGACAGGAACCTCACCTTATAAATTGGTATATGGCCATGATGCAGTATTACCATTGGAAATTAATTTGAATACTTTGAGGGTATCGAAACAAAACGATTTGTCGGTTGATGATTATTGGAATGCAATGTTCGATGAATTAAATTAATTAGATTCAGAACAAATCTTGGCATTAGAGAATATAATTTGACAGAAAGAAAGTATTACTCGATGTTATAATCGTCGAATTTCTAAAAAATTTTTCAAACAGGCGAATTGGTTTTGAAAGTTATTTTACCAATGGAAAAGAAATCGAGATTTCTTGGTAAGTGGTCCCATAGTTGGGAAGGTCCTTTTCAAGTGATAGGGACATATTTTGGAAATGCTTATCAAATTAAAGATATCGAGTCAGGAAAGGTGATTAGCTCAATTAATGGAAAATATTTAAAACTTTTTCATTGTTGGCAAACATAGAAAATCCAGCATGCATAAGGTTTAAAAGAGACAAAAGTCATTACAAAATGAAAGGAAAAGTTTAAGGCACCAGTAATTTAGCCAGAACATAGCGCAGTTTTGTTCTTTTGTTTTCCAAAGTTGTGAGCATCCCAGTTTGTTTAGATTTATCAATCTGGATCTCCTCAAGCTGTTGTTTGACTTTTTCTCGCTCAGTGTTGATTGAGACAAGCTGTTGGATAAGGAGATGTTGTTCTTGCTGAGCTACAATCAAAGGCTTGGCCAAGGTGGTCCGATTCTGGCGGAGAGTAGCGAGTTGTTCTTGAATTAAAGCCAATTCCACTTCGAGCCGTGCCTCTTCTTGATCGTGAAAGGCTTGGACAGAAATAGCACGGGCAATCTTTAAATTAAACTCATCACGAGCAGCTTTGATTGGTTGAGCAGTTGCTTGGAAGTTTTCAATTTTGGATACGGCTGTGGCTTCTTGATTTTCAATTTCTTGAAATTGAAAATGGAATGTGACACTTTCCTCAATGAGTTGTTTAAATCCTTGAATTAAATAAGAATGGGGAGTGTTGGTTGGGATTTTAAAAGATGAGCTTAGAAGAGAGGTCAAAAGTTGATTAAGGATTGGGTCATTAACCCACGCGGCAGGAGGATGATCCAAGAGCTTGATGAGCGTGACGAACGATATTTTTGCCAGTAAAGAATGTCATAAAAATAGTCGCGTTGTAGATATAGTTTCTAAACCAACAAAAATCCCTTTCGTGCAAACGTTTTGGTTGTCACAAGTAACAAACCCCTTTTAAATTGATAACCGAGTATTTAAACCTCGGGTCGTCTTCTCAAGGAACTGCAGGGAAGTATGTTCTTATTATTGGTTATGGAGATTGTAGATTGGGGTTTCAAGAATGAGGAACAAATAACTTAATGGTGGGTAAATTAAATGGCAACTAAAATAAATAAATAACTGCAAAGCAAACTTTTGACAAGGTATGAGAAATTGGAAGTCCAGCCTTAGTTATCCTTATCAATAACAATGAAAGTTGAATCTTAATTCCACTTTGTTAACCTTTACTCAGATAAAGGAAGGTTAAGGGATTAATTGGTTTGATCTTCGAATCCTATTTATTTCCTACGAAAAGATTGGAATTATGGAAGTTCAATTCAATTAAAAAAGATAACAATTATCAATTATGCTGTTGAATTGGATAACTCCTGAGTTACTGATTTCTTAACCAAGACCAAAAGGAGAAAAATAAATCTACTTGGAATAAAAATGTCTTCAGAGTAAAAGTAACAATAGCATGAATAAGAGAAATCAATATTAAACTGAAATACCTCAAATAACATTAATTCAAATAATCTGTAACATGAAAGGATTCATAAAGTAGCTTGCAAAAGTAAATAAAAGGAATATTGAACCTGATCAAAGAGATAATCCTGAAAGTGAATAAAAATCATAAATCTAAACCCTAATCCTAAAGAGAGAGAGAATCTCTCTCTAAACTAAATCTAATTCATGGAAAGCAAAAATTGGCGAGCTCTCCCTGAATGGATGCATTCCCTCACTTCATAACCTCTGGTCTATGCCTTCTGGACTTGGATTTGGGCCAAAAAGGGCTTCAAAAATCGCTGGGAGTGTTTTCTGCAATTTCTGGTGCGTGGCCTTTGTCACGCGTCCGCGTAGGTCACGCGGTCGCGTCATTCGGAGCTTTTCTTGCCATGCGGTCGCGTCAGTCATGCGACCGCGTCATGTGCGTTCTGCTTAAGGCGCGCGGTCGCGTCAGTCATGTGGCCGCGTCGCTGCTTCTTCGCGTTTGGCACGCGATCGCGTCGTCCATGCGATCGCGTCGTCCATGCGATCGCGTGGATGCCAGTTTCTTCAAGGACTCTGTTTTGTGCTTTCCTTCCATTTTTGTATGTTTCCTTTCCATCCTTTGAGTCATCTCTGCCGTAGAAGATCTGAAACTACTCAACACACTGATCACGGCATCGAATTTAAATAAAGGTAATTAAAATAATTAATTTTAAAGCATAGGAAACATATTTTTCACATACATCACATAATAAGGAAGGAGAAGTAAACCATGCAATTAATATGAATAAGTGGGTAAAGGATTGAATAAATCACTCAAATTAAGCACAAAATATATCATAAAATATGGGTTTATCAACCTCCCCACACTTAAACAATAGCATGTCCTCATGCTAAATCCAAGGGAATAAGTAAGGTTAAAGTGATGGGATGTCATGCAATGCAATCTAATCTAAATGCAACTACCTAAATGCAACATGCAATTCGAATTTATTCACTCATATATAAAGCTTACAGATAGTTAAATTAATTCACATTCTCAAGGAGTCATATATATAAGCACTTTTACAATTGAGATGGGAGAAAAAGCATTTTGTGAACTTGCAAGATAATTAGATAATTCAAACAGAGATAAATGTTAATGAGCTATTGAACCCTCACTGGATTTGTGTTTACTCTCTAGTCACTCAGTGTTTATTGGGTTAATCACTCTATTTCTCTTTTTATTCTTCCTTTCTATAACTTTGTTCTTCATCTAACCAATCAACAATTATAGAATACAGTCATACCAAAAATCATGAGGTCTTTAATTAAGGTTGTAATGGGGCCAAGGTAAAGGTAAGGATATATGTATAAGGCTAAGTGAGCTAATAAGTGAATCCTTAATTAGACTAAGATCTCACCTAACATACATACTTAGTAAAACAAAACTTCTTTACCTATTTTCCCATATTTTCCCACTTGATGCTACATGCTCATGTTTCAATTTTTATTTTTATCCCATGTGCATTACTTTTATTCTGCGTTTGGGGAATTCTTTTGTATCCCTTTATTAAATACTGAAAAATAACACCTTTTTTTTAAATGTACATCGTAATTTAATCACTTTGATTTCTCATGAGCATGCTTCCCAAAATTTCTTAATTTGAGTTATTTTATTCCTTTCAACTTTTCTACCTTTTGTTTTTATCATCCATGTTCCCAATAGGTTTCCCACATTTTAAACTATTCATAATTCTCTATCTTAAGCTAACCAAGGATTCAACTTGGAATTTTATTTTGTTTTTCTGCTTAAGGCTAGTAGTGTGGCTAATAGAATAAAAGGGGATTTAAAGGCTCAAGGGGGCTAACAAGGGTGATGTAAAAGGTAGGTTATTTTGGGATAAGTGAGCTAAAATCAAATAATGGCCTCAATCACTCTCTTGGTATATATCTACATTCTATATTCTATATTCTATAATCGGACATATAGATTAAAACAAAGTAAAGAATACCAGAATATAAAAGAAGGGCGGAACATACAGGAATAAAAAATTATGGTTTGAATGTAACCATACAATGAAGCTCAAAACTCACAAGCTATGTGTTCTCTAGCTCAAAAATCATTTATCATTTATGTATGTCATGCAGGTTTAGTTAAAAATTCTCATTATTCTCAATGTAAAATTTATATTGAATGGCTTTAAAGTTCTAGTGTTTCTCCTTGATGAAGTGTTGTTAACTTAACTACATGATGTAATGCTATATATACAAGGTTTATGGATTTAAATCTGTTATGTTCAAGTTCCTAGCTTACTTCCTTTTTATATTTTCAATTTAAACTAAGCTATCTTATGATAAAAAGGGTAAACCATACTAATCAATCCACAATTTCTATAACTAATAAGTTAGAATTGCAACTAAGTGGCTAAAATATGAACTAAAAATGCAAAATGCAGAAAATAGAGTAAAAATACATAAAAGTAGCAATGTATAAATACTCAGAAAATAAAAATAAAAATAAAGAGAAAAATACAGAAAAATATCCAAAATAAAAGAAAAAGAGTCTGTAGTGGTTCACCAAGATAATACGCCAGAGATGGCGACCTCCCCACACTTAAAATGAAGCATCGTCCCTGATGCTCACTCAAGCAGGGTGTGAAGGGGTGTCATCACTGGAAGGGATGGTAGCTGGTGTCTTTGTGGTGGCTGGCTGAATGTCCGATTGCTGGAGAGGAGGGACTGTCTGAATGGGGATCTCAGGATCTGCTGCCTGGATCTGATAGGGTGCTGCCTGCTGGGTGTCTGCCTGCTCTGCCTCTCCCTGGGGATGGGTCTCTGCCTCGGGTGCATCCGCTTCCTCCTCAGATGCCTCGGATGGTGTGTCAGGCTCGGAGGAGATGTCGCCGGATCGTATCATCAGCTTCAGGTGCTCATAGCGGCGCTTGTTGCGACGCTCCATCTGGTCAAGTCATCGAAACAAGCGGTGCACCAGATGATAGACATGCTCTGTGGCAGGTGGAGGTGCAGTGGTGGTGGCAGGGGTAGGTAGTGCAGCAGTGGAGGAAGAGGGACCGGCAGATGGTGTAGCTGTATCATCAGCAGTGGCAGTCAGGAATGGAGGTCTGTAGCCCAAGGCCAGGAAGTTCCTGCTGTGCGGGATAAGCTTCTTGCACTCTGCAGCAGGTGGCCTCTCATCAGCATCCTCCCATGGCACGTCAGCTCGACGGCCCAGCTGTGTAACCAGATAGGGAAAGGGAAGAGTGCCGCAGACATGGACCCTGGCCATATAGTGCCGGATAAAACGTGGCAGGTACAGGTCCTTGCCCTTCATCACACACCAAAGGAGGGTGATCATAGCAGCTGGTATCTCAGTCTCGTGAGTACTCGGCATGATGTAGTTGCTGAATATCTGATGCCAAAGCCGAGCCTCATCATTCAGGTAGTCTGGCCCATGATCCAAGGAACTGTCGGGTCAAGGGCGATCCTTGCCTTGACTGCGTCCCAGTCAAACTTTATAAAGCGCATATCCTCTTCAGCTTTCTGATAGCCATCTGTCTGATCAGTCCTAGGCAGAAGCTTCAGAACTTCTTCTATTGCCTTCTCAGTAACCAGAATCTGCTTCCCTCTGAGGTTCACGACATCTAGGGAAGTTTTGAAGTAGTTACAGTGGAATTCCCTAACCCAAGATGCATTAACCTCAGTCAGAGGTCTCTCCAGAAAGAACCAACCTCTTTGTTTGATATGATCAGAGGTATATTGCTGGAGTTCTTCTGGGATCTTCAAAGTCCGCTCCAGGTATAGGTTCCTGGAGTTTGCAAACACCGGATACCTCAGCTCACAGTATCGGTTTGCAAACTTTACTGAGTCATTGGCGGGAAGTAGCTGGTCGGCCTTCTCCTGCGGGGTAAAGGCTTTCTCCCGCGAGGAGGCATCATGCATGAGGTCGATGATAGACACGGAGGCTTCTCCTCTTTTCCTTTTGCCAGAAGTGGCCTTGTCTTTTCCCTTTCTCTGGGAATCTGACATCCTGAAAAACAGAAAATCAGGATATAATAAAAATAGGAAGGCAAATAGGCAATTAATCAAAGAAAACACAAAGTGGCAAAGGAGCAATAGGATAATGAATATGAGTTAAGTAAAATGTGCATTTAGGATTTGTATATGAGTGAAAAGTCTGAAAAGAAGAAAACACAATCCAAAATGTAATTGAATGCAAGTTAAATAGAAAAATTAACATCACGCTTTGGTTAGAATGTTAAAAGAAAGTGAAAGAAAAGCAAGAAAAAAGAAGTTTTGAAAAGGTTAGGTTGGTTAGAGTTAAAATTAGTGAGTTAGTGAAAATGGGTTAAAGTAAGAGGCATAATGAAAATAGTCCAAGTAACAAGTAATCACATGTAGAAGCTATAGGTAACTCATATTCAAACAAGTAAAAATAGTTTGATGATGATTCAAATAGAGATAAAGAAAGCAAAAATAGGAATCAAACATCAAAATTGCGATTTATGAACCAGGAGATCAAAGAAAATAAGAATGCGTGCCTAAGCATTTATGAATTGGTTTGGTGAAATTATAGGAAAGCACAGTTGAAAATGCCAAAACCAAGACATGAACAGAAATATTTTACAAAAATTTAGGCAGCATTCCGGCTAAAATAGGACTTTCCCAGAAAATAAACAGTAATCAAGCAGTTCATATGAATCCAAATTAAAGCTTGCAATTACATATACGGAATATAAACATGAAAGTTCAATGTAAATAGCAGTAAATGCAGGAAAGTACAGCATATGAACATGAACACAGCAACAACAGAATTGCAGATTTGATAAAACAGAAACAAGAACAGTGCAAATAAACAGACCTAAATCCACTAACCACATCCTAGGCTGCCTAACAACCTAAAATCCACTACAACATGCATATCTAACTAGCCTAAACATGAACATAAACGGAAAAATAAGAATAACTACGAATGGATAAAAGGGACTGCGTGTTGCGGAACCTGGAAGGCCGAATAATGAGAATAGGCAGAAAGGTGGCTGGGGGTGGTAATGATGGTGGCGTCCGGTGGTGGGCACGGCGGCTGGCGGTGGTGGGCACGGCGGCGTAGCTGTTCGGGGCAGGGGGAAGAGGGGGGAGAGAGGTTGTGTTGCTGGTGGAAGGGGGTTGCGGTTGGGACAGTTGGCGGCGGTGGGTGGTGGCGCGGAGGGGAGCAGTGGCGAGGGAGGAGGGGGAAAGAAGAGGGAGGAAGAAAGAAGGGGGAAGGAGGGAGGGGGTGGGTGGCGGCGGCGGCGGCGTCTAGGTGGTCGGCGGCGTCTGGGTGGTGGCGCGGTGGTGGCTGGGTGGTGGTGGTTGAGGGTTGGGGGAGAAGAGAGGGAGAAGAAGAGTTGGGGGGTGTCGCGACTGATGGGGTTTCGCGTGACTGGGGGGGTTATATTTTTGAATCCACGCGGCCGCATAGGGCACGCGGTCGCGTGGCTGGAGCGAAAAAGGTGGTTGACGCGATCGCGTGGATGACGCGATCGCGCGGAGGGCAAAAAGAGTAAATGACGCGATCGCATGGGGCAGGCGATCGCGTCGCTGGAATTTGTGCTAAACGCATGAATCCAGCGTCGTTTCAGTGTAACTCTCTGTCTCCTTGGGTGTGTTCGTGCTATCCATGTGACGCGGTCGCGTCGCTCACGCGGTCGCGTGGGATTGATTGTGTGCAAGTGACGCGATCGCATGGGGCATGCGATCGCGTGGGCCATTTTGTGCTAGACGCACAATGGCCGCACGATTCCAGCCCAACTTTCTGGACGTTGGATCTTTACGCCGATCTCTAGGTCACGCGGCTGCGTGGATGACGCGGTCGCGTGGGAAGTGTAGTTCGCTATTTGACGCGATCGCATGGATGATGCGGTCGCGTCGCGCACCCTTTTTTTTATGCAGAATGCAGAATGCAATGTTTAATGTGAATGCTATGCATGATTCCAGGTTTAATAATAAAATAAAATAAAACTCAAAAACAAACAAGACTAAATGAAATTAAAATTGCAAAAGAAACGATCATACCACAGTGGGTTGTCTCCCACCTAGCACTTTTAGTTAAAGTCCTTAAGTTGGACATTTGAAGAGCTTCCTGTTATGGTGGCTTGTGTTTAAATTCATCTAGAAATCTCCACCAGTGCTTGGAATGCCAATAGCCTCCGGGGTCCCAAACTAGGCATGTAAAGCTTCTGAGCAGTTTCAAACAGATTTTCAGGCTCCCGGGGTGACGAATGTCAGAATAGATTCCTGGATCCCAAGCCTTGTTTTTAAATCCGCCTCCATTTTGATCTATATTTTTTCATCCGGGCGGTTTAGAAAGTGGATTCTCACCATAGTGACCAAACGTTTTCCGAGATCCATTTAATTGAGCATGATACCAATCTGTGCACTTCGATTTGAAGCGTGGAACCTTATTGAACCTTGTACACTAGCTCTGAGTACGAGCCATTTCCCTCTTACTCTTAAAGCCACAGAGAGCTCTAAGCTGGCCATCTGTTTCAAGCAAACCATATTCAAGTGAGAAAGTAAAGTTAAAAGTTAAGGATTGTACCCACTTGAAGCTTGTATTGGGTGGTAATGGCCTTGGGGAAGGTGTTTCTGGTGGTTCTGTAAGTTCTGCTCCCTAGTAATCTTCTGTGAATTCCTCCACTTCTTCGCAAGATTCTTCAAATGCATCATCACCCTGGTCAAAGTCTTCTACGTCTTCCTCATCACTTGAGTCATAGATTGGAGGTTGAGAGAAATCTACCTCTGCATCATCCTCGTATTCAATTGGAGAAGATTCGTCGATCTCAGAGAACTCACTTGCAGATGCAAGTTCATTACTAAGAGAACTTGACTTGTGACTATCATCATCAAGAGAATTTACTTCTTGGATTATTCCGTCTGATTCTTTATAAACGACTTGCCTTGGGGATTGTGCTCTATCCTCCTTAGCATTAACTATAATGTCCTTGACGGATTTCTCCTCAGCTCTGGATTCCCATGGGGGTTCTGCGTCTCCTAGATCTTCAACCAACTCTTCTTCTTGTACAATGACAGCCTCTTCTACTTGTTCGAGTACGAATTCATGCTCTGTCTTGTCCACTGGAGTTTCTAATATCTCCTTCATGCTACGCTCTTCATTAGATTGTCCACATGGGGCTGTGGTTGGTCCTTGAATGTTCGAGCATCTAGAAGCTAATTGAATTACTGCTTGCTCCAGTTGTCGAATGGTTGCTTGAAGCTTATTTACTATTTCCTTGAGGCGAACCTCTGATTCTCGGGGTGATGGATTTGGACATGATACATAGGAAAGTGGTGGTGCTTGGGAGTGACTGGATTGGAAATGGGGTAAATAGGGATCATGTGGTGGCGAATGGTGAAGAAAAGCTTGTGAGTGTGGTGGTTCGGGGTTATGTTGAGAGGATGGTCTACAGGCGTGGGGTGGGGCTTGTCGGTAGTTACAAGGTTGTCCACCATATCTATCAGCTGGATATGCATTGTAGAATGGTCTTTGTCCATGATATCTTGGAGGGTGTTGTTGCCTAAAGGGGTGATTAGATCCTCTTGGCTCCATCCATCCTTGATTGGTCTGACCTTGATGCGATCCCATATCCCTGCTGTAACTTCTATTTTCTTCAACAAAATTAGAACCAAACTCAAAGCGAGGGGGTGAGAATTCATGGTAGCAAATAAAAATAAAAAGGGAAAACAAAAATAAATAAACAAGCAAAAGAAAAATATTTACAAGAACCAATAATAAGGCACACGTTAGGAGTTCTCCGGCAACGGCGCCATTTTGACGAGCGAGATTTTTGCCAGTAAAGAATGTCATAAAAATAGTCGCGTTGTAGATATAGTTTCTAAACCAACAAAAATCCCTTTCGTGCAAACGTTTTGGTTGTCACAAGTAACAAACCCCTTTTAAATTGATAACCGAGTATTTAAACCTCGGGTCGTCTTCTCAAGGAACTACAGGGAAGTATGTTCTTATTATTGGTTATGGAGATTGTAGATTGGGGTTTCAAGAATGAGGAACAAATAACTTAATGGCGGGTAAATTAAATGGAAACTAAAATAAATAAATAACTGCAAAGCAAACTTTTGACAAGGTATGAGAAATTGGAAGTCCAGCCTTAGTTATCCTTATCAATAACAATGAAAGTTGAATCTTAATTCCACTTTGTTAACCTTTACTCAGATAAAGGAAGGTTAAGGGATTAATTGGTTTGATCTTCAAATCCTATTTATTTCTTAAGAAAAGATTGGGATTATGGAAGTTAAATTCAATTAAAAAAGATAACAATTATCAATTATGCTGTTGAATTGGATAACTCCTGAGTTACTGATTTCTTAACCAAGACCAAAAGGAGAAAAATAAATCTACTTGGAATAAAAATGTCTTCAGAGTAAAAGTAACAATAGCATGAATAAGAGAAATCAATATTAAACTGAAATACCTCAAATAACATTAATTCAAATAATCTGTAACATGAAAGGATTCATAAAGTAGCTTGCAAAAGTAAATAAAAGGAATATTGAACCTGATCAAAGAGATAATCCTGAAAGTGAATAAAAATCCTAAATCTAAACCCTAATCCTAAAGAGAGAGAGAATCTTTCTCTAAACTAAATCTAATTCATGGAAAGCAAAAATTGGCGAGCTCTCCCTGAATGGATGCATTACCTCACTTCATAACCTCTGGTCTATGCCTTCTGGACTTGGATTTGGGCCAAAAAAGGCTTCAGAAATCGCTGGGAGCATTTTCTGCAATTTCTGGTGCATGGCCTTTGTCACGCGTCCGCGTGGGTCACGCGGTCGCGTCATTCGGAGCTTTTCTTGCCACGCGGTCGCGTCAGTCATGCGACCGCGTCATGTGCGTTCTGCTTAAGGCACGCGGTCGCGTCAGTCATGTGGCCGTGTCGCTGCTTCTTCGCGCTTGGCACGCAATCGCGTCGTCCATGCGATCGCGTGGATGCCAGTTTCTTCAAGGACTCTGTTTTGTGCTTTCCTTCTATTTTTGTATGTTTCCTTTCCATCCTTTGAGTCATCCCTGCCTTAGAAGATCTGAAACTACTCAACACATTGATCACGGCATCGAATGGAAATAAAGGCAATTAAAATAATTAATTTTAAAGCATAGGAAACATGTCTTTCACATACATCACATAATAAGGAAGGAGAAGTAAAACCATGCAATTAATATGAATAAGTGGGTAAAGGATTGAATAAATCACTCAAATTAAGCACAAAATATATCATAAAATATGGGTTTATCAGAGCGATCGAAGTTGTTCCCGAATATCAGGATCCAATTCGATTAGAGGTCTTGTAGAAACTGGACTTGAGATGACTGGAACAGGTATTGGCACTTTGGTCCCCTGGATGATTTTATCCAAAATAGAAGTCAAGTTATCCAATGTAGCACTTGATGGAGTGGTAGGGATGATTGACGTGCTTGGTTTTGGTCCGGGAGGAGTTTAAAGTTGTGCCAAGTCTGAAGGTGTTGGTTGCAATTCTGGTGGAGTTTCTGAGACCTTAGATTTGGAGGAGTCTGAGTTGGTAGTGTCAACAGCTTTGGAAGCAGAATTGGAATCAAGGACTATTAAATTCTTTTCAGAAAAAATAATCTGATTGTCCGGAGAGATCAATTCAATTCTTTGAGTTTCTGCTGGGGAGTGTTGCTAAGGATTGGTTGTTGGATCTACTATTTGTGTTGTATGAGAAGAAAGTGGAAAAGTGGCTGGAATTACTCTGGGTCCTGAAAATTGAATCGAGTCTTGGGATGTTGACTCTTCTTGACCGTGTTGCTGTGGGAAAATTATTGAGTTAGGCTCTTTAATAGAAGTGACTGAGTGAGTGACATGAGCAGGCTAGAATAAAAGGTACACATTTATAAGTTTAAATTTTACGTTTAAATAAACAAAGTTTGTAGTTACAATCGTGTTACCTGAGTCCTGATCAATCGGGGTCCAGAATCAGAATCATCTATATCTTCTGAATGGGAAGATGCAGTAGGAGTGTCCTTGATGGCTGGTTCGATTTCTTCAAAACTTTCAGTCGATGAAAGTAGTATCAACTGACAAGAAATCCAGAGTTAAGTATGACTTAAAAGATAAAAGTTGAAATATGTCTTAAATAAAAAGAAGAATTATAAAGTTACCTTTTGAGAAGTTTTAGTAGGAGTTTTTCTGCTTTTCGCTGGTGGTGGTCGAGCAGTTTCAGATTTCCTTTTGTGAGTTCTCTTTGGAGAACTCTAAGCAACAGGGGTGGTTTGGATTGCAGTTTGTTGAATGTCTTCTAAGGTAAGAGTGTACCTAGCATAATAGGCAGCCCACCATTCAACACATGATTTGGTAATGTAAGAACTGCGTTCATATTCTATGAAATTGAAACGTTCCCTGCGCTGTTGATTCATGGCGAGGCAAGAGTCAAAGTCTTCTTGAGTGGTTAGAAGGAAGTGACAGAAAGGAGTATCGTTTCGAGGCTGAGGTTTGGGAATGGCTTGTGAGAATCCCAATTGTCTGGTAGATAGGTGAGGAGCATACAGAGTTATCTTGAATTTTTCTTTTTTCTGTAAAGATAATCCTGTGGGATTGCCTGAACTGCTAATAAATGTGCCCAACATCGTTTGGGAAGTTCACTCCCTTCATTTGAGTGTGGAAAAAGTAAACAATCTAACCAGGCAGGGCCTCGGTTGCGACGTAAGAAAGGAGTAAAATTCAGCTGTTCATTTTCAAAATTTTTACAAGAATGAAAAAGGGCGAAAACAGCCCAAAACCTATCCTCATCCGATTGTGCATTCGGGAAATTGGGTTTGTATGCAGCCAATCGAAACCCTTCAATATACTATTTGTCAGTTTGACTACTTTCGGGTTTGGTCATAAAATTTTTAAAGATGGCATTGAGCCATAATTGAAGAAGCCATAGAGGGCCTCCTGCATTTATCAATTTGTTTTCTCGTAGGTTAGTAACAAATTGGCCAAGTTCCTCGAAGATGTGCCCTAAGAGAAGCTTAGCCAGATTGAAAGTTTTGCCTTCATGGATAAGTATGGCCAAAGAGAGGTAAAGTTTTGACATTTGGACACTACGAGAGCAAAATAGGATTGCATTTAACCAGTAGAATAAGAAAGCTACATGTTCATTGTCAGTGATTTTAGTACCTTCTCTACCCATGTTATAGGCGATGAATTCACTGTAAGGACTGTTCAGAACGATGTTGTATTGACGTTCAGGTTGCATTTCAGAAGTATAATCTGGTAAATTGAAAGGGAGTCCAGTAATTGCGGCCACATCGAGAAGAGACATTCCAATCATTCCACAAGGAAGGTGGAAATTATTGGTGGTTCTGTTCCAGAAGCATGTAACAGCCCCAATCATCCAAGAATGTGTAGTCAAAGAGAAATGAGAGAGTCTCAGCAGTTCATGAATCTCTAAAGCTCCCCAACTGGCACTTTTGGTGGGTTCAAGATGTCGGTACCAGGCTGTAAAGTCATATCCTCGTGGGATGATTTTTGGGTTGTTCTTGAACGTCTTTTGGTTGATAAAATGGGAAATGTTGAAAGATTGGTTTATCAGCAAATCTTCTCCTTCAGCACTGGGGAAAGAAAGAGACTTCTTGTTCACCTTTTCCAGAGATTCAATTGGTCCGAGGAAGCAATGTGTGTCAGTTCCGATTGTGAAAGGAATTAAAATCCTATTGTCACTGGATTGAATGTGAGGGTCGTTAATGATTTCATCATCAATCTGATTGAGAATGCGAAGAGCTGGTGGAGGTGGTGGTATTGATGCATGGCCTTTGCCTTTGTCAGAAGGAGTGATTTGTGAAGAAGAGCCAGCCATTCTTAGATTGGGAAGTTTTGTGAAGAAATTCGAGGTTGTAAAGAAAGTCTAGGGAATGATGGAATGTAGGAAAATTGAATGGAGGTAAGAATGGTGTTTTTAAAGTGTTGTTGTAGCCGTTGCTGTAGAGAAGATGCAAAAAGAGGTAACTTCTTGAGGAAGATGGAATGGTGAAGAGAGAGCGCGTGACTCTTGCGAGACGTGTCGAGTGGGCTAGTGATAATGGAAGTTTTTAATGACAATTATTATTAATGTGAAAACTGATGTTTTTGGATTAAGTGCTTTGCTTTTCGATAATGATATTAAAGGAAACCACATTAATCCAAGGGGCAATTTGTTGATCGAAAATTGATTTTCGATTTGAAAGAAATTGAATTGAAAGATATTGAATATAGGCTTTCGAGGAAATGTGTTTAGGAGGCTAAGCTTGGGAGTTGCTGACACAGAAGTTGTTTCCGAGTTGCTTTGTCGAAATCGAAGAAGTTAAATCGATGAGGAGATTCAATTTGAAGGAAGACTTTCGAAGATTTAGTCGAGTGGTCAAAGAAGTGAGAAGGTTAGTGGATAATTAATCACATGGGAGTGGATAATTAATCACATTGGGAATATCTATAATCATGTAGCGGGAACAGTTACCAAAGGCGGTTGTGTTTCAAAATTGTAATTTATTTTAATTATAATTAATTGTAATTAATGTAATTTTAATTGACCGTTATGTAAGGGTAGCTTATAAATACTAGGGATTTTCAGTGAAAAGAGGTTGGAACTTTTACTCAGAAAAACACTCTAAGCACTCTCACATCCCAGCGTATTCCTGAGTTTGCGATCGAGTTTCTTTTTTCTGTAGAGTTCCTTTTTCTGTAGGGTTCCTTCCACCTTCTTCTTATTCTTTTTAATTTCAATCCTTTTTGTATTCTTCATATTTTATTTAATCTTATTCATTAAGTGTTATTCATATTTCTTTATTTTTTCTGTTGAATTTAGTTTTCAGTATTTTATCATTACCATTTTACATGAAGAAGTCCTTTATTTTAAAAGAAAATAACTTATTGTTTTTAATTTCTTTAAATTGTTTACAAAACGTTAATTTCTGAATTTTATTTATTAATTTATGAATTTACTGTATTTTAATCCTTTAAATTTAGTCTAATCGAAGACACTTTGATTCACTTATAAAAAACTAGTACTTGCACAGAGGAATTGTTTACACCTTCGATTTGTTAAAAATCGACAAAACACATCTTGTTACATCTTTTTATTTAAATTTATCTTACTGAAAATATCGACCTACAAATTGATAATTTTTCAAAGTATATTCACAAATTATAATAAAAAAAATATAATTTTATGGTTTGAAATTTTGTATTATTTTTTTATTGTACAATATTACAATCAATTAGTTTTCTTAGCAATTGATTTGACCAAGTAATATTTGAAATAGATCTAATATATCATTTTCGCTATATCAATCAATTTTGTTAAAAATCAATGGATGGTTTTTTCTATTAAATCGATTAATACTAACTTTTAGTTGAGTTATTTGACACATATATTATTACTTAACAATCGATTGGTTTCTAATTAAATCGATTGAATTAACGATAAATACAATTTTTTTTCTTGTTTATTCATCGAACGGATCAAAACAATAAAAATATCCTGAACTTAAAAGTTTAGAAATTAAATTAGTAATAAAAATTCTATTATTATTATTATTTTTAATTATTAACGGTACCGTTATAAAAATATAAATGATGATTAATAGAATAATAATTTATAAAATCAAAAATAAATTTTAAAATTAAATAATATATAAAAAATTAATTAATAAATAAAATTAAATGAAAATTATTAAAAAATTAAAAAATATATATTTTGTCACTAAGATTATTTCAAAATTCAAAAATTTTGGAACGATGAATACTTTGCCAATAAAACTTATAAAAATATATATATAAATACTTGATAACGATTTCTAGAATTCTGACAATGATAAATATTTTAATTTTTACGTGGATATTTCTTAGACTCTTAATATAACAAGCAGTCAAGCACACCGTCCTCTTTAGTTTTTCCTGGAGACACGTATTAAGTCCAAAGGCAAGTCAATTCAAGAACGTTCAAGAATTACATATGGTTCTAAAGTCTAAAGCTCTTATCTATTAATTTTTTATTATAAAATGATTCCACTCTCTATTGGGATCAATAATTGGAGTAGTTGTAATAGTGGAACTTGATCATAATTCATAAAGAAGGCCTCGTGAACATTTTACTTTTTTGGTGAATCTTTTGCAAAACAACACCAACAACAATGGAAGAAGAGGTTGTTTTGTTAGACGCATGGGCAAGCATGTTTGGTATGAGGGTGAGGATTGCACTGGCTGAAAAAGGTGTCAGTTATGAGTACAAAGAAGAGTATCTAATTAAGGGTAAAAGCCCTTTTCTTCTTCAGGTGAATCCAATACATAAGCAGGTTCCAGTTCTGATCCATAAGGGTAGACCGATTTGTGAATCTGCAATTATAGTTCAGTACATCGATGAGGTTTGGAATGACAAAAATCCAATCATGCCCTCTGACCCTTATGAGAAAGCTCAAGCTAGATTCTGGGTTGATTTCATTGACAAAAAGGTGACTTCTTTTACCTTTGTTTTGATGCATATAGTTAATAGTTTCTATTATTTTGTTTCCTAAATTTGGATAATTATTTATGTATGGAGTGTAAAAAGTTGTAAAATATTTTTACATTCAAAGTACATACAAATTGAATTCTCAAGCCGATCTTTGATGTTCTAGGATATATTATCTTGTGATTTGTTTGCAGATTCAATGACGAGAGATTTAATAGTTTTTATTCCTCTTAATTTTTAGTTCTCATCATTTTGTGGTTGAGAAATTGTATAGTTAGCAATTTTTTTTCCAACATGTAAAAGTCATTTATGTCTATTTATTTAATGATAAAAGTTTTTAAAATACTCATTAATTTTTATATTCTTCTTTAATTTTTTTTAATACTATTACATAATGATATGATGCGAAATATGTGATCTTTTAAGTACAGGAATTATGGAAGAGTATATGAATGACTACTTTTGTGCTTAATAGAATCAACAATTCTAGTGTTTTGATGAGTTATATAAATTTAGTAATATCAATTACCATTTGTGATCCCAGATCTATGAGACTTGGAGAAAAATGTGGCTCTCAGAAGGAGAAGAGCATGAGACATGGAAGAAGGAATTAATTTCTATTTTCAAGCAACTTGAGGAGATATTGGGAGACAAAGCATTTTATGGGGGTGACACTTTTGGGTTCCTTGATATTGGTCTAATTCCATTTTACAGTTGGTTTTATGCCTTTGAGACTTATGGCAACTTCAAAATGGAAGCAGAGTGTCCTAAATTAATAGCTTGGGCCAAAAGGTGTATGCAAAGAGACACTGTTTCCAAGACACTTCCTGATCAGAAGAAAGTGTATGATCATGTTCTGGCTATGAGAAAAGCACTTGAAAAATAAAGTGTGTTTTCCGGTGATGGAAAAATATATGGCATTGATGATAGGTACTATGTAGTTGAGTCCTATGTTGAGGCTGAGAATAACCATGGATGTTGTTGTTATATATGCTTATATAAGTTTATGATGAATAAAATGTGTGTTGATGTATACTATCTGGCTTTGGAATGTTTCATTTGGTTTAGCAATAAATTATTAAAAATGTTAAGCGTTATCAGAATTTATTATTTTTTATTATTATTTAATTATTAATTTAAATTTTTAGTTTAATTTATTTAGTTTAGTAATCTAATAATATATTTTATTTCATATTTTTAAATATTAATAATTAATTAATAATTAAAAATAATAAATTTTAATATTTTTTTAACATTTCTCATAAATTATATATGATTTCAATGAATTCACCTGAAATAAAATAAATGAATATCCATATTACCAAATTATTATAAACTAATTCTGGTTATGCATTGTCTTTTTCTTTAATATATAAATGGTAGAAGGATACGAATATGATATTTTATGGTAAAATCTAATCACTATCCCCAATTTAGTTGAAAGAATTTAAAAATAGAACACTTATGAAAATGAATTTTCTTAATTTTTTATTTTGATTGAGGGAGTAAAGTGTCATCTTTAATTTTTAAATATTTTTTTTCAAGTTTTTTTTTTTTTGGTACCACTTATAAAATTAAAGTTTGATTATTCTGTTGGTTCTTATAATTTTGCGAAATTTTCAATTAGGTTCCTATATATATATATTTTTTTAATTGGATTTTTGCACTAAATTTTTTTTTTCAATTTGATCTTTTTTTATAGTAATTGGCTTAATTATATAAGAACCCAACTAAAAAAAATTGATGCAATGACTCAATTAAAAGAAAAAAAATTATCGGAATCTAATTAAAAATTTTACGAAATTATAAAAACTAACAGAATAATTAAAACTAAAATTATTGGTGATAAATTACACTTTACCTTTTCAAATAAAAAAAATTTAGGAAGATTCATTCCCAAACACTTACTGAATCGTTATGGTTCACTAAGTTTTATAACTATCATTATAGCAAATGAAAATTGTTGAAAGCTCTAATGATTTAATGTGAGAAGAGACTAAAATAATACCCATAAAATTATCAAGATTTAGTAACAAGCAGGAAGAAAATAAAACTAGAGATGGAACCTTGATCGAATAGGCATGCTTTCTGTTGTTTGTGTTGACCAAAAGAGGACTAAAAGAGGAGGTACAAACATGTATTTTCAGTTATGATTACTATTGGATTCTTGATGCATTATTAATTTATATTTACTAGAGATTAGTTCCGTAACTCAGTATTTTATTTGTAAATGGTTCCATAGGTAACTTTCAAGACTACAATAAAAAATTTGGCTCAAAAAAATATGTAAATAGAGTCTAATGCGTAATTGTTATTGTTCTTGTAAGTTCCAGAAACTAAAAGAACTTGGTCTAGTTCGAACACTCTAATATAGAGCTCTTCTTCTCTCAACAGGAGAGTACTCTAAGAGCATCGATTTTTTTTTTAATAGGAAGTTTTTTTAACCTATAAAACCTCACAAACTGTATATCACAAAATTCTCATATACCATCTAAACCATCAAAGCTATCATGAGACTTGAAATATACAACGATCAAGAGATTAGCAACCTACAAAATGAACAATATAAAAGAAAAAATCATCAAGCTTAACAACACTACTAGAAAACTAGTTATTACAGACAGATTTACAGACAGATTTAGTCCTTATTACAGACGGATTTTTGGTTACCGACGAAATTACCGATGGATTTTGTCCTTCTGTAAAAGCCCCGTCGGAAATTATTTACCGACGGATTTTTTTTCCGTCGAAAAATTACAGACGGATTTTTACCAGTTACTGACGGATTTTCCCTTTGTAATTTCTCCATCCATTTCACGAAACCGACGAACTTTTCGACGAATTTTCCGTCTGTAATTTGAACTTTGGAAAATCATCTCACACTTTGATTACAGACAGAAAATCTGTCTGTAAATCCGTCAGTAAGGTAAAAAATTTTTTTTTCTAATTACAAAATAAACTTATTTTCATACAAAATAAATATAAATTTAATACAAATTTTTATCTAATTTGTATTCGAATATTTATAATATTTCAAAAAATAAACAAATTCATTGTATTATCAAACTAAAATAAAAGTACTATAAACAAGCAAGTCAATATAATTCCTAGTATATCATCAACATGCTGCTTCTTGTAAAACATTCTGGGTGGCATTAAAACGGCAAAGAATGATTGGATGAGAAAAGTTAAACCCCTAAACCAAGTATCTACAGCAACGAATCAGCAGATATCTATATTCTTTCTTTTTCTGCCACTCACACAGGCCCAGTCATCCATTTTTGACACTTCTATGCCTTCTAAGAATAGTAAATATTTCTGTAATAAGTTCTGGACCTGCATAAGGAACAAAGGAGATGAATTTAGGAGGAGAATGTGATTCGAAGCAGTTCCACCAACAAGAATCTGCATTTGGCAGCAAAGAGATAGCTGTATTCCGAATAAAGAAAATCGATAATGAGAATTAATTGAACATTTAAACTACATGTTCACTTAAGATTCCAGAGAGACCAATAATTGCTCCCGGCTTTGCAGAAAAGATAATTTGATCAGCAAGATTTAACAGAGGATTTAAAAGTATGTTTGCGATGACCACATCATATTTATCCTTGTGAGTGACTCTGTCTATCTCGAAAGCATTTTCTCATTCGACAACTCTAGATGGCCAGTCATCCCTGCAAGATGAAGAAGTTTGGCTTGCAATCAAGTGCAGTTGCAGCTTGTCTGGTATGATATTATTCAGAGTAGCATTTTCAGATGCTGATGCAATTGCTTGTGAATCTATATCGACTCCAATGGCAAAGGCAGCACCAAACTGCAAAAGGTCTATTATTGGTGAATATGAAACTGCAGAAGGTCTAGAATTGCTTTCCTGAACTCTCATTTGATTAATTTCTCAACTGATTCTATTACATCAATAACATGCTCTTTCATACTAACTTAATAATTAAACCCCAAACCCTATATAAGGCCCAATAAGTACAGAACATGTCATATCAAAATGTCTCTAAAAATTTATATCTGTCATATGTTCTGTCAATTAACCAAAAAAAGACAGTTAAAATATGTGAATATGATAGAGACGGTTATAATATTTAGCTTTCCACATAGATGTTCAAGGAAACAAAGTAAGAATGAAAATGAACTCTACTGTACACCAAAGACATTCTCGCACTGACAGTTTTCCATAATATTAATAAGTGATCATTCCCCGAATAAGAATGCTAAGTAAAGAACGCAGTAAATTTAATAGCTATTAAATAGAAACCAAACAATTAGCAGTTAGCTATTAAACAGAAACCAAGAAGCAAACTGACCTGAGCTCCTTTCATCCAGTCATCCTCCTCAATAATTTTAACTTCATATCTTGGTATCTCTTTCAAACCAATAGAATCAGCAGCCTGTGAAATGCTCATATTTATATCCTCACCTTCAAGAAAAATGGAACTAACACAAATCTGCAGAGTTTTAGAAGTGTTTGAAACAGTTCACATAAAATGAGTGCCTTGATCAGATTAGAACTGCAGAGTACCTCTCGTTGGTTTTCACCCTCTGATATTGTCGGATTCCTGAAGAACCAAGAGAGAAAAAAAAAAAGAAGCAAAGATCATATTCACATTCATACCAAACCCACTGAAAAGTAAGAACGGAAAAGAGATAAAAGAAACAGTAGTGCCATCACTAAATAAAAGAAACAGTAGTGCCCACTTTGCTTAGGCATGGACCCTGCATAATCAAATTTCAAGGGAAGTTGAGTAACTTAATTGAAAAGAGAAGCTTCTATTCTAAATTACTAATCAATATTAAGCTGCATCAAATATATAAAATTATATGTGAATAACAAGGAGGTAATGTTTATTTTAGTCCTTTGACTAAGTAGGAATAACTCCATTTAGGCAGACACTTAATCAAAGCTACCACACACATTGAAATATCTATTATTGTCAAAACAGATTTGAATGTAATGCAGTAATGCTGCATCTCAATGAACTAAGCAATAGGCAAAGTGCGACACTGGTTTTGAAAGATAAAGAGCCTAAAATCAATGAAACAACAACCTATGCATTAAAAGATAAGAAGCATACTTGTTGAGCTAGCTCCCTGGTAGGAGAGAGCACGAGGAAAAGAGAACATTGTAAATTAGAGACTTGGGCAAGGAAAACCATTTGATGAGAAAAACTGCAGCCAAAAATAGAATTCAATAAGCCATTGATTTGCAGCAATAAATACATATAGCGAGGCTTTAATCTTAGCAAGTAACCTCAAACAAGCAAGTAACTCTAACAAACAAGTAACCTCAAACAAGAAAAGTTTATACCTTCCTTCTCGTCAATTTTTGTTCAGTCAACTGTCAAACAAGAACACATTCAAATAATTAGAATAAAGCAACAAAATTTGGAGAGAAGAATGTTAGAGAGAAGAAAACTTAAAATTATCCTTAAAATTAAGTAGCTTCATGAGTACTATATTTATCATACAAGCAACAACTAATTAACTATTTGTGTTCACGGTTAAAGACTAGATTCATTCGCTTAATTAATTTAGAAAATATATATTATGATCTCAATTTATTAAAAAGGTTATGTTAGAACTTACAGCAGACAGAGAAGGAGTGAAATCAAGTGAACAAGTACGATTAATTAATAACTTAACAAGCCCTGCAATCAAGTGAACACTAAACCTATACTAGCTAGGAATATAGTAATATAGTATCATGAATAAATGAATTACTGGCCGCATGAAATTGTAGATATTGATTTCAAATTCAAATATTGCTTTCTTATTATTGTTGATGAGAGATAATAAAAATAAATGGATAAACATACATTGCGTGCTTGAACCTTGAAAAACATTTAAATTTGATCAATGGGTTGGTTTGCTTTTATTTTCGGGAAGATTCAGAGAAATATATAACACAGCAGAGACGTAATAATTTCTTACTTCCATTTTAGAAACCTAGCTTAGTCATGAAATTATATTAAGTCTCTTACTTTGAAGCAGTTAATAATCCTTTATATAGTCAAAATTGAATTTAAAAGCAAGAAGGAGAGTAAGTACCTTGTTCATATAATAACATGGTGCAATAAACTTGGATCTGACTCTTGGGTTCCCTTCATTAGCTCTGGCAAAGACCCATGGGCCGCTAGAATCCATCTTGAATGGCAGAGGCTTGGCTCTGTCTCTCCTGCCTGTAACCTGTAACACCCCTTTTCCTCAAACATTCTCCTTGTCTTGCAATCCAATTTCAAACTTCAAATAAGTAAATAAAGAAACAAATAAATAAGAAACATGGAACCCAAATCTATAAAGAGCAACTAGCGTATTAATAGCAAAACACTATGTACCTATTAAGAGCAAAACAGCATCTTAAGGTGGTTGCTGTTGAACTCTGACTATCTGCAAGGAAGCAACTGGCATAGGTGAGGACACCAGCGAATGTTTGGCAAAGCCACAAGGCCCAGAGCCTACCCCTCATTCCAAACCTCTTTGAAACTGCATCAGATATGAACCCTCCACCGGGCCTGGAGAAAAGATTCGCCAATCCGAAACTGGCAGCAATGATCCCAACAGTGTGCAGCTTGAGATTGAATCTGTCACAGAAGTACTCAGCTATGATGTTATCAATAGTCAACTCCACACCAAAGCAGTATCCATAAGTGAAGTACAGACAACAGTATTCAATTTCTGAATAAAAAATTAATCTTTACAACAGCAAAAAAAAATATAAATAAATATAGCATAATGCCAACAAAAAAAGTGTCAAAAAGAGATTATAAAGCATTACTTACAGTATTTTAGCTTAACTTAGCTTAGCTTCCTTTTAATTGCAGTAGGGAACAAGCAATAATCAAAATTAAACAAAGGGGAAGGAGAGAATGAAAAGGATGGGAGCATAGAGAGCATACATGTTCGTTCTTTGTTCATCAAAACAAACATGTCGTTCTCAACCACCTTTGCTACTCCCAATCAGCTATAGCAATTCTCTGCTTCTGTCCTCCAGAAAGTTGGGTGCCACCTTCTCCAACCTGTGTTAGAAATAAACTATCAGGCTTTAAATTTGAATGCGTATTTTCTAATATCAAAGTGTTTTAGATCTACACTTTACTAAAAAACACAATAAAATGAGGTTAGGAGATTAGGTCACTTTGCATCTAAAATTAATTGGCCAATTCTCTGGTGCATTTAACTTTCATGCTGAAATTTGTCATTTTAATATATCAATTTGGAAAAAAGCTGTCATTTTAATGGAAGAGTCTTCTCCTAATCTCATTTGCGAGGAAGTTATTCTTTCACATGGAGAGGGATAATCTTGGATGATCACAAACCCAAGTAGCTAGTAATAAAATCAAACTATGATGTAATTCACTAAAACCTATCATGACAACATCAAAACCTTTCCCTCACTGGATATGGCTGGATGCATGAATCAAGTAAAGTTAAGTGATTAGCAGCATCATCCATCAACCCCAAAATAAATCAAAAATCAAATCGGAAAATAAAAAAGTTGAAAAAAAGAAAAAAAGCGTATCATCGTAAAAGAAAATATACTCCATCAAGCAAACAATACAAGAAATTAATATGAATAAAAAATAAAAAACAGTAATTATAACAATTAACAAAAGAATAAACAGAGAAATTAGGTTTGAAAAATTGAAAAACTGTGAAGAGTGGCACCTGAAGCAAATTTTGAAGATATGAATCACCACATTTACCAAACTTCAAGGCTGGTCAATCTTCAACTCCTTTGCACAAACATCAAAGCCAATACACGCAGCAACTACTACCTGAACAAGAACAAGAACAAGTTATTTGGCTACTAAGAAAATGAGAGAGAGAGAGAGAGAGAGAGAGAGAGAGAGAGAGAGAGAGAGAGAGAGAGAGAGAGAGAGATGGAAATAAGAGGCAAAACTACAGATCAAGCACCTTTGAGAATTAAAGGAAGCAAAGATTAAATCACAAAATCGGAAATGAAATCACAAAATCAAAAACAACGAAGGCGAGGAGCAGAGATTAAATCACAAAATCACAAACCGGCGAGGAGCAGAGAATCAGAAACAATGGATGGCGAGGAGGGGAGGAACCCTTCGCGACGGCACGCCACGAGCTCAACTCAGAACTTCGTGCGACGGCGAGACGAGGAGGAACGATGCGAAGAGGGCCGAGTAGAGCTTCTCCAGATGACGAGGGCACCCACGGTCTGTCCCCGCCGGCGGCGACACCACCTTCTACCGGAGGAGAAGAGTTCGAGGGATGAGGGCTACTGGAAACGTTCGAGGGATGAGTGTGAATAGAGTGTGAATGGGTGGTGATAAAATTAGGGTTACCTCGATATTTCCGACCGAAAATTTAAATTACAGACAGATTTTCCGTCTGTAATAATTTAATAAAACGCAGCGTTTTGTTTATTTATTTACAGACGGATTTTCCGTTTGTAACCATTTTTCACGGAAAAAAAATTAATTTTTTCGACGGAATTATCGACGGATTCCCTTTTCCGTTTGTAATTTATGCTAATTTATTTTTTTATTTTCCGACAAAAAATCCCTCTGAAATTCCCTCTGTATTTCCGTAGGATAAAATCCGTCGAAAATATCCGTCTGTAATAACTAGTTTTCTAGTAGTGCAAGCCGGAAGAGCTAGGATATTAGAAGGATTGTTTGAATTTGGTGGAAAAGATAATAAGTGATAAAGAGATAAGCTTTAAAACATGTAGCAATATTTTATTGGAAATGTAAAAAAATTTACAAAGAATTGTAGTTACTGATATTGGGATAAAAAAAGATACTATTTAGCTTCAAAGATAAGAAGAGAGGGCTTCAGAGTATCCAAAATGGTCTTTGGAATATTAGAAAAAATCTAGTCAACATAGATTATGGATGGAGGAAGAATCAGTTTTGAATTTGATCATGACTTTATGGAGTTCTAGATTCAAGTTCATGGCATTCATGGCGTTCTTAGGAGATCATTTCTAAAGATCAGAGATGGCATCAATAGTACCAAAGGTTTGCCTATTGATTTCTGGTTAGAGAGAGAAAGGAGCTTCCACCATTATGGATTCTCTTTAAGTATGAAAGGCTGCCGGATAGCTACTATTTTAATTGTGGAATAATTGGACATGTGAAGAAAACATGCAAGAATCTAATAGCCATGGCATGCTGGGATCCAATCAAGAAGTACTCACCAGGACTAGGAGTAAGCCAAGTTCGACCAATTTCAACCATAGGAAGAGGAAGTTTAAAACAACATAGATGGAGAAAAGAAGAGGAAGATTAGGCGCGTGAAGAACAAAGTCTTGGACGAGAGAGTGGTGAAGAACAAAGTACTGAAGAAAGCAAGATTAGGGCTAAACAAATTCTGCAACATGAATTCAGGAAAGAAACTATACGGAAAAACCTAATTAGAAGAGAAGAAGAAATGACTGAAGTAGGGGAGCAGGTGAGAGAAGTACAGAAAATCCTTGATTTTCAAGGATATGAGGATGTGTAGCATGATCTAAGAGCAGCCTACAAGTTTAAAAGTCTTATTAGGGAGACAAGAGAGAGGAATAATAAATGAGATTTCACCAAACAAGCCCAAAAAGAAAAAAAGGAGATAGAAAATCAGGAATTGAGTAAATACGGGCCAAAAAAGGATGTTGGACCTAATATTTTGGCAGATCAACTATAAATTTGGAAGGAAAAAGAAGACGGTCACAGAATAGATGGTGAGTGATGAGTCCATATTTGATGAGATATTTTGACTTGATTTGAGTAGATTTCATCACTTAAACTTACACTTAATCACTAAAATTGTAAGACCTAGAAATTTTGGAAAATCTCATTATGAGTCAATTTCAAATTATTCATTCATTAAGGATTTTAATTTTCGAAATTATTTTATTAAGGCTAGTTAAATCCAGTGTTAATAATTAAATTTGGAATTTTATCTAATTTTATAATTATTGAATTTGAATATTATATTAAAAATAATTTGTGAAATTGATGAACAAATAGTATTTTTATACATCATTATTGTTGGATTAAAATTTATTTCTAATTACTATATTATCCCTATTTTATTTGAAATTACAAAATTATCCTCAAATGTTTTACCTAAACCCTAATTCCCAAATTGGAAAAAATCCTAACACTGAAACCTGAACCCGGTCACTGCCACCGTCGCCGCCGTTGCTAACAGAGGAGAGAGGAGATCTGAGAGAGAAGGAGAGTGCCGCGAGAGACCTGCCGCGCCACCCAGGACCGTCGTCGCGTCGCGTTGCCGTTTGCACCAGCGCCGAGGAGACCACGCGGGGAGGAGAGACGCGCGTAAGGAGCCGCCACCTCTGTTCGTCGACGCTGTTCAGGGAAGAAGGAAGAGCCGCGCGAGAGTCAGTGGAGGAGGGAGCCTCTGCTGTGTCGCCACCGCGCCGTTGCCGCGCTTGGTTGCTGCTGTTGAAGCCACTTGGGAAGATGCTGCTACTAGGGTTGTTGTCGTCTAGCCACGCGTTGTCGCCGCTGGAGGAGTTTCGTGCATCACTGCCGCCATCGTCGCTGGTGTGGTCGGAGCCACCGTCGCTGGTGTGGTCGGAGCTGTCGCCGCTGGAGAGAGAGAGAGAGACCAGTCGGTTCTGCTTCTGGTTTCTAAATTTGACAAGAACTCCACTGCTGCTGCTGGAGTCTCTGTTGATATTGCCCTGCCTCCGTTTTGAACTGTTAGAACCGCTACTGTTTGGGTAAGCTTTACCCTGTCTCCGATTCTCCCTTGTTCTATAAATTAGTTTCTGCCTAGAAGCTTGTTGCTGACACTATTTCTATTGAATAAAATGGTTATAGTAAGTGACATTGCCGCTTCCATTGCTGGAGGTAGTTGCTGGCTCTGTTTGGAGATTGTTGTTGCAACTAGTATTCATTTTGAGACTGTTTTATCTGTTACTGGAATCTCTGTTAGCTTGTCCTGTGCTACTGAGTCACCACCGAAGCTGAGAACAGGTGTTGGGAACTACTAATGGAGCAGGCTGAGTCACGACGATTCTGGCTGCCAAGGGCCGTTCTGTGACTGTCAAAACCACCACTGAAGCTTCTGTCCTTTGGTTCAGTCAGTATTCTTTAGTTACAGTAAGTATCTCTGTCTTGAAACCTTCCCCGTTCATATCCCGTTATGTATTTTAAGGTTTTCGCATTATTAATGTGTTTAGGATTAAGTTAACGGGGCCACATGTTGCGAGTAAGGGTTGTTTCTGCTGCTGCAAAATTGAGCGAAGCAGTGATTCAAGCTGCCGGTGAATTCGGGTTGAGACGAAAAGAAATCTGTGAGGCGTTTGGGCTATGGTTTTGCGTTTTGAGGTAGGTTTTGATGATTGGATTTCTGCCGGTAAAGAAATTCACAAATAAGTTCTCGTTGCTAGTATAGTTTCTGAACCAACAGAGAATCCTTTCGTACAAAAGTTTTGGTTGTCACTAAAGCAAACCCAATAAAAATAAATAACCGAAGTATTCAAACCTCGGGTCGTCTCTCAAGAAATTGTAGGGAAGTATGATTTGTTATTGGTTATGAAAAATTGTATATTTTTGGGTTTTTGAAATAGGGAACAAGTAATTTAAATGGCAAGAAAAATAAATTAATAATTAAGAAAACTCTTGGCAAGGTATGAGAACTGGAAATCCTATCCTAGTTATACTTATCAGGTGTGATGAGAATTGTTATTGCTCCCACTTAGTTAACCCTTACTAAATAAAGGAAAGTCAAGTAGACTAATTAACTTGATTCCTCAAGTCCTAGTCAACTCCTATAGAAAGACTAGCTTTAGAGGGATCCAAATCAATCAGCAATCCCAATTTCCAATCAACTGCTGAGTTTGATAACTCAAGTGTCACCAATCACTCAACCAAAGCCAAAAGGGGAAAAATCTAAATTATTTATATCATAAATAGAAGAAAGCAATCATAAATCTGAAATACCTCAAATTGCATTAAATAGAATATTCAAATCTAACATGAAGACTTCATAAGCCAATTTGACAACATAAGTAATTAACAAGTAAAAGCATTAGAGTAAATAAAAGTAGAAGAGAAACATAAATTAAAGGAACATTGAACCTGGAATGAAGAAGAAATAGCCTAAAACTAATAGGAATCCTAAATCCTAAATCCTAAGAGAGAGGAGAGAGCCCCTCTCTCTAGAAACTACATCTAAAACCTAAAATTGTAAATTATGAATGTTGTATGAAGTGTGTCTATTGATTCTCCCATTCTCTGGCTTCTATTCTGTGTTTCTGGGCTTGGATTTGGACCGAAAAAGGGCCCAGAAATCGCTGGGGGCGACCTCTATAATTTTCTGCATGTGACGTCCGTAACGCGTGCGCGTGGGTCGCGCGTGCGCGTCATTTGGAGTTTTTCCTTGCCACGTGTACACGTCAGTCACGCGTATGCGTCGGTCGTGCTTTTTGCTTGGCACGCGTTTGCGTCGTCCATGCGTGCGCGTCGCTGCCATTTCTTCAAAAACTCCATTTTGTGCGTTCCTTCCATTTTTGCATGTTTCCTTTCTGTCCTCGAAGCCATTCCTGCCCTATAAAGTCTGGAAATACTTAACACACAGATCACGGCATCGAATGGTAATAAAGGATAATTAAAATTAATATTTTTAAAGTATAGTAAACATGTTTTCATATATATCATAAAATAAGGAAGGAATAGTAAAACCATGCAATTCATATGAATAAGTGGGTGAAGAAATGATAAAAACACTCAATTGAGCACAAGATGAATCATAAAATAGGGGTTTATCAACCTCCCCACACTTAAACAATAGCATGTCCTCATTCTTAATTCAAGAGAAAAGAATGAAGGTAGAATGGTGGAATCCTATGCAATGCAATCTATTCTAAATGCAAGCTACCTAAATGAATCATGCAATTCTAATTACTATTCACTTATATATATAAAGCTTACATGTGGTTAAATTGATTCATATTTTCAAGGAATCATATATGTACAACTAAGGCCAAACCATATTAAAACACATTCACAATTGAGTTGAGTTAGAAGATTTCACAAACTTGCAAGATAATTAATAATTAAACATGGATATATGGAAATGAGCTATTGAACCCTCACTAGATTTGTGTTTACTCTCTAATCACTCAGTGTTTGGGGTTAATCACTCTATTCTTTTCTAGTCATGCTTTCTAAAACTTTGTTCTTCATCTAACCAATCAACAAATATTTAATGTACACATACAAACATCATGAGATCTTTTTCAAGGTTATAATGGGGTTAAGGTAAAGGTAAAGGTATATATATATATAAGGCTAAGTGAGCTAATAATTAAATCCTTGATTAGTCTAAGATCTCACCTAACATATACATACTTTATATAATTTTGAAATTTTGCCTAGCTACCCAATTTTTCCACTTTTGTATCACATACTCATGCACCAATTTTATTTTTGATTTTATCCTATGTGCATTGATTTTTTTACTAAACTCAATACTGGGGTAATTTTGTCCCCTTATTTATTTATTCAATTAAAAGGGATTTTTTTGAAACATAAACACAACATATCAATGCACATGGTATTTTAATTATTTTGGTTTCACATGAGCATGCTCCCAAATTTCAAATGATTTATAGAGTTAATACCTTTTTCTTATCATCCCATGTTCTCACAAATTTTTTCACACTTAGTTGATACACAATCTCTATCTTAAGCTAACCAAGGATTTAACTTGGAATTTTTAATTTTTTTTCTGCTTAAGGCTAGTGATGTGATTATAGAACAGAATAAATGGGTATTAAATGGATCAAGGGGGCTAACAAAGGTGACGTAAAAGGTAGGCTTATTTGGGATAAGTGAGCAAAAATTCAAATAATGGTCTCAATCACATGCAAGTATGTAAATACATTCTATATTGGACATATAGACTGAAACAAAGTAAAGATTGCAAGCATAGAAAAGAATGGTGAAACACACAGGAATGAGAATTATGGTTAAATGTAACCATGCAATTAAACTCAAAAACTCATGGGTTGTGTGTTCTTTGACTCAAAAACCATATATCAGTTATGTATATCATGCAAGTAGAAATCAAGAGTTTCCATTCAACTCAATGTGAATCTTTGAATGGCTTTTATAGAAATAAGTATTTTCCTTGAAAAATGTTGTCAATTTACCAACATTTATTGCTATATATATATAGTGTGTGGATTGTTGTGATTCTGAGAAGCTAAAGTTTCTAGTTTACTCTTTATTTTCGATTAAACCAAATTATCATATGCTAAAAGGGTAAACTAAACTAATTAATCCATATTTTCTATATCACAACTAATAAGATAAAGTGCAAATTAAACTAAATGTCTAAGGTATATATAAACCAAAGTGCAAAATGCAGAAATAAAGTAAAAATACAGCAAAAGAAAAATGTGCAAGTACTGAAAGACAAATAAGATAAGATAAAAAAAAATACAAAAAATAAACAAAATAGGATAAAGAGAGTCTGAAAATGGTTCACCAAAAAGATTCGCCAGAGATGGCGACCTCCCCACACTTAAATAATAGCATCGTCCTCGATGCTCAATCAAGCTGGGTGTGAAGAAGTGTCATCTCCGGAAGGATGTGTTGCTGGTGTCTCGGTGGTGGCCTGAGGGTCTGCTGTCTGTATGAGTGTCGGAGGATCTGCCTGCTGAAGTGGAGGCTCTGTCTGTAGAGGGACCTTTGGATCTGCTGGCTGTATCTGATGGGGCTCCTCATGATGTGGCGCAGCCTGCTCAGCCTCTGCACGTGCCTCCTCCTCATGATCATCCGCCTCCGATGGTGTGTCAGGCTCGGAGGGGATGTCAGGGTTGCCTAACCAGATCAGCAGCTTCAGATGCTCATAACGCCGCTTGTCGCGGCACTCCATCCGATCTAGGCACTGAAATAGGCAGTGTACGAGGTCGTAGATAGGCTCGGAAGAAGGTGAGGGTGCTGTGGTGGTAGCTGGGGCAGTAGATGCTGAAGGGGCAGCAGAAGATGTGGCTGCCTCAGCGGAGGCAGTGAGAAAGGGTGGCCTGTAGCCCAAAGCCTGGAACTTCCTGCTGTGTGGGATAATCTTCTTGCAGTCTGCGGCGGTTGGCTTCTCATCTACAAGCTCCCAGGGCACCTCAGCTCGGCGGCCCAGCTGAGTGATCAAATATGGGAAAGGCATAGTGCCTCTGATATGGACCCTGGCCTTGTAGTATCGGATAAAGCGGAAAAGATATAGGTCCTTGCCCTCAATCACACACCAAATGAGGGTAATCATGGCAGCTGGAACCTCAGTCTCATGAGTGCTCGGCATCATGTAATTGCTCAGAATCTGCTGTCATCGCCGAGTCTCATCATTCAAATAGATAATCTTTATTCCCTTTGGGGTCACTGTTGACTTGACCATGACCCATGTGACAGTAGGATCAAGAGCTATAGTGTGCTTTACGATGTCCCAGTCAAATATCATGAATCTTATATCTTCTTTAGCCTTCTGGTAACCATCTGGCTGATCTGATTTAGGCTGGAGGTTGAGGATTTCTTCAATTGCTTCCTCAGTAACCGGAATCTGCTTCCCTCTGAGCTGCACTACATCCAGGGTTGTTTTGAAGTAGTTGCAGTAGAATTCTCTGACCCAAGATGCATTGACCTCAGTCAATTTCCTCTCCAGAAAGAACCAGCCTCTCTATTTTATCTGATCTGTAGTGTACTGTTGTAGCTCAGCTGGAATTTTGAGGGTCTTTTCCAGGTATAGGTTCCTTGAAGTTGCAAATATCGGATACTTCATTTTACAGTATCGGTTTGCAAACCTGACTGGGTCTATGGCGGGCAGTAGCTAATCAGCCTTTTCCTGTGGGATAAAATTTTTTTCCCGCCAGGAATCATCATGGAGGATATCTAAGATAGTGATGGAGGATTCTCCTCTTTTCCTTTTGCCTGTGGTTGCTTTGCCCTTTCCTTTGCTTTTGGGGTCAGACATCCTGAAAAGTAGAAGTTTCAGGATACAGTTTAAGAAACTAAAGGAGGAAAACAAGTAAGTAAATAGTATGTGAGCAATATAAGCATAGAGGGGCAAAAGAGAAATAAAAGAGAAATATAAGCATGGAGTGAGTTAAATATATGTAAAATTTTGGATTGTATGTCAGTTAAAAGTAGGAGAATAAAAATCGCAATCCAAAATCTATGATATGCAGAAATCTTGATTATCAGGAACATCAATAAGTTCTCGTTGCTAGTATAGTTTCTAAACCAACAGAGAATCCTTTCATACAAAAGTTTTGGTTGTCACTAAAGCAAAACCAATAAAAATAAATAACCGAAGTATTCAAACCTCGGGTCGTCTCTCAAGGAATTGCAGGGAAGTATGATTTATTATTGGTTATGGAAAATTGTATATTTTTGGATTTTTGAAATAGGGAACAAGTAATTTAAATGGCAAGAAAAATAAATTAATAATTAAGAAACTCTTGGCAAGGTATGAGAACTGGAAATCCTATCCTAGTTATCCTTATCAGGTGTGATGAGAATTGTTATTGCTCCCACTTAGTTAACCCTTACTAAATAAAAGAAAGTCAAGTGGACTAATTAACTTGATTCCTCAAGTCCTAGTCAACTCCTATGGAAAGACTAGCTTTAGAGGGATCCAAATCAATCAGCAATCCCAATTTCCAATCAACTGCTGAGTTTGATAACTCAAGTGTCACCAATCACTCAACCAAAGCCAAAAGGAAAAAAATCTAAATTATTTATATCATAAATAGAAGAAAGCAATCATAAATCTGAAATACCTCAAATTGCATTAAATAGAATATTCAAATCTAACATGAAGAGTTCATAAGCCAATTTGGCAACATAAGTAATTAACAAGTAAAAGCATTAGAGTAAATAAAAGTAGAAGAGAAACATAAATTAAAGGAACATTGAACCTGGAATGAAGAAGAAATAGCCTAAAACTAATAGGAATCCTAAATCCTAAATCCTAAGAGAGAGGAGAGAGCCTCTCTCTCTAGAAACTACATCTAAAACCTAAAATTGTAAATTATGAATGTTGTATGAAGTGTGTCTATTGATTCCCCCATTCTCTAGCTTCTATTATGTGTTTCTGGGCTTGGATTTGGACCGAAAAAAGGCCCAGAAATCGCTGGGGGCGACTTCTATAATTTTTTGCACGTGGCGTTCGTCACGCGTGCGCGTCATTTGGAGTTTTTCCTTGTCATTTGTACGCGTCAGTCACGCATATTTGCTTGGCGCGCGTTTGCGTCGTCCATGCGTGCGCGTCGCTGCCATTTCTTCAAAAACTCCGTTTTGTGCGTTCCTTCCATTTTTGCATGTTTCCTTTCTGTCCTCTAAGCCATTCCTGCCCTATAAAGCCTGGAAATACTTAACACACAGATCACAGCATCGAATGGTAATAAAGGATAATTAAAATTAATATTTTTAAAGCATAGGAAACATGTTTTCACATATATCATAAAGTAAAGAAGGAATAGTAAAACCATGCAATTCATATGAATAAGTGGGTGAAGTATTGATAAAAACACTCAATTGAGCGCAAGATGAATCATAAAATAGGGGTTTATCAGTTTTTCGAGAAAGTCATTTTTATTTTGAAATTGTTATAAATGGATATTGTTGTGAGAATTATATACTCTTTAGTGATTGTATAAGTCTTATGTATTGCCTAACTGGCTTGGATGAATATGATTATATGTTTGATTGGATTATTGTTAGTTTTGATAAATGGTTGTTGTTGAGCTATTTCTTTAAAGTTTTGGAAATGAGTTTAATCGGTTGATAATGACTTAATTTAGAAACGGTTTCCTTGAGATATGAAAATGAGATGATTGTTGGATTTAGCTTGCTTTTGAACTGATTTTGGGTTTCGGACAGTTCAAAAGGATTGTGAAATGGTTTGGTTGGGACCCGAACCGGGTGGCAAAGTCCAAGTTTTAGGGGAGGTGCTACCAAAATTTCTATAAAAATCTTAGACTTTGTTTGAAAAGTTATTTAGAAAGGTTTGGATTTGAGAAAGTGTATTATTTGATTTATTGAGGAAATAGTCATGTTTTCGAGTTTAATTTTTTTAAGTAAACTATATGTCTTGAGTTCGATTTATTTAGAAAAGAATGATTTTACCATTTTGAATCACTGAAAGAAAGTATTATGTTCTAATATTGATCTTTATTATCAAAAGGACTTAGGCCTTTAATTAGGCTTAAGGATTTCGTTCAGAGAAACTTTTAATGTTTTTAATGGAAATTGGACTTTTGACTGAATAACTGTGTTTGTGATATTTTGGAAGGAGTCAGGAAATTGGTTTTAAGAAGGAACCTGAAAGTGGTTTTGATTTAGATGGATTGGATCCGTTTTATGTGAATTGGCTTTGGATTAGGTTGGGACTTGTGACCTTATACGATTCGGTTTTATAATAAATTATGTTTCTATTTACTTAAGCCAAAAATCTATGATTTTAAGAGTTTTGACGAATACCTTAAGAAATTGAGATAGGTTGTCCTTCCCTAAAGACTTGAGACTTTGTCGAGGGACTTTTGTTATAAAATTCCGTTGTTGGATGGATGATTTTGAATATTTCAAAATAAATCCTTGATTTGTCAAAATTTTGAAAGTTTTGGAAAGAGGATGTCGAGGGTGGCTTTGTTTTTAAAAAGGGAACTTACTTTGAGTAAAAGTGGCTTGTGAGCCTGAGATGATTTGAGGAAGGGAAACTTTAAAGCCAAGGCTGAAAAGAATTGAAATTTGATTTCAAAGTAAAGTGAATTGAGAAAAAGTGATTTATGACTTAAATGATAATTTTATGAATTTGATGATGTTGGATGTGGAAGTGCTATTTTGTTATGAGCCGGAATGGCTGTGTATGATAATAAATTATGGCTGATTGCGGAATATGTTATTAGCCGGATGGCTGACTGTGAATCATGAATTTAAGCCGGATGGCTGAGATAAATGTTGATTTATGGCTGAGAATAAATGCATATATGCTGAGTTATTGATGTTGTGATTGTTGCACTTCCAATTATCTGAGATACGAGTTTTCCTGGGTAGAAGCAGTGGCTAGCCACCACGTGCTCCAGGTTGAGACTCGATACTCTGCTGACCCTATATCGTAAGTGTGGGCAGACACTGTGAAAGTTCCAGATGAGCTCGCCCCCGTGAATATACACCAATGATGGTGTTGGATGTGAATTATGATTATGATTGTGAATAACTCGAGTTGGGGATGCACGACAGAGGGACAGTCCAATGGTTAGCTACCAGGACTTGTCGGGTTGGCTTTATAACCGACAGATGATATCATTAGCCACTAGGGCAGGCATTCATCATATGCATCTATGTGACATTGTGTGGACGTGCATATTGTACTTGGTTTGCCTTTGTGATTACTTGTGATTAAATGCTAATTGTCCTACTTGCAGTAACTGTTTGTTTATGCCTGAACTTTCCTATTTGTGTTTGCGATTGAGACTCTGTTGGACTGTGGTGATTGGTTGTTGTTTAGGCCTAGAGCCGTGGTTGATCATGAGGTGGGCCGAAGGCCATGTCTGGTTGATGTTTATGGTTTGGAAAAGTATGAAAAGCTAATTTAGTTCAGCATAGATAAACCTTTTGAAAGGCTTTTGAATTTTCAAGGATTGAATAGTTTCCTCTTTCAGAAAAGATTTCAGATTTTTTTCTTGATAGTAAACCCTTGCTTTTGAAAAGATGCATAAGGCGGTTATTAATCACTGTAACGATTTTATCTCGCGTATCCTGTTATAGTAATTCTGCAACCCTGTAATGAGAACCCTTTCGATGATGATGTTCTCACTCCCCTACAGGTCTTTCCTTTTCAGGTTACGGACGATGAAGTTCAGAAGAACTTATTCTTTTCTGTTAGACGATATTTCTGTATTGTTTTAGTATTTATGTTTCCCTCGCCTTTAGCTTTGCATGTTTTGTAAGAGGGATAGGATGTTGATATGAGATGCTTGTAAATTAATATGTATATATATATATATATATATATATATATATATATATGTATTTCCTATGAGTATTGTAACTTTTACTGTAAGTATGAATGTATGTTTTTGAAAAATTCGGTTTAAGTTTTAAACAGGCTCATATTTTAGTAATAAATAGTATAAGAGTCGTCGTAATATCCGAGCTATCAGAGTGGCGCAGCCAGAAGTGTGACTTTTGATAGTTAGGGTGTTACAAAAATAGCATATTTTGTGTTTTATCCCTAATTTGGACCTAAATGTGAAAACATGTATTTTTGTGCTTAATTTGAGCAAATTGATTCCACTTTTATTCCATTCGATGCCGTGATATGTTTGTGAGTGATTTCAGGTTAATTAGGCATGAATGGCTAGGCAAAAGTGGAAGGAAGCATACAAGAAGGAAGAACACATGAAGAAAACAAAGGAGAAGCACACACTGACGTGTGCATGCGCACAACCACCTGTGCGTATGCACAGGAGGCGAATCGGCTGGTGTGCATGCGCACAACTCTCTGTGCGTACGCAGACATCTATGTGTATGCACAGGTCCCTGCACGTGGATTCATTAATGAAACATGTGCTCCGCGATTGTTGGGGGCTTTTGGTCCAATTTTGGATGGCTTGATGCTGAATGGGAGTGCTATATGAAGGGAAAATGACTACATATGGGAGAGAGCTCTCTTAGATTGTTTTGCAACGTAATTAGGAGTAGGAGTAGTGTAGTGTAGATAAAATTCTCCCCTAGGGTTTTGTTAATTTCCATTGTAGCATCTTATATCAAGCTTTGATTTTGGATTTTTGCTTCTTTGATTGTAAGTACTCTCAATTCCTCTTTAATTACATTATCTTCACTTTCATTTTCCCTTGGTTCAAGTACTTTGTTAATATTTGCAATTTTAAGTTCTTGAAGCTTTGATTGATGAATTTCATGCTTTATGCTTTATATATGCTTGATTGCTTGTTTATAGTTGGTTTTGTGTATATTTTGGCTATAGCTTTTATTTTCTTTACAATTAAAAAAAAATTGGTGCAAGGACTCAATTAAAAGGAAAAAAAGTATAGAGACCTAATTAAAAATTTTGCGAAACTATAGGGACCAACAGAGTAATTAAACCTAAAATTAATGGTGATAAATTACACTTTACCTTTTCAAGTGAAAAAAATTTAAGAAGATTCATTCCCAAACACTTACTGAATCGTTATGGTTCACTAAGTTTTATAATTATCATTATAGCAAATGAAAATTGTTGAAAGTTCTAATGATTTAATGTGAGAAAAGTGATAAACCCCAATTTTGTGGTTTATCTTGTGTTGAATTTAAGGGATTTTATCAACTTATCTCACATTTATTCAATGAAATAGCATGCTTTTGTAATTCTCCCTAATTTGTGCTTAAGAGTAAAAAACATGCTTTTTAGGCCTTAAAATAGCTAAATCTAATTCACTTTAATTTCATTCCATGCATTGATATGTTTGTTGAGTGATTCAGGCTTATAAGGTTAGGATTGGATGGAAGAAGTGAAGAGGAAAGCATGCAAGATGGATAATTCATGAAGAAATGAGCATTTGGAGAATTCAAGGCCACGCACATGCATCATCCACGCGTACGCATGAGAAGGACATTCATGGCCACGCGCACGCGTCGCCCACGCGTACGCATGAGGAGAAAATCCGCCAGCGATGCGCACGCGTCGACCACGCGCACACGTGATGTTAGGCACGTGACCTCATTAAACGCAACACGCTGGGGGTGATTTCTGTGCTTTCCAGGCCCAAATCTAACTCATTTCTGATGCTATTTCATGCAGAATTCAAGATGGGTCAAAAGGGAGCTATTAGGTTAGCTTAGTATCATGCTTTAGGTAGTTTTCTAGAGAGAGAAGCTCACTCTTCTCTCTAGAATTAGGTTAGAATTAGGGTTCTTAAGTTAATTTTCCTCTTAGATCTAGGTTTAATTTCTTGTTTTCATCTTATTTTCTTTACAATTTCTTGTTCTTACATCTTTGTTCTACTTGGTTCACTTGTTAATTTCCCTTTTTATGCCTCTTTTTATATGATGCACTCTTGTTGGATTTGGATTTCCCTTTAATGCAACTTGATATTTCTTTGTTTATTGTTGCTTGATTGAGTTTTTATTGTCATTTTCTTGCATTGGGTAGTAATAGATTTTAATATTATTGCACTTTTATGATATTTTTCTTTTATGCCTTCCAAGTGTTTGACAAAATGCTTGGTTGGGTGATGGCACAGATATTGTCTGTAAGGAAATTCACAAGATTTTCGCGTTGCAAGTATAGCCGTCAACCGACAAATAATCCGCGAATCAAATTTCGAAGGAATTGGTTGTCACAAGTTCAACCCCAATAAAAGTAACCGAAGTATTCAAACCTCGGGTCGTCTCACAAGGAATGGGCAAACATGTGCATCAACATTCGTTAGAAGTCCGGGGTTGCAAGTCATGAGCAAGAAATTAAACTAGGAATCCTAACAAGCAAGTAATCTTGAAGTGCAAGAAACTAATTCAAGTGACTAAAGCAAGATGTGAGCAATTCCAAACTAATAAGATAACATCCAATATAAATCTACTCTAAACTAAACAAGTAACTATGACTAAGACAAGGAAATTTAGATTTTTGGGTTTTCAAATATGAATGATAAAAGCAACTCTTGGCTAGACATGGGAATTGGGGTCACTATCCTTGTCTAATAACCATATCTTGACAATTATGAGGAACCAAACTCATTAAGTTTACTTCTACACTTGAAGTATACTAAATGGTTTAGTCAACATCAACCCATAAGGTCCAACCTAACTACTAATTAACTTAGTAGTAGGTTAGTGTCAATGGTTATCAAATTGACCACTAAGGGTTCCCAAATCATCAAATCCATTAGACCCAATGACTCAAGTTTACCCAATTTCCTTAGCCTACGCCAAGAGTAAAGAGAACTACTCCATAATCAAGGGAAACATTTCATCAAACACATGGTAAGCATTACTAAAAGACATATTCAAATTGCAATCAAATTGAAATTAACAAGTATCCACTAACAATTATCAACATACAATCACTCAAACAACACAATTGATCATGAAAATCATCAATGTAGCATTAACAATTCAAGATTCACAAGATTCATGGAATGGGTATAAAATGACAATAGACAAGAAAACATAAAACTAACACAAGATCTAAACAAAATTATACTAAAGAATTCAAATTAAGCAATTAAAACTAGTAATTAACAAGATCCAATTCAGAATTCAACAAGGAAAGATCAAATCAAAGCTAGATCTAGAGAGGAACAAGGGTTTCTCTCTCTAGAAGAACAAAAACCAAAAACTCTAAAAATTGTGTCTTAGTGTGAATAATTGATCCCCCCTTTCCCCCTAGCATCCTTGGGTCTTTTTCCATGCAAAACCAGCTTGAATTTGGGCCTCTTGAGCCTCAGAAATCGCCAGGCACGATTTCCTTTAATGAGGTCACGTGCAGCTAGTCGCGCGTACGCGCCATGCGTGTGTGCGCGCCGATTGATTCTGTGACCCACGCGTGCGCATCATGTACGCGTGCGCGCCGCTGTGGATTTCTCTAATCCGCGTGGATGCGCTGATCTTCGCGCGCCGCTTCCAGCTGTCCACATCCACGCGTGCGTATGAGGTGCGCGTGCGCGCCCATGCTGAAGTTCCCAAAATCCAAATCTTCATGTTCCTTCCTCTTGTGCATGCTTCTTTTCTCTCTTCTAGACCATTCTTGCCCTATAAATTCTGAAATCACTCAACAAACACATCACGGCATCGAATGGTAATAGAAGAGGATCAAAATATAGCAATTTTAAGGCAAAAGAAGCATGTTTTTCATCATGAAGCAATATTAGGAAGAGAACACAAAACCATGCAATTCTTGTGAATAAGTGTGAAAAATATTGACAAAACCCCCCAAATTTTATACAATATAAACCACAAAATTGGGGTTTATCAAATCTCCCCACACTTAAACCAAGCATGTCCTCATGCTTAAAATAAAAAAAATAAAAATAAAAAGACCAAAGATAACGGTAAGAAAAGGGTTTTAGAAGTGCAAATTTCCTAAATGAATGCATGCAACTAATATAAAATCATCTATCTACTTGTTCAAGGGTAAATCTATTCTCCAAGACACATATGAGCATACGGGTTGAAAATGATATGTAATTCATATATCCTACCAATTTGAACATTACTATGAAGTGCATGTAACTTGCTAGATGAACGCTTGTGAAAGCCGGGAACAAGGATTTAAGTATCGAACCCTCACCGGAAGTGTATCCGCTTTACTCGCTCAAGTGTATAGGGTTCGTCACTCAATCCTCTCCTAATCATGCTTTCCAAGATTTGTCTTTCATCTAACAATCAACAGTTACTTAATGCATGTATACAAGTATCATGAGGTCTTATTCATGGGTTGTAATGGGGCTAGGGTGAAGGTAAGGATGTATATGGTCAAGTGAGCTTAAAATTTGAATCCTCGATTAACTTAAGATCCCACTGGACACATAGAACAACCTATACAACTATAATACAATACCTAGCTACCCATGGGTTTCACTTTTCGCATACTCATGCATTCCTTTCAATTCACATCTCATATGCATTTATTATCACTTTGTCTTGGGGCATTTTTGTCCCCTTTCATTGCTTTCTCTTTTTTTTTTGGTCCCCTTTTTCTTGGGGTTTCATGTACAAAAGTTTCAATGTATATGGTTCAATCATTCAATACATGAATATGTTTCCAAATCCCAGAATTTCCATTTACAACTACAAATACACACCTTTACATCTACCCGAATTCCCAAGTACACCCTCCCATTTGAATGATACACACCTTCACTTACCTAAGCTAATCAAGGATTCAAATCTAGGGACATTCATTATTTTTCACTTAGGATTGTTGATGTGCTCTATTTAAGAACAAAAAGGGTTTATCATGGGCTCAAAATTGGTTAGCAATGGTAGATAAAAGGGTTAAGGCCGTTTGGGAAAAGTGATTATTGAAATGATGGCCTCAATCATGTAAATGCATTCATACACAAAGTAATGGACATATAAAATCAAACAAAGCAAGGATTGCAATCATAGAGAGAGAATAATGCACACAAGAATGAGAACTAGTGGTTAGAAGATATAACCATACAATAGGATCAAAACTTACATGTTTGTGTTCTTAGCTCAGTCACTATGTTCCAAAATACATTCTTAAAGCAAGTTTACCGCAAAAAATTTTTCCAAAATTGGTAGGTACCCCGAAATCATAGTTTCTTAGGGAAGAAGTCATTATTTTGACCAAGTAACTCTATAGAGACTAACTATCTTGCAAGGAGTATTTACAAGCAAGACTAACTACACATGCAATGTACTAACTACTAAGCAAAAGATAAATCCATGGGTATTGAAAGGAAGAGGTTGTTACCCATGGAGATCGGTCGAACGACCTCCCCACACTTAGAATTTAGCACGGTCCTCCATGCTACTAACAATGCACAAAGGGCGGTCGGGACCGAAACCTTCACTATCCCCTTCATAAGAGCTCCCATCACTTGGGTTTGAGGTGGATGTGAATATTTCAGGCTCCTCCATGCTAGGGGTAACACAACGCAGAAGCTTTTTGATGTAAGTGTATCGGTATTGGTTGCGTCGCTCATATCTATCAATCTTCCAGTGTAGATCTTCTATCCTTTGATGGGTAGATCTTTTTCGTGGTGGTGATGATGAGGTGGAAGGAAAAATAGGTGGAGCGGCTATGTCAAGGCTAGGGTTGTTCATGGGAAGCTGTAAGTATTTTTCGCTTGGGACAACATCGCCCTTAGCCGGAATTATAGCCTTTGTGTCATTGGCTTCCCAAGGAACACCCGCAGCAGCAACTAAATCAGATACCAATGCTGGAAATGGCAAATTACCACGGGCGTGGACTTGACCCATCGCTTGCTTGACAAAAAGCGGAATGTTCACTGGTCTCTCTGTGAGAACACACTAAACAAGCAAGGCGAGATCCGCTGTGAAGGACGACTTATGGGTGCTAGGTAGCACATAGTGGGATAGGATCTGGGCCCAAGCTCTAGCTTCTACAGTGAGGGAACGTGCATCAATGCACTTGGGCCGCATCCGGAGTCGACCTTGGGTCCAAAATGTCTCTGGTTTAGCAATGACTCGAAGGATCGAGTCCCAATCAAACCCAAACTCTTCACGCTGACGTAAGACTTATTGGTTACCATCCATGTCATTCGGTATCGGTAAGACATTAAGCACTTGCTGAATAGCCTCTTCTGAAACTAAGACTTGCTTCCGGCGCATGAATACCGATTGAAGAGAGGGAAGATGGTAGTTAGTGTAGAATTCTACCACCCATGAGAGGTTGATCTCCCGTGGTTTTTGCAGAAGAAACTCCCATCCTCGCTCTTCAATGCGGGGTAGAATACAAGGAGCAACCTTGTCCGGCGCAGCGAGTAGATGCTCAGCATGATAGTTCCTCTCAACCATGGCGGGAAACACAAGTTCACAGAAGCGGTTGGGGAACCTTGAAGAATCCTTCGCCGGTTTGCTCTTCTCTTTTTCTATCGATAGGAGTTGGTGCCTTCGCCTTCTTAGATAGGGGTTTGGCTCCTATTGCAGGATGCACCCTGGAGGGTGACTTTTGGGGTGCCCACTTTGTGGCTGGTTTCCTTGAAGCTTTCTCCTTGCCTTTCTTGGTGGCCATCCTGAAAAAAGAAGGGAAAGAGGGAAAATATTAAACCCAAAAAATAATCTCAACAAAAACATGCAAGTGAGAAGTAGTGCCCAAAAGAAATTGTGTAATAAAATGAGTAAAGAGGCATGGGTCACAACACTTGGCATGGGATGCAAGAGGAAGTAAAGCATGCAATATGGCATGAGAAGAATAATCTCAAGAATCCATAACAAAGAGCAAGTCATGTTCAATGAGTAACTAATTAGCAAGCATAAAGCAAAGTGGACCTAATGCACTTAGAATAGAGCAAGTGAGTGAGGAGGAGCACCCAATTGAAGGTATATGACTAAAATAAATCAAAATGGCATTTGTGCATTTCCTCGAACACTTGGTGCGCAGTTATCAAGCAATGAGCAATTATGAGATATTCAACCAATTAGAAGCCCAAAATGAAATATCAATCATCACACAACATCATCTACTGACAAAGATAATGAAAGCAACAAAAAAATCTATTAAAGCAAATTAAAACTCAAATTCAACATCCATGGAAAAGTAAGAAAAAGAAAAAGTAAACAAACAAAAAGCAAGTAGTATAATCATGCAACTAAAAGAGAAAAAAAGTGAATCAACAAGAAACGTCTAACTAGAGAAAGAAGACTATGCAAAGAGAGTAAGAGATGAGATATAGAAGAAGTAGAACCTTGAGAAGTGTAGAAGAATAAGGTGGAGTTTTCTTTTTGTGAAAATGAGAAAGAGAGAGAAAAGATGTAGTGCCACCGGAGGTGGTGGTGGTGGTGATGGTCGCCGGTGAGTAGCCGGAGACGGTGGTGAAGTATGGAAGAAGAAGAAGAAGGGAATAGGTGATGGAGGAAGAAGAAGAAGAAAGGAAATAAGAAAAGAGGTGAGAAAGAGGGAAGAGACAGGGCGCGCTAGGTTTAAAACTGGGCCGCGCAATCGACGCGCGCACGCACGGTGTGCTAGCGCGTCGAAGAGGGTTGAGCGAGGGGCGCATACGCGTCAAGGGTGCGTACGCACGATGACAACTGTGCCCCTGGCACAGAGTTGGCACGAAGTGGGCCTGACTCTCAGGTTATTTGTCCAGAGTGGCATGCAGCACAGACGGCACGGACACGCACAATGCGCAGACGCGTGCTTGATCGAATTTGCGACCGGTGCGGACGTGCCAAGTACACCTACGCGTCAGTGTGGGTACAGAATAGGCACAAATATGGCACAACTCTTTGGTTTTTGTACCAGGGAGTTCATATGGAACAACCGACGCGCGCGCGCACAGTGCGCTTGCGCGTCGATGGCTAAGTGGGGAGGTGCGCGTAGGCGTCACGCACGCTTGCGCGTGGGTGCCTGGCACGAAGTGGGCACAAGGTGGGCATAACTCTCTGGTTTTTGTACCAGGAGTGTAAAATGCACCACCGGCCCGCACGCGCACAGCACGCTCGCGCGCGAATGCCCCTTTTTTGCCCCCTCTTTTTTTTTCTTTTTTTTAAACAACATAAAAAGGGCTATTCTAACACATTCTTGGTAGGTGTTTAAGCTAGTAGTCAAAGAGACACTCACAAATTTATACACTATTTAAAACAAAGCATTCTCTCTACTTCAACAATTCATCCATACCCAAAATGATGAAATCTATATAAACATCCTAGTTATCCAACAAGATCAACAAAACTAGCATCCCTAAGCAATCAACAACATCAAGAAGTCACAAAATTTACAAAAATCTAGAGCTAAAAGCAAGAAGGTATACACAAGGAAGATCTTACCACAGTGGGGTGCCTCCCACCAAGCACTTTTCTTTAACGTCCTTAAGTTGGACGGTCAGTCGCTCAAGCTTGTCCTCCTCTAGGTGCATCCGTTAGTAGGAACACCTCTAGCTCTTTTGGAAACTTGTATCCATGGTACTTCTTCACTCTATGTCTATTCACCTTGAAAGTTGCTTCACTTTTAGGATCAAACAATTCCACCACTCCATAGGGCTTTATCTCCTTCACCTTGAAAGGTCCTTCCCATCTAGAACGGAGCTTGCCAGGCATGATTCTAAGCCCCGAGTTGTAGAGGAAAACCTCATCACCTTCTTGAAAATCCTTCTTCCGGATGTGATGATCATGAAATGCTTTAGTCTTTTCTTTGTAAATCCAGGCATTATCATATGCTTCGTTCATCAAACACTCGAGCTCCTCTAGCTATAATTTCCTGGCCACACCTACCTTGGTTAAATCCATGTTGCACTGCTTTACCGCTCAATAGGCTCTATGCTCAATCTCCACCAGAAGGTGGCATGCCTTACCATAGACAATTCGGAAGGGACTCATCCCTAACAGAGTCTTGTAGGCCGTCCTATACCCCCGTAGTGCATCTCCTAGCCGGAGGCTCCAATCCTTCCTTTGTGGGTTTACCACTTTCTCAAAAATTCTCTTAATTTCTCGGTTGGACACTTCCGCTTGTCCGTTGGTTTGTGAGTGATAAGCAATGGCAAACTTATGCAATAACCCATAGCGCTTGAGCAGTGCCTCTACTTTTCTGTTACAAAAGTGGGATCCTTGGTCGCTCACGACATCGCGTTGTGCAAGCGCGGCACCTACAGCATGGTTTGACGCATCGCATATTATCTCGAATGGTAGCGTCCAGTTGGGGCCTCGCACAATCGGTGCTGTGGTAAGAACTCTCCTGCTATGGTAAGGAAAGGCAAAAACCATAATAGCCAACTCATCGGCTCCATGCCTTCGAGTCGTAGAACAAGCAACTTAAAAATCTCTTAGATGTCGGATGGGGTCTTGACCAGCAACCCATGATACTTAGGAAGTAGATGTATCAAGCTACTCTTCAACTTAAAGTTTGGATCAAGGTTGGAATACTTTGCTTGCAAAGGTTGAAGTATGATATCCGGAGCCCCTTGCTCATGCAAAGTGATCCGTCGTGGCTCTGCCATGTATGGTTCACCTGTGGGATGCAAAGATGTATTAGTAGTTCCAACAGAAGAATATGAAGTAGCGGACTCCAAGTCACTCTCGGTACCGTCTAGTGATTCAGTATGTTCCTCAAGAGAGGCCGACGTACTAGCCGTATAGTCCAACCGCCGTCTAGCTTGCCGAGTGTGTAACAAAGTTCTTTCAATCTCAGGGTCAAACTCGGCTAAGCTAGAATTCTATTGAGACCGAGTCATCAAACTTGGGAGTCATAGCACACATACAAAAGAAATCTAAACTATATCTAAGTATTGAAAGAAAGTAAACTATCTACAATATTCACATATTCACATAACCAATATCAAGGCATATGTTGCAACCATTCCCCGGTAACGGCGCCAAAAATTTGATGGCACGGATACCGTCGGTAAGGAAATTCACAAGATTTTCGCGTTGCAAGTATAGCCCTCAACCGACAAATAATCCGCGAATCAAATTTCGAAGGAATTGGTTGTCACAAGTTCAACCCCAATAAAAGTAACCGAAGTATTCAAACCTCGGGTCGTCTCACAAGGAATGGGCAAACATGTGCATCAACATTGGTTAGAATTCCGGGGTTACAAGTCATGAGCAAGAAATTAAACTAGGAATCCTAACAAGCAAGTAATCTTGAAGTGCAAGAAACTAATTCAAGTGACTAAAGCTAGATGTGAGCAATTCCAAACTAATAAGATAACATCCAATATAAATCTACTCTAAACTAAACAAGTAACTATAACTACGACAAGGCAATTAGGATTTTTGGGTTTTCAAATATGAATGATAAAAGTAACTCTTGGCTAGACATGGGAATTGGGGTCACTATCATTGTCTAATAACCATATCTTGACAATTATGAGGAACCAAACTCATTAAGTTTACTTCTATACTTGAAGTATATTAAATGGTTTAGTCAACATCAACTCATAAGGTCCAACCTAACTACTAATTGACATAGTAGTAGGTTAGTGTCAATGGTTATCGAATTGACCACTAAGGGTTCCCAAATCATCAAATCCATTAGACCCAATGACTCAACTTTACCAAATTCCCTTAACCTAGGCCAAGAGTAAAGAGAACTACACCATAATCAAGGAAAATATTTCATCAAACACATGGTAAGCATTACTAAAAGACATATTCAAATTGCAATCAAATTGAAATTAACAAGTACCCACTAACAATTATCAACATATAATCACTCACACAACACAATTGATCATGAAAATCATCAATGTATCATTAACAATTCAAGATTCACAAGATTCATGGAATGGGTATAAAATGACAATAGACAAGAAAACATAAAACTAACACAAGTTCTAAACAAAGTTATACTAAGGAATTCAAATTAAGCAATTAAAACTAGTAATTAACAAGATCCAATTCAGAATTCAACAAGGAAAGATCAAATCAAAGCTAGATCTAGAGAGGAACAAGGGTTTCTCTCTCTAGAAGAACAAAAACCAAAAAATCTAAAAATTGTGTCTTAGTGTGAATGATTTATCCCCTTTTTCCCCCTAGCATCCTTGGGTCTTTTTCCATGCAGAACCAGCTTGAATTTGGCCCTCTTAAGCCTCAGAAATTGCCGATTTCCTTTAATGAGGTCACGTGCAGCTTGTCGCGTGTACGCGCCATGCGTGCTTGTGCGCCGATTGATTTTGTGACCCACGCGTGCGCGCCACGTATGCGTGCGCGGCGGTGTGGATTTCTCTAATCCGCGCGGATGCGCCAATCTTCGCGCGCCACTTCCAGCTGTCCACATCCATGCGTGCTGATGACTTGCATCATCTACCTTTCTTTCTTGCATAAAGAGGACCATGAAAGGGCATAAATCTCAATTGATCATTACAATTCATGCATTAATTCATGAATATTATGGTACATTGCTTTGAGATGAGTTGTGCTAAATTTCAGGTGAAAAAGACATCAAAAATGGGAAGTAAGCAACAAAGAAGCTGGGCGTGTGAAACTGGCGTGCCACTTGGAGCAAACGCCACAAAAAATGAACTAGCGTGCCACGCCAGGAGCTGGGCATGGCACGCTAGTACTAAATTCTAGAGGAGAAGTCTCAAGCATTCACATGGGCATGGCACGCTAGTACAAAGTTCCAGAGAGCAACAATGGAGGACACTAAAGGGGCGTGGCACGCCAGGTTGGGCGTGGCACGCCTAACCCATCACCTACTATGGGCGTGCCATTTGAGCCAAGGGGCGTAGCACGCCAGCTCATCACTTCAGGAGGAACCATCACTATGGCGTGGCACTTGAGGAACCAGGCGTGGCACGCCAAGCTTGAGAAGTCTACAAATGCATGGGCGTGCCACTTGAACAGCATGGTGTGGCACGCTGGTACAAAATTCCAAAGAAGGGGGCTGAAGGCCAAAGAGTTCTGGGTGTGCCACTTGAGGTCGAAGGAGTGGCACGTCAGGTTCTCATTCTCACTTGGGCGTGCCACTTGAGGAACTAGGCGTGGCACGCCAATGCACAAAGAGGCCAAAGCAAGGGCTGGGCGTGCCACTTGGTATCGAAGGCGTGGCACGCTAGCCCAAGAATCTCACTATGGCGTGCCACTTGAGTGCTGGGCGTGGCGCGCCAGCTGTTGGAACCAAGGCAAGATCAAGGGCGTGGCACACTGGTACAAGTTTCCAGAGAGGATGAAGGAGGCCAAAAACATGGGCGTGCCACTTGGTGTCGAGGGCGTGGCACGCCATCCACTATTCCGCACTTGGGCGTGCCACTTGAACACCAGGCGTGGCATGCCATTGTCATTCAGAAAGCAAAATCCATTGGGGCATGCCACTTGAGTTCGTGGCGTGGCACGCCAAACAGAAGAATCACTTGCCTACAGAGGGTGTGGCACGACAGTCCTTGGGCGTGCCACGCTAGTTAAACTTTCCAGAGCATTTGATCAAGCATGCAACAAGGGCATGGCACGCCAGACCCTGGGCGTGCCATGCTAGTTCAAGTTTCCAGAGGCAAGAAGAAGAGGAAAGAGGCTAGGGCGTGCCACTTAAACTCGAAGGCGTGGCACGCCATGCTACTTGGGCATTAAAAGACCCTGGGTGTGCCACTTGAGCTTGAAGGCGTGGCACGCCAGGGATGTTACTGAAGAAGGGCGTGCCACTTGAGGGACTGGGCGTGGCACGCCAAGCCAGAATTGGAGGAGCACGTGACACGCCACTAAAGCGCCAGCCACACGCCAGCTAGGAAGTCACGCTTATTGAGTTTCTTTTCCATCCAAATTGTAATTTTCCTTTTTTTTTTCACTTTTGTAATTCTTTTATTTTAAAAGCTAGGAGTAGTATAAATACCCCCAAGCAGTGCTGAAGAGGGGGTAAGCAGTTAGAGAGACTAGTTTTAGATTCACTTTTACACTTCACTATCTTCTTTACTTTTGAGTACTTTTCTTTGAGCTATGAGTAGCTAAATTCCCTCTCATTGAGAGAGGGAGCTCTGTTGTACTTGATGGATTGATGATAGTGAAATTCTTCTTCTCTTCATCTTCTCTTTGATTTGCTAGAAGGAATTTTGTTTCTAATGCTTACTGTTCAATTATCTTGGAAAAGAGATTGAATGCAAAATGGGTTTCATGGGAACCTTGGGAAAGGAAACATGAAACCATGCTTGAAATCCCTTCTCACACTTGAGTAGGATCTGGGTTTTGGTGTTTGGATATGGTGACATATAATCCTCCCTCTACTTGGACCTATGATGATGTGTGGTATAATCAGGGACCAAGCATATCTCTCTTCATGAACAATTAGACCAAGAAATTGGCTATTGATCAAGATCTGAGAGATTGAGTCACCAAGGGATTGGGCTCAATCAATCATGATTTCCAAGAGGTCAATGAGTTGCATGATTGAAGAGGATATAAGCTGAAATTGATCCAAAGAAACAACATCTCCTGATCACAATAAATTTCCCTACTCTTATCTCTCACTTTCTTTATAGCTTGCTTTTACATTCTGCAATTCTCCATTCCCATTTACAATTAAGTCATTTATGATTCTGCACTTTACATTCTGTTATTTCCATTTCTGTACTTTATTGCTTTCCTTCACATTTTAGCCATTTACATTTCTGCCATTTATAATTCTGCAATTCACAATCTATCTGTTCCGCTTGACTAATTCATCAATTGATTAAAACTGCTCAAATTTGCCAATCTCTGTGGATACGATCCCACTCCACTGTAGGTTATTACTTGACGATAATTTTGGTGGGCTTGCCAAAAGATCCGATTCACCATTTTTTTGAATGGGGGTGTGAATTGGACTCATCAAGTTTTATGGTGCCATTGCCGGGGATTGGCTTAAATTTGACAGTGATGAAATTGATTGGAGAACTAGATTAAGTAATTTAATTTCCTTGTTATTTTATTTTTTTAGCACTCTTTTATTTTTATTTCATCTCTACTCTGATTTCTATTTCTTCTTTTTTATTTTTATTTTTAGTTATCTATTACCCATATTTCCATCCTTCTAACTGTTTGATTAATTGTATCAACAAAGCTAACCACTAATCCCAACAAGATTTTCTTTCACTTCACTTGTTCTCTGCTTGTTATTTGCTAAGTGTATGATAGGTAGAAGGGGAGAGACTGTATCTCCATTTGATAGTGAACCCAAGAGGACCTTCCTTAGACTAAGGAGGGAGGCTAGAGGCAAAGGCATAGTTGAAGAAGAAGAGGTGGAGGAAGATCTAGAAACCACCATGAAAGAAGAAGCACACAACCATGTTGGAGAGGAAGCTGGCAATCATGTTGGGCAAGAAAGGAGAGTCTTAGGCTCCCTATATCAACCCAAATCCAGGAAATTGTGGCAGCAGCATCCTAAAGCCAACAATCCATGCTAACAATTTTGAGTTGAAACCTCAACTCATCACCCTTGTCCAAATTAATTGCTCATATGGAGGAAGTACCCAAGAGGACCCAAATCAACATCTCAACACATTCCTGAGGATATGTGATACTGTAAAGTCCAATGGGGTACACCCGGACATCTACAAGCTACCTTTGCTCCCTTTCTTACTCAGAGATAAGGCAGCAAAGTGGTTGGAATCATTTTCTAAGGAGAGCCTAACCACATGGGAGGATGTTGTAAACAGATTCCTTGCAAGATTCTACCCTCCACAAAGAATCAACAGGCTAAGAGCTGAGGTGTAAACTTTCAGACAATAAGATGGTGAGACACTCTATGAGGCATAGGAGAGATTCAAAGATTTGACAAGAAGATGCCCACCAGAAATGTTCAATGAGTGGATACAACTACACATCTTCTATGAAGGGCTATCCTATGAATCAAAGAAGGCAGTGGATCATTCTTCAGGAGGCTCACTCAACAAGAAGAAAACCATTGAAGAAGCCATAGATGTCATCGAGACTGTAGCCGAAAATGAGTATTTCTATGCTTCAGAAAGAAATCAGAAAAAAGGAGTGCTAGAAATCAATTCTGTGGATGCCTTGTTAGCTCAAAACAAGGCAATTGCAGCACAAATAGCAGCCTTAACCAAGAAGATGGAGGCTAATCAAATCTCAGCCATTCAAGACCAAACTCCTCAACAAGAAGGAAGTGCATCAAAATCTGAAGGTGACTAGAAACAAGCTAATTATGTGAACAACTCATTCAGACCACCATATGATCCAAACTCTAAGACATACAACCCAGGTTGGAAAAACCACCCAAATTTTAGGTGGGGAAACCAACAAAGCCATAACCAGGACAACAACAAACCTTATCCATCAAATAAACACAACACCCACAACCCCAACCATCAAACAGGCAACCATAGACCTTACCATAACTCACAAAACACATCATACCATGGGAACCAACCAACACACAACAACCACCAGCAAGACACATCACCCTCAACCATGCAACCATGTGAAATCAAGAGCAACTTTGAGAGGATGGAAGTTGCAATAGCACAGCTATCATCACAGCTTGCAGGAGCAGTCTCCACCCTTATGGAGAGATAAGCGCAGACTGATAGAAGGATACACACCAATCAAGAAGAATACAGGTCAAATCTGAAAAATCAAAGTGCAGCAATCTCAAAGTTGGAAGCACAAGTAGGGATCTTATCAAAGCAAATCCCAATGCCCACAAACACATTTCCCAGTGATACTGTGGCCAACCCAAGAGGGAAATGCAAGGCCATTACACTTAGAAGTGGGAAAGTTGTGGAGGAAGGAACCCTAAGCAAAGGCAACCATGAAGAAGAAGTTGCAGAAAAGCATGAAAACTAGAATGAAGGAGAGACCCCTGTTCCACCCTCACCAAAACCAGTCTTGAAGCCTTATGTGCCAAAGGCACGATACCCACAAAGGCTGGGAAAAGATGGGAAGGATGTCCAATTCTCTAAGTTGCTAGAGATCTTCAAGAAGCTCCAAATCAACATACTATTTGCTGAGGCATTGGAGCAAATGCCACTTTATGCCAAATTCTTGAAAGAGCTTATAACAAGAAAAAGGAACTGGGAGGCAAAGGAAACCATAGTACTAACTGAGGAATGTAGCGCCATCATACAAAAGAAGCTACCTCAGAAGATGAAGGACCCAAGGAGTTTCCAAATCCCCTGCATCATAGGGGATATCACTATTAAGAAAGCCTTGTGTGACCTGGGAGCTAGCATAAATCTTATGTCCTTAATCATGATGAGAAGGATGAAGATTGAGGAAGCCAAACCAACAAGAATGGCACTCCAATTGGCTGACAGAACATTCAAGTTTCTACATGGGGTAGTGGAAGACTTGGTAAAAGTGGGAGAATTCATTTTCCCAGCTGATTTTGTTGTGCTGGACATGGAAGAAGAGGCCAACACATCAATCATCCTAGGAAGACCATTCCTAGCTACTGCTGGAGCCATCATTGATGTGCAAAAATGGGAACTAGTCTTGAGATTACATGAAGAGAAGATGGTCTTCAACGTCTTTAAGGCAATGAGTTACCCCAAAGAGTCCATAGGAGAATGCATGACGGTAGACATCATAGAACAGATAGTTCAAGGGGTTTTGGAAGAAGAACAATGTGAAGGAACTATTGGGCTGGAACAAGCATCAAATGGAGAACTACCACAAGGAACCATGAAGAAGTCAATCATGCCAACCACCACAGACAACAAAGAAGCAGAGGCACCAAAACTAGAGTTGAAGGCCTTACCACCCAGCTTGAAATATACATATTTGGGTGCCAACAACACTCACCAGTAATCATAAATTCAAGTCTGAGTGAGGAGCAAGAAGAGGAGCTTATCCAAGTGCTGAGACAACACAAGGATGCCATAGGTTGGACACTTTCAGATCTAAAAGGGATCAGTCCTTCAATGTGCATGCACAAAATCCTACTTGAGGAAGATGCCAAACTCTCAAGGCAACAACAAAGGAGGCTGAATCCAACTATGTATGAAGTGGTTTAAAAAGAAGTGTTGAAGTTATGGCAAGCAGGGGTGATTTACCCCATCTCAGACAGCCCTTGGGTAAGCCCGGTGTAGGTAGTCCCAAAGAAGGGAGGGATCACTGTTGTACCAAATGAGAAGAATGAGCTGATACTTACAAGAACGGTAACCGGGTGGCGCATGCGTATTGACTATAGGAAGCTTAATGAAGCCACCAGGAAGGATCATTTTCCCTTACCTTTCATGGATCAGATGCTCGAGAAATTGGCAGGACATGAGTATTACTGCTTCCTGGATGGGTATTCGGGCTACAATCAAATTGTTGTAGATCCCAAGGACCAGGAAAAACTTCATTTACCTGTCCATATGGTGTTTTTGCTTATAGGAGAATGCCCTTTGGATTATGCAATGTACCTGCAACATTCCAAAGGTGCATGCTCTCCATCTTTTCGGACATGGTTGAGAAGTTCATAGAAGTATTCATGGACGACTTTTTTGTGTTTGGAAACTCATATTCTGATTGCCTATGTCATCTTGCCCTGGTGCTAAAAAGGTGTCAAGAAACCAACCTGGTTTTGAACTGGGAGAAGTGCCATTTTATGGTAACTGAGGGGTGACTCTTGGTCACAAGATTTCAAAAAATGGCATAGAAGTAGACAAGGAAAAGGTGGAAGTAATTGAGAAATTACCTCCACCTTGCAATGTCAAGGCAATCAGAAGCTTTTTGGGACACGCTGGGTTCTATAGGAGGTTTATCAAAGACTTTTCAAAGATTGCAAAACCTCTTAGCAACCTACTTGTCTCAAATACTCCCTTTGTTTTTGATAGAGAGTGCATGGTAGCCTTTGATGAGCTTAAGAAGAGACTCTCCTCTGCACCTATTATAGCACCACCTAACTGGGATCTTCCCTTTGAATTAATGTGTGATGCATCTAATTTTGCTGTTGGTGCTGTTCTAGGACAGAGGAAAGACAAGCTAGTACATGTTATTTACTATGCTAGCAAAGTCCTTAATGAGAATCAAAGGAACTACACCACTACGGAGAAAGAATTTTTAGCCATAGTCTTTGCTTTTGACAAGTTTAGATCATATCTTATTGGCTCTAAAGTAATTGTATTCACTGATCATGCAGCACTCAAATACTTGCTTACCAAACAAGAATCTAAGCCCAGATTAATAAGATGGATTCTGCTACTCCAAGAATTTAATATTGAGATTAAAGATAGGAGCGGAACAGAGGACAAGGTAGCTGACCATCTCTCAAGAATTCCACAAGAAGAAGAAGAGACACACCAAGTTGCAATAAATGAAAGCTTCCCTAATGAGCAGTTGATGATGATCCGAGTAGCCCCTTGGTTTGCAGACATAGCTAACTTCAAGGCTATTGGGGAACTACCAACCAACATCAATAAACACATGAGGAGAAAGCTAATCAAAGATGCCAAGCACTATATCTGGGATGACCCCTATTTGTTCAAAAAGTGTGCTAATGGGATCTTGAGAAGGTGTGTCTCCCATGAAGAAGGGCAGGAAGTGCTGTGGCAGTGCCATGGATCCGCATATGGAGGCCACTTCAGTGGAGAAAGAACAGCAGTAAAAGTGCTTCAATCCAGATTTTACTGGCCAACAATGTTCAAGGATGCCTAGGAATTGGTGTCAAGATGTGATGAGTGCCAAAGAGCTGGTAATCTAACCAAGAGAAACGAGATGCCACAGTAATTCATACTAGTGCTGGAACTATTTGATGTATGGGGAATTGACTTTATGGGACCCTTCCCAACCTCCTACTCAAATAGTTACATATTGGTGGCTATTGATTATGTCTCAAGATGGGTAGAAGCCATAGCCACTACGACAAATGACAACAAAGTTGTGATAAGCTTCTTGAGAAGGAACATCTTCAGCAGATTTGGAGCTCCTAGAGCCCTCATTAGTGATGGTGGGACACACTTCTACAACAAACAACTTGAGACACTCCTTCTCAGGTATGGAGTCAAGCACAAGGTGGCAACCCCATACCATCCACAGACCAACGGGCAAGCTAAGATTTTAAACAGAGAACTAAAAAGAATTCTTGAAAAAACTGTTGGAAGCTCAAGAAAGGATTAGTCTAAGAAGCTAGATGATGCATTGTGGGCCTACAGGATAGCCTACAAGACACCTATTGGGATGTCCCCATACCAACTGGTATATGGAAAGGCTTGTCACTTACCAGTTTAACTTGAGCATAGAGCATTTTGGGCTCTAAAAATGTTAAACTATGATGAGCAAGCTGCTAGAGAAAGAAGATTAATGCAACTCAATGAGCTGGAGAAATTCAGAAATCAAGCATATGAGAATGCAAAAATGTACAAGGAAAACACAAAAAGGTGGCATGATCAAAAGATAGCAAGAAGGGAGTTCACTGAAGGACAAAAAGTACTACTGTACAACTCAAGACTCAAGTTCTTCCCTGGGAAACTTAAGTCTCGATGATCAGGACCCTTCACCATACTCAAGGTGTTCCCCTATGGTCATGTAGAGCTCATGGAGGACAAGACTCCAAGAACTTTCACTGTCAATGGCCATAGACTCAAACACTACTTGGGAGGCTCTTTAGAAGAGCAGAGAGTGAGCTACAAGCTCAACTAAAGATGGAGGAGTGTCAAGCTAGTGACAATAAAGAAGCGCTAGTTGGGAGGCACCCCAACACTTTATCCTTTTGATATATTGTTTTTCTTAGAAGTAGTTTAAAATTCATTGCCTTAGATGGTTTAAGTTTCAGTTTCACACTTGTGTTGCATTGCCATTTAGAATTAGATTGCAAGTGGTAGGATACGAAGTTTAAATATCAGCTTGGGTAGTTAGGACACCCTTACATTCTTTTGTTTCTTTTATTCCGGAATTGTAACTTGATGAATGTATTACTAAGGACAAGTAAATGGGCTGAGAACCAGCTAAAAGGCTAAGTTTGGTGTGGCCATTCACCCCCTTAATCTTGGCTTACAACCGTTTTGATAACTTGATTTTTTAGAGTAAGCCCAGAGATTAAGTTTGCTGTGGCCACCACCATACAAGGATCACCAGCAAGCCCAATTCTACTCAATCTGAAAGCACTTAATATTTTGGCAAAAGCATAAACGTGATTTAATGAGTTCAAAAGAGGTTGGAAACAAAAGAAAATGAAAAGAATGGAGTTATTTCATCCTTATGAACACATTAAATACACAATGATGAAACTAATTTATTAAGATGTAATAGGATTAAGTTTGGTGTCCCAAGGGACACCCATCAGTTGCAATCACACTTACCCGTGATAAGAAGGAATGTGAAGGATTCTTTTGTCATTACTAACAGGTTTCAGTTTCATTTTCAGGAGATAAGATGGGACCCACATGGTGAATCACTCATAAAACAAAGAAGTCAAAGTGTACTTACACTTTGGAACTCAACACATGCAGGAGGCACAGTGAGAAAAGGATTGGCGCCTCTTCCCACGCTAGGCGCCACTCCCCAAGTGGGAAAACATTGAATCTTTTTTTATTTCCCACCATTCAAATCACACCCTTCACCCCTTATAAAAGCCTCACCTTCCCAACTCTTCTCCCACTTCAAACCCCTGATCACACACGAAAAGGAATCTAAACACCCTTCTTCTTTTCTCTTTTTGCCTTCCATTACCTCTCTTCCCCTACTACTTTTCCCTTTTCTTGATTGGGACAATCAAGTCCTAAGTTTGGTGTTGGAGCAAAACCTTATTTTGCTTGCCTCTCTTGCAACCTCCCCCAAATTTTTTTACAACCTCAAACACACCTTCTCAACCTAATGGCACCACCAAAAAGCTCAGCCTCAAAGAAAAGAAAAACCAAGGAACCAACTTCTGGATCTTCAAGATCATCTTTCAACGAATACAAATTTCTCTCCGCATTCAACCAAAATCAATTCTATGGTTAGGTGAATGAGAGGGAAACTATTCCAGAGGTTGGATTCCAATTAGGGAGGAACGAGCATCTTGAGATCAACATTGAGATCAACAATAGGGGCTGGGCACTCCTATGCAACCCACCAAGGAAGGTAGTAGAGATCTTGGTGAGGGAGTTTTATGCCAATACTGTGCCTCAGCCAGGACAATCCTATGGCTACATTAGCTATGTGAGGGGAAAGTCCATTGACTATAGTCCCTCCAGCATAGAGAGGATGCTAATGGTGAAGAGGACAAGCTCCACCCGGAGCTATGAAGAAAGAATGAAGCAGCAAGACCCTGGATTTGATGAAATCCTAAGCGAGATTTACGTGCTGCATGTGCAATGGATCAAGGACAACAATGGGATACCCAACCAATTGAGAAGAATGGATCTAAGCCCCCAAGCTAGAGGGTGGCTGGAATTTGTGAGGAGGTCCCTAATCCCTACGTCCAACACTTCAGAGGTGACCAACGAGAGAGCTGTGCTCATATACAGCATCATGAAAGGTGAGAACGTCAATGTGGGAGAGATGATGCCTAACAACATTAACAAAGTGCTGAAAAGCACTAGTGACAACACAAGATTGGCATTCCTCAGTATCATATAGAGGTTATGTGATGAAGCGGGAGTTGAAAAGATCATTGATGAGGTGCTAGTGAAGCAAGACAAATTCATAACTGCCAAGAAGATGGCCAAAGTGGTGGCTGTTCACCCACTTCACAGAAAACAAAGAGCTCATGCTCATGAGCAACAACAATAACAAGAAGAAGAAGGGGCAGAAGAGCAACCACACTTTCTAGCACTTCAACCACCACCACACTACCAATACCAACAATTTCCTGAAGGATTCAATTGGGAACAACTGCAAGGAGATGTACACCAAATGAAGGGAGACCTACACCACCTGAGGGAGGATGTTAACCAATTCAAGGAGACTCAGCATCAACAATGGAACCAAGTCAACCAAAACATCCAATAACTCCAAGGGAGTTTTGAGAATCTCAAAGAGCAGCAAGACCAGATTAACTGGGGAGAGATGCAAGGCAGCCTATGAATGATTCTGGAGCACCAACTACATCAAATGGGGAACCTAGCTGAGTTCAGACATCTTTATGATGCCAGAACTTTAGCAAGAGAGGATTATGACTGTTATACACAAACAAAGTTGAGCTACTTGTGCAATGCAGTAGCCAACATGAACCCCAAGTACCCCACCTATATGCAGAAAATGGAGGAACTTAGTGCACGGTAGGAAGAAATTGCATACCAGCACTAGGAAAATGTGAAATCTTATATGAGAAGGCTGGGATTTTTGAAGCATAAGGACAAAATGGCACAAGAAGGATCCTCGAAGAAGGAAGAAGATGAAACCTCCCCTTCCAAGAAGAAGGACAAAGGAAAGGGGCTAATGAACTGAAGATGAGGCTGCTCAAGGTTGTTAAGTCCCATGGTTGACACCCTCTAATTTCTAAATCATGTTTAAGCTTTTGTTTGATTTACTTTCTGTCAAAAATAAATAGTCATGCTAGGGTAGTTTATGTTTTCTGCTTAAGTTTTATCTCATGCTTGAAGTCCTTTATGAGTCTTTTAAATTACAAGAAAGAAAATGCAATGTATTTCAAGTCTTTTTTTAACATAAATAAAGTAGAGCTTGTCTCCATAAGAATTGTTGTGAGCTATGCAAAAACAAGAGTAAGAGAAACCAAGGCCAGGAGAGATCATTCAAAAAACTAAGAAACAAGAAACTAAGCGTAGAACCTTGAATGAACTAAAAAGAAAATGAGTCATGGAAAGCAACTAGTCTTAGAAGGTACAACAAGAAAAGGTTAAGGGATGCTCCTTGAATATCCATAGAACCAAGAAGTAGTAAGAAATAAAGACCCAAGGCTCTGAGCATCAACTACTAGGATAGGAAAGAAACATTAAAAAGCTCAAAAGAGTTAAAGATCCTAGTAGATGCTTGTGGTGAAGATGTGTCAAGAAGATACCTGGGCAAGAAAATTCTTAGGGGTGCTTCAACACCTAGTACCCTAAAACCAACTGGTTTGGGAGTGCTAATTGAAAGCCTAATTAAAGGGTTGTCTTGAGACAGAACACTTAGAGTCGTGGTCAAGAAAAGAACAACCAAAAAGAAAGTGAAACAACTCTTACTACTTCAAGGTGACAATCAATAAAAAGGACCCCTGAAGCTTATACTTGAAAGAACCCTCAAAGATCTAAGAGTTCTTTATGACATTCAAACATTCACACATGTGTTAAACACTTAATCCTATCCTTAGTTATGTTGCATCCATTCAAAGGCCAAGGTCTCAATTTATAAAAGGCTTACTCACATTGATTATCTTGGGACAAGCAAAGCTTAAGTTTGGTGTTGTGATGACTTGCATCATCTACCCTTCTTTCTTGCATAAAGAGGACCATAAAAGAGCATAAATCTCAATTGATCATTGCAATTCATGCATTAATTGATGAACATTATGGTACATTACTTTGAGATGAGTTGTGCTGAATTTCAGATGAAAAAGACATCAAAAATGGGAAGAAAGCAACAAAGAAGCTGGGCGTGTAAAACTGGCGTGCCACTTGGAGCAAACGCCACAAAAAATGAACTAGCGTGCCACGCCAGGAGCTGGGTGTGGCACGCCAGTACTAAATTCCAGAGGAGAAGTCATAAGCATTCACATGGGCGTGGCACGCTAGTATAAAGTTCCAGAGAGCAACAATGGAGGACACTAAAGGAGTGTGGCACGCCTAACCCATCACCTACTATGGGCGTGCCACTTGAGCCAAGGGGCGTGTCACGCCAGCTCATCACTTCAGGAGGAACCATAACTATGGCGTGTCACTTGGTATCGAAGGCGTGACACGCCAGCTCCAAAAAGTCACTTGGGCGTGCCACTTGAGGAACCAGGCGTGGCACGCCAAGCTTGAGAAGTCTACAAATTCATGGGCATGCCACTTGAACAGCATGGCGTGGCACGGTCGTACAAAATTCCAGAGAAGGGGCTGAAGGCCAAAGAGGTCTGGGTGTGCCACTTGAGGTCGAAGGCGTGGCACGCCAGGTTCTCATTCTCACTTGGGCGTGCCACTTGAGGAACCAGGCGTGGCACGCCAATGCACAAAGAGGCCAAAGCAAGGGCTGGGCGTGCCACTTGGTATCGAAGACGTGGCACGCCAGCCCAAGAATCTCACTATGGTGTGCAACTTGAGTACTGGGCGTGGCACGCCAGCTGCTGGAACCAAGGCAAGATCAAGGGCGTGGCACGCTGGTACAAGTTTCCAGAGAGGATGAAGGAGGCCAAACACACGGGCGTGCCACTTGGTGTCGAGGGCGTGGCACGCCATCTACTATTCCTCACTTGGACGTGCAACTTGAACCCCAGGCGTGGCACGCCATTGTCATTCAGAAAGAAAAAGCTATTGGGGCGTGCCACTTGAGTTCGTGGCGTGGCACGCCAAACAGAAGAATCACTTGCCTACAAAGGGCGTGGCACGCCAGACCTTGGGTGTGCCACGCTAGTTCAACTTTTCAGAGAGCTTGATCAAGCATGCAACAAGGGCGTGGCACGCCAGACCTTGGGCGTGCCACGCTAGTTCAAGTCTCCAGAGGCAAGAAGAAGAGGAAAGAGGATAGGTCGTGCCACTTAAGCTCGAAGGCGTGGCACGCCATGCTACATGGGCATTAAAAGACCTTGGGCGTACCACTTGAGCTCAAAGGCGTGGCACGCCAGGGATGTTACTGAAGAAGGATGTGCCACTTGAGGGACTGGGCATGGCACGCCAAGCCAGAATTGGAGGAGCACATGACACGCCACTAAAGCGTCAGCTACACGCCAACTGGGAAGTCACGATTATTGAGTTTATTTTCCCTCCAAATTGTAATTTTCCTTTTTTTTTTCACTTTTGTAATTCTTTTATTTTAAGAGTTAGGAGTAGTATAAATACCCCCAAGTAGTACTGAAGAGGGGGTTAAGCAGTTAGAGAGACTAGTTTTGGATTCACTTTTACACTTCACTATCTTCTTTACTTTTGAGTACTTTTCTTTGAGCTATGAGTAGCTAAATTCTCTCTCATTGAGAGAGGGAGCTCTGTTGTACTTGATGGATTGATGATAGTGAAATTTTTCTTCTCTTCATCTTCTCTTCCCTTCTCACACTTGAGTAGGATCTGGGTTTTGGTGTTTGTATATGGTGACATATAATCCTCCCTCTACTTGGACCTATGATGATGTGTGGTATAATCAGGGCCCAAGCATATCTCTCTTCATGAACAATTAGACCAAGGAATTGGCTATTGATCAAGATCTGAGAGATTGAGTCACCAAGAGATTCTGGCTCAATCAATCATGATTGCTAAGAGGTCAATGAGTTGCATGATTGAAGAGGATATAAGCTGAAATTGATCCAAAGAGACAACATCTCCTGATCTCAATGAATTTTCCCACTCTTATCTCTCACTTTCTTTATAGCTTGCTTTTACATTCTGCAATTCCCCATTCCCATTTACAATTAAGTCATTTATGATTCTGCACTTTACATTCTGTTATTTCTATTTCTGCACTTTATTGCTTTCCTTCACATTTTAGCCATTTACATTTCTGCCATTTATAATTCTGCAATTCATAATCTATCTGTTTTGCTTGACTAATTCATCAATTGATTAAAACTGCTCAAATTTGCCAATCTCTATGGATACAATCCCACTCCACTGTGGGTTATTACTTGACGATAATTTTGCTGCGCTTGCCAAAAGAACCAATTCACCATTTTTTTGAATGGGGTGTGAATTGGACTCATCACGTGCGCGTGAAGTGTGCGTGCGCGCCCATGCTGAAGTTCCCAAAATTCAAATCTTCATGTTCCTTCCTCTTGTACATGCTTCTTTTCTCTCTTCTAGGCCATTCTTGCCCTATAAATTCTGAAATCACTCAACAAACACGTCACGGCATTGAATGGTAATAGAAGAGGATCAAAATATAGCAATTTTAAGGCAAAAAAGCATGTTTTTCATCATGAAGCAATATTAGGAAGAGAACACAAAACCATGCAATTCTTGTGAATAAGTGTGAAAAATATTGACAAAATCCCCCAAATTCTACACAATATAAACCACAAAGTTGGGGTTTATCATTGGGCTTTAGAGTAGCTTTTTGTGCATTCTTGGCTTGGAAGGAGAAATTAGGTACTCTTGAGTCATTAATACCCAACTTATGTGGGTGATCTAGAGTTGTTAGCTAATATTGTTTCCATTGACGCTAATCTTTTACTAATTCAATTAGTAAGTTGATTAGGACTTTTGGATTGAGATTAACTAGGTCTATTTGACTTTCTTCCTATGTTGAAGATAATATTGTACCTTCTTCCGATGTTGAAGATGACTAAATAGGATTAGCTCTTGTTAATCATTGTGTGATAATTAATGACTAGGATAGAAAGCCTATGCTCTCAATCCTTGCCATGAATGCCTCTTTTTATATTTAGTTGTTTGATTTATATTTCTTGCCTTTTTACTTTCTTGCACTTTTATCAACCCAATCCCTTGAACCTCATAACCAATAATTAAGTATTTGATTGTGATTCCTAGGGAGAATGACCTGGGACTAATACTCTTGATTATTTTATTAGGTTGGACTTGTGACAACCAAAAATTAAACTTTGATTGAGTGTTACTTGTCGGTTTGGAACTATACTTGCAACGAAGTTATTTCCTCTTACCGAGAAGAAATTTTAAGTCAACGGATTCTACTCTATCAAGTTTTTGCTGCCGTTGCCGGGAAATTGCAATGTGTGCTTGTTATTGGTTATTGTATATATGTTAATATTGTGAATAGCTTGATTTTTTGTTTGTTTGCTAGTTTTGCTAGTTGTAGGACTTTGCTTTCTTTGTTTCTTGTTAGCTTTTGTTTTTATTTTCCCTTTCACTATGAATTCTCATCTCCTTGGCTATGAGTTTGGTTCTAACTATGTTGTAGGGAATGGAAGCTACAATAAGGATATACATCAAGGATGGGACAATCAAAGGTGGAAGGAGCCTTAAGCATTTGATCAACCTTCATGGTAACAACCTCCATCAATGTATTATGATCAAGAGCCATACCATGATAATACCAATCTAATGTGTGTGGTGGACCTCCTTGTGGTTATCAACCACAACCACCATATGCTTATGAACCCCCTCCTCAACATAGCACTCAACCACCCTACTTACAAGTCTCATACCATCATTCACCTCCATTATGATCCTAACCCATACATACCATACCAAACACCATATGAACCATAACTAGAGTCACGACAATTCCAACACAATTACTCTCAAGAACCACCATGTGAACCAACTTCCAACTATGACATTCTTCCTCCAAAAAATAAACCCTCTCTTCCACCACCACCTTCATTGGATGAATCTCTCCAACCCCTAATGCAAGAACAACAAGAACTTCTAACTCGTTGCCAAAAGCAAGAGGAAGTCATGGCTAGCTTAATCGAAGTGATGAGCCAATTGGCATCATTGTGCTCAACTATCCATGACACTCTTATTGTTAAATATGGAGGATTAATTGAGGAGCACAATGAGAAGGAGAATTTGGAGCTTTAAGGTGAAGAAGAAGAGTTGAAGCAAAAAGTGTAACAAGAGGAGGAAGGCGAGATTGTTGAAGAAGAGGAAGAAGTGGTTGAAGACTTATGAGATGTTGAATGCCCTTGGGAATCTCAATTTGAAGAACCTTCTTCCATGGAGTTTGAAATTGATGTTGAGGAGGCTAGTGCACAACCTCCAAGGCATATTGTATGTGAAGAATTAGAAGAAATGGTACAAGCAACAAGTCCTCCTATCTATGATGATTCTGTATCAACATATGATCCTTTTGAGTTTGATGAATCCTTCCCCATTGAATTTGAAGTTGATATAGCGGTAGATTTTACTCAACCTCCAAGATATGACTTGAGTGACGGGGAAGAACTAGAGGATATTAGTGAAGAAGCATGTGAACTTGAGGAAGGTTGGCAAAAGGTAGAGCTTGAAAAATCTTGTCAAGTGGTGGAAGCCCTTCAAAGAGGGTGGACGGGAGTAGAAATTGCCATATCAAGACCGTTGGAAGCATCTCTCCCTAGGTTACCATCATCTATTACATCATTCAAGTGGGTAAATCTCTCATCTGTTAGCTTTCTCATTCCACTTGAATATGGTTTGCTAGAAACAGATGGTCAACTTAGGATGCTTTGTAGGTTAAAGAGTAGAAGAGAGATGAGTAGTGGTTGGCATCATAGTTCTCGGTTCATTATGGTTGGAACTCCAAGTTTGGGAGCAATGGTTGGTGTAGAACCAATTTGCATGGATCTAGGAGGATGTTTGGGTGCCTACACGAGAATTCTATGTGCTTGCCACCTGGATGGAATAATGATAATCAACTTGAAGCGGGTGTGAAAATAAGGTTTGGGATCCCAGATTACAGGATGTGGATCAATTTTGGGAGCTCCAAGCTTGTGAAGAACTCCATCAAGACTTGGTGCAATTAATTGATAATCTTGGAGCACAATGGAAGAACAACCATTGGTGGAAGTTCAAGGATGAGTTCAAGCACAAGCCTCCTTGATGAGAGCTTTCCATAAGTCCAACTTAAGGACAATAATAAAAGTGCTAGGTGGAAGACACCCCACCATGGTAAACTCTTTTCATTTTTCTCTTTTATAAATATTGGTAAAATTAGTTTAATTTCATGTTTTATTTTGGTTTGTTGAGTTTAATTGGTTGTTTAGTATATTAAATAAGGTTTGATGGTGTTTTGGTAGTTGTTTGGATGTTTGGAATGCTTGGTTTGGTGCTAGAAATTGGAAAATTTTGAAAAACAGAGCACTCAGCCATGCGTATGCGTCACCCATGCGTACGCGTGACCCCCAAGTTTCCAACACCTCACGCGTATGCCTCACCCACGCGTACGCGTGACACCCAAAATTTTCAGGCGTAGTACAAAAACTAGAGAGTTGTGCGCGTTGTGTGCTGAAATTGTGCCTCTAGCACAATTTTAACCCACGCGTACACGTCACCTGTCTCTTTCTGCACTATCACGCGTATGGGTCGACGATGCGTACGCGTCGCACCTCATTTTTGCCGTGCACGCATACACGTGACCCCCTGGCCTGTTTCACTCACTTATTTTCTTATCTTCTTTCCATTTCTTTCCTTTTTCTTTCTTCTCTTCTTTTCTTTCACTCTTTCAACCATCATCCAACACTACTAATCACCATCTATCACCATCTCTTTTAGTTAGTTAGTTAGTCAGTTAGTTAGTTAGTTAGTTAGTTTGTTATTTAGTTAGTTTAATTTCTGTTTAATTTTCTATTTTTCATAATAAGTGTTGGATTATTAATTTTGTTTGCTGTTTATTGCTGCTTATTATTGACTTGATGCTATCTTAGCATAATTGTTTTGATACTCATTGTTGTATTTCTTCATTGATGTTATACTTTGTTACTTGGTTTTGAATCTTTCATGCTTTGCATACCAAGTACTTATGAATTGCCTTCAAAGCTTTATGAATCTTTTGAATTGCATGTTTTAGCCACCATGTGATTGATTTCATTATCTGTGATGAGGTAATTTGTGTATTATTAATGCATATTTTTAGAAGATGCTTGTTTATGATTGACCCTTATTCACATCACCTATTTCATGCATTGAGATTTTGGAATTGTGGAATTGGATCGAAAGGTTACATAGTGACATATTTTTGAGCTTTCTATGCTTTGTGGACCATGCTTGCTATGTGATTGATTTTTACTTCTATCTTCTTTTGCCTAAGTTCCATAGCACCCATGTCTTCTTTTTCCTAAAATATTCCATTTTGTTCGTTAGGTTTCCTCGTACATCAATCTATGTCCATTCTTTATCCAATTCACAATTGCTTGATTCTTGCTTGAGTACTTTTATGCTTCTTTATTGCTTGTTGTTTGTCTTTACATACAAGTTTCTTTTAAAGTATCTCGAGCACACTAGAATGAGTGAAGTGCATGCCTCGTTTGTGTAGTGTGACACACGTGTTTTCATTAATGTCACACATTGATTCACTCACTTCATTCTAGTGATCATCACCTCATTCCAACAATAGATGCTTCCTTGCTTTTACATTCACTTGTCTTGCTATCCTGTCTTCTATTTTTCAGGATGAACCACCTTAAGCAAAACGGAAGTGGGAGAAAGAACACGCAGCAGTCGGTTGATCCACCAGCTGAAGTTTGCAATCCGAAAACTCGTCGTATCCCCTTGCTCATCTTTGAATGCACCAAGGATGGTGCAAACTTTTAAGTGTGGGGAGGTGATGAGCGGATAATTTATACGCTTTTTGGCATTATTTTTAGGTAGTTTTCAGTATATTTTAGTTATTTTTAGTATATTTTTATTAGTTTTTATTCAAAATTTACATTTCTGGACTTTACTATGAGTTTGTGTGTTTTTCTGTGATTTTAGATATTTTCTGGCAGAAATTGAGGGACTTAAACAAAAATCTAATTCAGAGGCTGAAAAAGGAGTGCAGATGCTGTTGGATTTTGACCTCCCTGCACTCGAAATGGATTTTCTGGAGCTACAGAAACCCAATTGGCGCGCTCTCAATTGCGTTGGAAAGTAGACATCCAGGGCTTTCCAGAAATTTATAATAGTCTATACTTTGCCAGAGTTTTGATGACGCAAACTGGCGTTCAAACGCCAACTTCCTGCCCTATTTTGAAGTTAAACGCCAGAAACAGGTTACAAACCAGGGTTAAACGCCACAAACAGGCTGCAACCTGGCATTTAACTCCAAGAGAATTGTTCTCACCCTGGTTCGAGCTATCTGATCTGGGATGATCAGCAATAAAGTGACCGACCTCTTCAGGTTAGGCTATCCGACCTCTTCTCAAAAGAAGTCGGTCAAATCGACAGAAAAGCCCAGTAAAGGGCCCAAATAGAGGAACACGACCCAAATCCGAAGGCAGTCCAAGCCTATAGAGATAAGGGCGGTTCCCTTGAAGATAAGCTGACCTCAACTCAAAGATAAAGATAAGATAAGATAACTAACTTATCATATCTAGAAAGGTCAGCCTACACTACTATAAATACATTGGAGCACCCAGGTATAACTCATACTCTGATTCTACTAAAAACCTGTTTAATACCCAAGCTAACTTAAGCATCGGAGTCTCTTGCAGGTACCCCCCACCCTCCGGTGACGAAGGAACAGCAGTGCAGCTAGATTAATAAGTCGAACGCGACAGTTCCGGCCGCCATTCACCGGCCGGACACGTCGGCACCGACCCGTACAAAAGATCTCGACCGAGATCGACCTCCAGTTTCAGGTAACCCTCGGAACATTGGCGCCGTTGCCGAGGAACTTGGAAGTCATCCCATTACCATGGCGGATGACCATGACAACGACCACGATTCAGATCTAGAGGACAGAACGCCGCACAAAAACGCGGACGCTACACCAAAAGACACTCCGGACCCGAACAGGGACAAAAACTCATCAAATCCAGGAGTAATAGAAGTGCTTCAAGATCGCCTAAAGCAACTTGAAAAAGAGAGCCAGCATCAACGAGAAGTTGGCAAGGATCTACAAAGAGAGGTAAGGCGACGTCGAGAATTAGAAGATAAACTCCTCCAACTCGAAGCTGATCTTAAAGCAAAAGCTACTCGGTCCACCCACGAGGACAATTCACACAAAGATCAAGATCCATTCACTAGGGAAATCATGAAAACTAAAATTCCCAAGGACTTCAAGCTCCCGGATATGACTCTGTATGATGGCACTACAGATCCCAACCATCACCTCAGCAACTTCAGAAGCAGAATGTACCTCACCGACGCCTCAGACGCTGTTTGCTGCAAAGCTTTTCCAACGACTCTCACGAAGACAGCGATCAGATGGTTCGAAAATTTACCTCCTAAGTCCATCTCAAGCTTTGACGACCTAGCCAAAAAATTTGTGGCCAGATTCTCCATCCAAAAAGACAAGACTAAGCATGCCCCCAGCCTACTAGGAATCAAGCAAGGAGATCGGGAAAGTCTTCGCAACTACATGGAAAGATTCAACAAAACATGCCTAGACATACAAAGCTTACCAATGGAGGCCGCTATCATGGGCCTTATCAACGGCTTACGGAAGGGACCTTTTAGCCAATCTATATCAAAGAAATACCCCACATCTCTGGACGAGGTGCAAGAACGGGCGGAGAAGTACATCAACATGGAAGAAAATTCCCGACTTGGAGAAGCCTCGAGATCCGGTTTCACCTACCGAGATAAAGATAAAGAACCCAAGAGGAAGGAAGATCAAACGGGGGAAAAAATCAAAAAGTATCATAATTACACCCCTCTTCGGGTGTCCCTTGTGGATATTTACAAAGAAGTCTGTAACACAGAAAAGATACCCCCAGCTCGACCACTCAAAGGCAAAAGAGGAGGAGGAAATCGGAACGAATACTGTGAATACCATCGAGTTCGAGGGCATTCCACCAATGAATGTTTCGACTTAAAAAACGTCATAGAAAAGTTAGTGAGAGAAGGAAAACTAGATCGGTTTCTAACCACCCGAGATGATGAGCAAAGAAAGAGAAGAAGGGATGAAGATGTCGGATGAACCGAGCGATCACCTTGTACACCAAAAAGACACGTCCACATGATACACGGCGGATTTGCAGGAGGAGGAATCTCCAAGTCATCTTGCAAAAGATATCTCAAAGAAGTATATCATGTCGAAGGGAAGGAGGAAGCACCCGACATCCCTGCAATCATGTTCACCAAAGAAGACGCATCTGGTGTCATCTCAGGACACGACGATCCCATGGTCATCACCATCATACTGGTAAACGCCAATCTCCACCGCACATTAATAGACCAAGGGAGCTCCGCCGACATCTTATTCAAAACTGCCTTCGACAAGCTCGGCTTAGAAGAAAAGGATCTTAGAGCATACACGAACAGCCTGTTCGGACTGGGAGATACCTCAGTACAACCACTGGGATACGTGTCACTACATACAACCTTCGGAAAAGGGAACCAATCCAGGACACTCAAGATAGACTACATCGTGGTCGACGTGAGTTCAGCCAACGCCCTAATAGGTCGGACAACACTAAATCAACTCGGCGCAATAGTCTCAACTCCACATCTATGTATGAAATTCCCAACTACAGAAGGGATAGCTACAATAAAAGCAGATGAAAAGATAGCACGCCACTGTTATAACGAAAGTCTAAACCTCAGAGGCAGAGGAGAAGAGTTCCATACAATTGAGCTTGGTGGAATTCAGAGACGGGAAGAACTCCGTCCGCAGCCCGAGGGTGAAGTAGAGAAAATTTATATCGGAGACACCTCGGACAAAACAACTAATATTGGCACGATCCTGACGGGAGATGCAAAAGAATTACTAGTACAGTTTTTACGAGATAATGTCGATCTCTTCACATGAAAAGCTGCAGACATGCCAGGCATAGACCCCAAGCTAATGTGTCACAAGTTGGCGGTCTATCCAGGATCTCGGCCAGTACGGCAGAGACGAAGAAAACTTGGGCTAGAACGATCCCAAGCTGTGGAAGAACAGGTACAAGCACTACTGGAGGCAGGATTCATAAGAGAAGTCAAGTACCCACTATGGCTAGCTAACATCGTGTTGGTGAAAAAATCAAATGGGAAGTGGCGAATGTGCACCGACTACACCGATCTCAACAAAGCCTGCCCAAAAAATCCTTACCCACTCCCAAGTATCGACGCTCTGGTAGATGCTTCATCCGGATATAGATACCTCTCATTTATGGATGCATATTTGGGATACAACCAAATCCCCATGTATCCACCAGATCAAGAAAAGACCTCTTTTTTAACACCAAAAGCGAATTACTGTTACATTGTGATGCCTTTTGGTCTCAAGAATGCGGGAGCTACTTATCAAAGGCTAATGAATAAAGTCTTTTCAGATCATATCGTAAAAATCATGGAAGTCTACGTGGACGACATGTTAATAAAGACACAAAGTGAAGAGACATTATTGTCCGACCTAGTCCAAGTGTTCGACACTATAAGGAAGCATGACATGCGCCTCAATCCCACAAAATGCACTTTTGCAGTAGAAGCAGGCAAGTTCTTGGGTTTTATGATCACACAAAGAGGAATTGAGGCAAATCCGGATAAATGCCAGGCTATACTCAACATGAAGAGCCCAACTTGTGTCAAAGAAGTACAACAACTCAACGGGAGATTGGCAGCCTTGTCCAGATTCTTAGCGGGATCAGCGATAAGATCCCTTCCTTTCTATGCCACTTTAAGGAAAGGAAAGAACTTCGAATGGACAATAGAATGCGAGCAAGCCTTCCAAGATTTCAAAAGTTTCCTGGGATGACCACCTATCCTAACTCGACCACGAGAGGAAGAACCACTCGTATTGAGAAGTCGGGCAATAGCCTCAGCACTAGTTCGAGAGGACGACAAAGGGCAACAACCTGTATACTTCATTAGTAAAGCATTGCAGGGATCCGAGCTGAACTACCAAAAAATAGAAAAGTTTGCCTATGCTCTCATACTGACATCTCGACGACTTCGCCCGTACTTCCAAGCTCACACCATTAAGGTTCGGACCGACCAGCCCATAAAAGGGATATTGCAGAAAACAGATCTAGCAGGAAGAATTTTACAATGGGCAGCCGAGTTATCCAAGTTTGACCTCTAATATGAAGCTCGAACAGCCATCAAATCGCAGTACTTGGCCGACTTCATTGCAGAATTCACAGATACTCTGGAAACCCCCACAGAATGGAATCTCTACGTGGACGGGTCCTCGAATAACACTGGAAGCGGCGCAGGTGTGATAATAGAAAGAAACCAAGGAACCCAAGTTGAGCTTTCCCTCAAATTTGGGTTCCCGGCCTCAAACAACTAGGCGGAATATGAAGCGTTACTAGCTGGTTTAAAGCTGGCTAAGGAGGTTGGAGCTCAAAAACTCAACATCTTCAGCGATTCACAAGTAATCACCTCACAAATAACAGGGAGCTACCAAGCCAAAGATCCCACCATGAAAAAGTATTTGGATAAAACCAAGGAACAGCTCGGACTACTCGGGGAATATAAGATCTGCCACATACCTCGTGAACAAAATGCCCGAGCTGACGCACTCTCAAAACTAGCCAGCACCAAATCAGGGGGCAACAATAGAAGCCTCATCTAGGAAATGCTACAGAACCCGTCAATCTCGGAAGCAGAAAAAGTCCTAGCCATAACAGGTCAAAATCAAGGATGGATGACCCCCATAATTAATTACCTCAAAACAGAAACACTCCCCACAGATGAAAAGGAGGCAAAGAGATTAAAGCGGGAGGCATAGTATTACACTATCATAAACAACACCCTATACAAAAGAGGGATCTCAATACCATTGTTAAAATGTGTGCCGACCTTTAACACAAGGGAAGTTTTAGAGGAAGTACACAACGGCATTTGTGGTAATCATCTCGGAGCACAAGCTCTCACCAAAAAGGTACTTCGGGCTGGATTTTACTGGCCAACTCTACGAAAAGAAGCTACAGAGTTTGTAAAAACATGTCCCCCATGCCAGAAACATGCCAACTTCCACATCGCCCCGCCAGAAGAGCTCATCAGCGTAACTTCGCCTTGGCCATTTGCAAAATGGGGACTCGACCTTCTTGGACCCTTTCCCCAGGGATCGGGACAAGTCAAATTCCTCATAGTTTGGGTAGACTATTTCACAAAGTGGATTGAGGCAGAGCCCTTAGCCAACGCCACTGCTCAAAAAAGCCGGAAATTCCTATATAGGAACATTGTCACAAGGTTCGGGGTTCCATACTCTATCACCACAGAGAATGGCACTCAATTCACAGATGCAGGCTTCAGGAAATTAGTAGCCGACTTGAACATAAAGCACCAGTTCACCTCCGTCGAACATCCTCAAGCCAATGGGCAAGCCGAAGCCACCAACAAAGTCATATTGGCTGGGTTGAAACGGAGACTGCAAGATGCAAAGGGAGCTTGGGCTGAAGAACTTCCACAAGTCCTATGGGCATATCGAACTCCGCCACATTCCACCATAAACAAATCGCCATTTCGATTAGCGTACGGAGAGGGGGTAATGATCCCAGTAGAGGTCGAGGAAGGGTCGCCTAGAGTAGTCCACTACAATGAAGAAGCCAACTCTCAACTTCAAAGAGAAGAGCTCGACCTACTTCCAGATATCCAAGGAAGTGCCTGGATCAGGGAAGAAGCGCTAAAGCGAGGAATGGCTTCGAGATATAATCAAAGGGTAGTGCCAAGACGTTTCACTGAGAATGATCTCATCCTAATCCAAAATGATATTGGAACAACTCGACCCAGAGAAGGAAAGCTGGCAGCAAACTGTAAAGGACCCTACCGAATCATAGAAGTACTTGGAAAGGGCTACTACAGACTGTCCGAACTCGATGGACGAGAGCTTCCCAGATCATGGCACGTCATAGGATGCACTCTTTTTCCTGAAAAGGTTTTTTTTGAGGCACCAAGTTGAGATCCAGAAATTATCCGACTTAAAGGGATGAAAAACTCCCGCATGTATATATTTGCACTTTCTTTTGAATAAAATATATTTTAGATATTCTAAAAATTCTCAAGACGCATTAATCTGAAGCATTCATCGTCCGATTATAAAGCAACAAATCGGCAGAAAGTGAAAAACAGATTCACTGCACGATCATGATAAAAGACCAATAGAGATGAAAACGCGATTCATCTAAAGGTCGACCAAACAAAGATAGAAACCACCTTCTACAAATCGGCAAAGATGAACACAGAATAATGCAAGAAGTTATCGAAAGTGATCCGGAAAAAGAACCTGACGAGGTCTTATGGATTGCTAAATAATAACTTAAAGACTGGCCGACGTTGAGAAGTCAGACCAAGTCAACCCAAGTTATCAGCAAATCCCTGGAAAGAGGTCTTGCCAACACTATAAAAGAGGAATTGCTATAACTTAGAAGAGATAGACATGACAAAGTCGGTCTCCTACAAACAAGTTATAAAAAGTAATCCCTGAAAGAGACCTGACAAAGGTCCAAGAAAGAGGATTACAAAATAACTTAGAAAGAGGACGACGTAAAGAAGTCGACCTCCTACAAACAAGTTATAAAAGTAATCCCTGAAAGAGACCTGACAAAGGTCCAAGAAAGAGGATTACAAAAATAACTTAGAAAGAGGACGACATAAAGAAGTCGACCTGCTACAAACAAGTTATAAAAAGTAATCCCTGAAAGAGACCTGACAAAGGTCTAAGAAAGAGGATTACAAAATAACTTAGAAAGAGGACGACGTAAAGAAGTCGACCTCCTACAAACAAGTTATAAAAGTAATCCCTGAAAGAGACCTGACAAAGATCCAAGAAAGAGGATTACAAAAATAACTCGGAAAAGAACGACGCAAAGAAGTCGGTCTCCGACAAATAAGTTATAAAAAGTAGTCTCTGAAAGAGACCTGACAAAGGTCCAAGAAAGAGGATTACAAAAATAACTAGAAAAGCGGACCAACGTGAAGAAATCGGTTACGGATTGCTAGAAATAAATACAAGTAAGAGCGAAAAAATCGAAATACAAGTTGGATCCACACATCCACGACCTCAGAGGATCCAAGCCACGGGCAATAAGTACAAAGCAATCCAAAGAGGCTGAACAGCAAGGCTCCAGTATTCTCAAAGCCCAGAAAGGTGCCAAGACAAATGCAAACAAGCATAATAAAAAATACAATATTATAACAAGCTTCAGGGTTAGGCCCAAAAGCTTGAAAGCTACTTGTTGCTTTTTCAAAATAAAAAGTTGCTAAACAAGCAACCAGAAGGAGTATCAACAGTCAGCAAAATATTCAAATTACAAAATAAAGAGTTTAAAAGCCCACAAGTCGGGCTGTCTACACAAATATCCAAGAAAATTCAGCTAAGATTAGAAGACTGCTCGGCAGCATCAGTCTGAGGTGAAGGAGGGCGAGCTTGGAGAGGCACTGCATCTACTGTACCGTCGTCCCTATTTAGAATTTGACAATCAGGATCTAACTCTGGACGAACGATCCCAGCGGGAGGAGCTATAGAAGTCGACACTTTAGCAGCAGGTGCAGCGGGAGGCCCGACGTCATCATCATCCTGGTCGTCTGGGACAATCTTACCATCCCTTACAACGTTGTCGAAACTGAAGAGAGTAAGGTCAACCTCAGGAGCAAGAACTTGAACCTGCTCCTTTAAATTATCATAAGCAGCATTTACGCTGCCGACAAGATGACCTTAGAGCTCGGAGGAGTCAACTCAGGCAGACTCCAACTCCTCCCTCAGACGCATTACCTCCCGATAAGAGGTGACGTAATTGTCTTTATGCCTCAACGCAGTGTCCTCGGCCAACTTCACAGAAGCCGCCAGGGCAAGAGAGCTAGCCTTCTTGTTCTCCAGATCCTTCTCCAGTTTGGCTACTTTCACCTCAAGCTCCTCCTTCAAGCCCTTCATCCGATCAAACTCTTGTTTCGCCTCCTCCATGAAGGCTTTGGTGGCATGGAGAGGAAGATTTTGAGCAGTCCGATACAGGGCAGCCCCCATATAAGCCATCTTGATGCTACTCTGAGTTATGAAGTCTAAATGGTGAAGGAGAGAGGCGTCGTTAGTGGGGACGACACCATAAGGACCGATCTGTTGGTCAACAAACTCCACCGCATCAAAATCAGGAGCGTCAAGGTTGAAAGGCTGAACTGTTTTTTGTTACTTGTTGGGAGGAGCACCAGAAGTAGCAGCGGAAGACTGTGGAGGCTCGGCCAGGCGAACCCGAGGAGTGGGATTCACTTTCCTCGGCCCAGGAGAGCTCGGTACGGGCGGCTTCACCTGAACTTGTGAAGATCCCTCTCCCGTCGCCTTGGCCGAGATACTTTGAGCAGCAGCAGTCTTCTTCGCCTTTTTGTAGGCCTTCATGGAATCATTGTTTTTCGACATCTCTAAAAATACAGAATCAACCATAGTGATGAGTTACAATCTAGAAGAAGCAAAACTAAGAAACAAGTATAGAAACAAGTCAGACAGTACCCAAAGCAGTTCGAACCAAAGATGGATCACTCAAAAATCTTTTTGTATCCAGATGGGGTGGTTCCCCCCACAAATCTTCAAGAACAACTACAAAAGCCTGCTCAACCTCATCAAGCATCTCCCATGTATAGCGAGACACTCTCACATTCTTTTGCCACTCTAGAGGGAAAGCAGGCTCGTCATTCTCATCAAGAAAAAAAGGGGCGGACCCCCTCAACAGCACGGACTCAGAAGAAATAATTCTTAAAATCTTTAAAAGACTCATCGTACATGGAAAAAACTTTATGCCCCTGGGCCGACCTGAAAGAAACCTAGGAAGCTTTCTTTTTGGAAGAACCTCCAGGCTTGGCAGAAACAAAAAGATAGAGGAAAAGAGTTTGAGAAGGTGTTACGCCTAACTCTTGGCAAAGCAGCTGAAAAATCTTGATAAAACCCTAGGAATTTGGATGAAGCTGGGATGGGGCAATGTTACACGACCACAACAAGTTGGTCTCGAAAGCAGTAAACAGAAAAGTAATATCCAATTGGCTGAAGAAATATTCATAGGCATAGATGAAAGGACGCTCCCCCGGACCGAAGTAGGAAAACAAACCCTCTCGTCAGAGTCGGGCGCTACAAGCTCATAATCCCTCCCCCGGGCACTGCCACTACAAATCCTATGACGTTTCCTCAGCTCTACACAAAAATCAGCGTCCACAACAGAGACACACATCAAGACAAGGGAATCCAGCCAATCGGACATCCCCTCGGAAACTTTAGAAGACATCTCTACAATGTTATTGCGAGAAGACATGAGGCCAACTAATCCTACAATAAGAAAAGAAGATTGGATTACTAAAAAATATCTCGGACGACGGGCAAAACAACTCGACTAATATGATACAGAAAAACAAACAGAAAAGGAAAACCCCAAGACTCAAACCAAAGTCCTGGGGCATCCTTTGGAGGCAGTAACAAAGCAAGGTTTCAGGAAAATCTACAGCTTACGTCCCAACATCTCTCAAACAAGAAAAGAAGATTTCAAATAGCAAACATCTTCATAGGAGAAAGACAAAACACAAAAAGTCATCAAAGCCACTATCTTTTTATAGTCTATCAGCAAAAAGCACCGACAACATCAAACACGCCAAGCGGAAATCGTCAAAGGCACAACCTTTTTTCAGAATCAAACAAAATCATCATCAAAAGGAAAAACAGAAACGGTGATAACATGCAAAAGCCCTAAGAGCATCAAGCAACAGGAAAGACGAAAAGGTTCATGCAAAAGGGCGAAAAAACTCCCAGAGCACACATTACAACAGCAATCAGGCACGGCAAAAGCAGAAAGATCCAAACTTTCTCCAAGCAAAATCAAAACTTTCTCAAAATCAAAACAGGAAAATGACGTGGAAAAGAGAAAGGAAGAAAAACCAACCTGAACGAAGAAAGAAGCTTCAAAGGAGATTGAAGATGGAAAGAAGGAATCACCCAGACATTCGCCAAGTGATGCTGCAGCGCAAGAAAAGGCAAAATGCAGGCGAAAACAGAAAGCAAGAGAGTGAAGGGAGAAGTCACGAAGAAAGACGAAAGAAGAGAAACCATTTTTTGATCGTGAATTTCAAAATAAAGCCAAGGGAAACGGGGCAATTAATATCAATTAATGAAGGTATTAAACCCTCGCACGTTCCCAAGAACAAAGCGTTGATATAAAAGCACGCGCTTTTAGAGCAAAGCGTTCCATATTCAAAAAGGTTCTACAAAGAAAGGAATCGACAAAATGCTCGAGTTCGGCTTCACTAGAGAAAGATCAAAGTCACGGACTCGACCTCAAAGCAGAAGACCGAGCTCAAGCAGCGGCACTGTTCACACCCTGGTTCGAGCTATCTAATCCGGGATGATCAGCAATAAAGCGACCGACCTCTTCAGGTCAGGCTATTCGACCTCTTCTCAAAAGAAGTCGGTCAAATAGACAGAAAAGCCTAGTAAAGGGCCCAAATAGAGGAACACAACCCAAATCCGAAGGTAGTCCAAGCCTATAGAGATAAGGGCGGTTCCCTTGAAGATAAGCTGACCTCAACTCAAAGATAAAGATAAGATAAGATAACTAACTTATCTTATCTAGAAAGGTCAGCCTACACTACTATAAATACACTAGAGCACCCAGGTATAACTCATACTCTGATTCTACTAAAAACCTGTTTAATACCCATGCTAACTTAAGGATCGGAGTCTCTTGCAGGTACCCCCCACCCTCCGGTGACGAAGGAACAGTAGTGCAGCTAGATCAATAAGTCGGACGCGACAGCTCCGGCCGCCACTCACCGGCCGGACACGTCGGCACCGACCCGTACAAAAGATCTCGACCGAGATCGACCTCCAGTTTCAGGTAACCCTCGGAACAAGAAGTCTCTACACGTGTAAAGCTCAATGCTCAGCCCAAGCACACACCAAGTGGGCCCCGGAAGTGGATTTCTGCACCATTTACTTATTTCTGTAAACCCTAGGTTACCAGTTCATTATAAATAGGACTTTTTACTATTGTATTTTCATCTTTGGACGTTTAGTCCTTAGACCTAGGCTTGGTCATTCTGGTTCCCCCTCTGGGGCCGAAGCCAATGAACACTACTATCACTTATGTATTTTCAACGGTGGAGTTTCTACACCCCATAGATTAAGGTGTGGAGCTCTGCTGTTCCTCATGAATTAATGCAAAGTACTATTGTTTTTCTATTTAATTCATGCTTATTCTTGTTCTAAGATATTCATTCGCACCCAAGAACATGATGAATGTGATGATTATGTGACACTCATCACAATTCTCACCTATGAACGCGTGCCTAACAAACACTTCCGTTCTACATGAAAACAAGCTTGAATGTATATCTCTTAGATATCTAATACAGGGGACCGAGTCCGAGATATTAGAGTCTTCGTGGCACAGGTGGGTCAGCTGAGTAAGAAGATTACTGAAACTCCTCTCAGTACTCTCCTAAGCAATACAGAAGAAAACCCCAAGAGAGAGTGCAAGGCCATAACCATGACCAATATGGCCGAACCTGGAGAGAGTGAGGAGGACATGAGTCCCAGTGAGAAAAGCCTCATGGGACGTCCTCTGGACAGAAAGTAGTTTCCCTTTAAGGAACCAAAGGAATCTGAGGCTCATACAGAGACCATAGAGATTCCATTGAACTTCTTTCTGCCATTCATGAGCTTGGATGAATAGTCTTCCTCTGAAGAGGATGAAGACATCACTGAAGAGCAAGTTGCTAAGTATCTAGGAGCAATCATGAAGCTGAATGCCAAGTTATTCGGTAATGAGACTTGGGAGGATGAACCCGCCTTGTTCACCAATGAACTGAGTGCATTAATGAGGCAGGCATTACCTCAGAAGAAACCAAATCCCGGAAAATTCTTCATACCTTGTACCATAGGCACCATGACCTTTGAGAAGGCTCTGTGTGACCTAGGGTCAGGGATAAACCTCATGCCACTCTCTGTAATGGAGAAACTAGGAATTTTGAGGTACAAGCTGCAAGAATATCACTAGAGATGGCAGACAAATCAATGAAATAGGCTTATGGACTAATAGAGGACGTGCTAGTGAAGTTTGAAGGCCTTTACATCCCTGCTGATTTCATAATCCTAGACACTGAAAAGGATGAGGATGAATCCATCATCCTTGGTAGACCCTTCCTAGCCACAGCAAAAGCTGTGATTGATGTTGATAGAGGAGAGTTGGTCCTTCAGTTGAATGAGGACTACCTTATATTTAAAACTCAAGGTTCTCCTTCTGTAACCATGGAGAGGAAGCATGAAAAGCTTCTCTCAATACAGAGTCAAATAAAACCCCCACATTCAAACTCTAAGTTTGGTGTTGGGAGGCCACAACCAAACTCTAAGTTTGGTGTTGAGAGGCTCCAACCCTACTCTGATTATCTGTGAAGCTCCATGAGAGCTCACTGTCAAGCTATTGACATTAAAGAAGCGCTTGTTGGGAGGCAACCCAATGTTATTTAATTATATCTATTTTCCATGGCTATTTTATGTTTTCTTTAGGTTGATGATCATGTGAAGTCACAAAATCAACTAAAAAATCAAAAACAGAATGAAAAATAGCATTAAAAATAGCACACCCTGGAGGATAAGCTTACAGGCGTTTAAATGCTAGTAAGAAGCATCAGACTGGCGTTTAACGCCAGAAGGAAGCATCAAGCTGGCGTTTAACGCCAGAATAGAGCATCAAGTTGGCTTTTAACGCCAAGAAAGGGAGAAAAGCTGGCGTTAAATGCCAGAAACAAGCAGCAGTATGGCGTTAAACGCCAGGATTGCACTCTAAGAGCGTTTACACGCCTAGATGGAGCAGGGATGATAAGTCCTTGACCCTTCAGGATCTGTGGACCCTACAGGATCCCCATCTACCCCACTTCTACTTCTCTCCTCTTCACACCTTTCCATAACCCTCTTCTCCATACTCTCTTCACCACTCACATCCATCCATCATAAAATCCCACCTAACTCACCATTCAAATTCAAACCATATCCCTCCCAAACCCACCCACACATGGCCGAACCACGCACCTACCTCCATCTCCTCCATTTCTTCTTTTTCTACTCTTTTCTTGCTTCTTTTTCTGCCATTAATGGCACCTAAGGCCAGAGAAACCTCAAGAAAGAGGAGAGGGAAGGCAATTGCTTCCACCTCTGAGTCATGGGAGATGGAAAGATTCATCTCAAAGGTCTATCAAGACCACTTCTATGAAGCTGTGGCCAAGAGAATTAAGTTCCAACATAGGACAACTAAGGGTGGAGCACCAAGAGCACTCCATCATTCTCCATGAAATTAGAGAATATCAAAGAGCTATGAGGGAGAAGCAACAAAGGCAAGGAAGAGACATAGAGGAGCTCAAGAGCACCATTGGTTCCTCAAGAGTAATAAGACGCCACCCTCACTAAGGTAGACCCGTTCCTTAATCTCCTTGTCTATTTATTTTTTCTGTTTTCGTTCTCTATGCTTTATTTTTATTTATGTTTGTGTCTTTACTACATGATCATTAGTGTCTAGTAACTATGCCTTAAAGCTATGAGTGTCCTATAAATCCATCACCTCTCCTAAATGAAAAATGTTCTAAAAACAAAAGAACAGGAAGTACATGATTTCAAATTCATCCTTGAAATTAGTTTAATTAAATTGATGTGGTGACAATACTTTTTGTTTTCTGAATGAATGCTTGAACAGTGCATATTTTTTATATTTTTGTTCATGAATGTTAAAATTATTGGCTCTTGAAAGAATAATGAAAAAGGAGAACTATTATTGATAATCTGAAAAATCATAAAATTAATTCTTGAAGCAAGAAAAATTAGTGAATACAAAAGCTTGCAGAAAAAAAGGAAAAAAATGGCGAAAAAAAAGAAAGAAAATGCAAGCAGAAAAAGCCAAAAGCTCTTTAAACCAAAAGGCAAGAGCAAAAAGCCAGTAACCCTTTAAACCAAAAGGCAAGGGTAAAAAGGATCCAAGGCTTTGAGTATCAGTGGATAGGAGGGCTCAAAGGAATAAAATCCTGGCCTAAGCGACTAAACCAAGCTATCCCTAACCATGTGCTTGTGGCGTGAAGGTGTCAAGTGAAAAGCTTGAGATTGGGCGGTTAAAGCGTGATCCAAAGCAAAAAAAAAATGAGTGTGCTTAAGAACCCTGGACACCTATAACTGGGGACTCTAGCAAAGCTGAGTCATAATCTGAAAAGGTTCACCCAGTTATGTGTCTGTGGCATTTATGTATTCGGTGGTAATACTGGAAAACAAAGTGCTTAGGGCCACGGCCAAGACTCATAAAGTAGCTGTGTTCAAGAATCAACATACTGAACTGGGAGAATCAATAATACTATCTAAATTTTGAGTTCCTATAGATGCCAATCATTCTGAACTTCAAAGGATAAAGTGAGATGCCAAAATTGTTCAGAGGCAAAAAGCTACTAGTCCCGCTCATCTAATTGGAGCTAATTTGCATTGATATTTTGGAATTTATAGTATATTCTCTTCTTTTTATCCTATTTGATTTTCAGTTTCTTGGGGACAAGCAACAATTTAAGTTTGGTGTTGTGATGAGCGGATAATTTATACGCTTTTTGCCATTGTTTTTAAGTAGTTTTCAGTATGTTTTAATTACTTTTTAGTATATTTTTGTTAGTTTTTATTCAAAATTCACATTTCTGGACTTTACTATGAGTTTGTGTGTTTTTCTCTGATTTCAGATATTTTCTGGCTGAGATTGAGGGACTTGAGCAAAAATCTGATTCAGAGGCTGAAGAAGGACTACAGATGCTGTTGGATTCTGACCTCCCTGCACTCAAAATAGATTTTTTGGAGCTACAGAAACCCAATTGGCACGCTCTCAATTGCGTTGGAAAGTAGACATCTATGGCTTTCCAGCAATATATAATAGTCCATACTTTCCCAAGTTTTGATAATGCAAACTGGTGTTTAAACGCCAACTTTCTACCCTATTCTTGCGTTAAACGCCCAAACTGGCACCAAAGCTGGCGTTTAACTCCAAGAAAAGTCTCTACATGTGAAAGCTTCAATTCTCAGCCCAAGCACACACCAAGTGGGCCCAGAAGTGGATTTCTGCATCATTTACTCATTTATGTAAACCCTAGGTTACTAGTTCATTATAAATCGGACCTTTTACTATTGTAGTTTTGGTCTTGGTCATTCTGGTTCCCCCTGTGGGGCCGAAGCCAATGAACACTATTATCACTTCCGTTCTACATGAAAATAAACTTGAATGTATATCTCTTAGATATCTAATACAGGGGACCGAGTCCGAGATATTAGAGTCTTCGTGGTATAAGCTAGACTCCATGGGCAGCATTCTTGAGATCCGAAAAGTCTAAACCTTGTCTGTGGTATTCTGAGTAGGATCTGGGATGGGATGACTGTGACGAACTTCAAACTCACAAGTGTTGGGCGTAGTGACAGACGCAAAAGGATCAATGGATCCTATTCCGGCATGAGTGGGAACCGACAGATGATTAGTCGTGCGGTGACAGCGCACTTTGGACCATTTTCACTGAGAGGATAGACGGTAGCCATTGACAATGGTGATCCCCCAACATACAGCTTGCCATGGAAAGGAGTATGAATGATTGGATGAAGGCAATACGAAAGCAGAAGTTCAGAAGGAACAAAGCATCTCCATACGCTTATCTGAAATTCCTACCAATGAATTGCATAAGTATCTCTATCCTATTTTATGTTTTATTTATCTTTTAATTATCAATTCTCCATAACCATTTGAATCTGCCTGACTGAGATTTACAAGATGACCATAGCTTGCTTCAAGCCGACAATCTCTGTGGGATCGATCCTTACTCACGTAAGGTATTACTTAGATGACCCAGTGCACTTGCTGGTTAGTTGGAGTTGTGAATAAAAGTGTGAATCACGATTGCGTGTACCAAGTTTTCAGCGCCATTATCAGAGATCACAATTTTGTGCACCAGGAGGTCGTATGATGAGCGAATATTTTATACACTTTTTGGCATTGTTTTCATATAGTTTTTAGCATGTTTTGTTTAAGTTTTACTATATTTTCATAGAGTTTAGTGAAAAATTCACATTTTTTGATTCTACTATGAGTTTATGTATTTTTATGAAATTTCAGATATTTTTTGGCTGAAATTGAGGAGCTAGAGCAAAAGTCTGATTCAGAGGCAGAGAAAGCACTGCAGATGCTGTCCGGATTTGACCTCCTTGCACTCGAAAGAGCTTTTCTGGAGCTACAGACATCCAAATGGAGCGTTCTCAATGTCTATGGAAAGATAACAACCAGATATTTCCAGAAATATATAATAGTCCATACTTTGCTTCCGAATAAAAGGCCCAAAACTGACGTTCAACACCAGCTATCTACCCAAGTCCAAGCATCCACCGCCCACCAAGGGGAGACCAGCGTCCAAACACCCAAAGAGGTACCCCTAGCCAGCGTTCAATGCCCTAGAGCCCTCCTAGCACGTGGATCTCAATCAAGCTCAGCCCAAACACTCACCAAGTGGGCCCTAGGAGTGGATTTTAGCACTAAAAGACTATTTTACCCTTCTTATGTAACCCTTAGTCATTAGTTTAGTATTTAAGGGATATTTTACATAATCTTAGGGGACTTTTACACCATATTTTCGTTTATCATTGTATTTTCCTATCAGTATGAGTTTTTAAATCTCCTAGGTTGAGGGGAGGAGCTCTGCTAAGTTTTATGTATTAAAGAATTACTATTGTTCTTTCTCAATTCGTGTTTGATTCTCTATTATAAGACGTATCTTCGTTCTTCATTTTAAGACTGCGTTCCTGACAATTACCCGTATTCTTCTTGGGTTCGTGTGATTACGTGACTGGAAAGTATTGAACCACTAGCTTGATTATACATCTCTTAAACGGCTAATCCACAACTTCGTTGGGGACTTCTCGAAACATCAGTTTAGCTGAGGTATAGGGAGATTAGAGTCTTTGTGGTAGAGGCTAGAATCCAAAGGCACATCATTCTCTGATCCGAAAGATTCGACCTTGTCTGTGGCATTTTGAGTAGGATCACTAAGGAGAATGAACTACAGGAGCTTTACCCTCAATCAGAATGGATCCACACTAACCCTGGGGTTCAGATCTGGAGGAGCATTGGCAACCTCTGAACCACCGTTGATCATATACAGCCTGCCATAGAAGAAATCTTTCACAGTTAAAAAAGACAGTAAAACCAGAGTTAATCCAGAAGGATAAAGCATCTCCAAGCCTTAACCATCTTCTTATCATTGCAAACAGGTCAACCTAGTTTAGTTCTCTTTATTCTCTTTTATGAATTTAAACAAATCCAGCAACTCTTTTATCCGCCTGACTAAGATCTACAAGATAACCATAGCTTGCTTCAAACCACAATCCTCGTGGGATCGACCCTGACTCGCTCAGGTATTACTTGGACGACCCAGTGCACTTGTTGGTTTAGTTGTTCGAAGTGTGAGAATTCGTGCACCTAGTTTTTGGCACCGTTGCTGGGGATTGTTCGAGTTTGGACCACTGACGGATTATATTGTTGCTTAGATTAGGTATTGTCTTCAATTTTGTTAAAGTCTTTTTATTTTGTTCTTCTTTTTTTGAAAAATAAAAAAAATTCAAAAACCTTTTCTTTTCTTTATTTAATCTTTGTTTTTGGTTTGAGTCTTTTGTTTGTGTTCTTGTTTGAGTCAATAGAAATCATATTAACTAACAACTCTAGATCACCAACATTAGTTGGGTATTCATGACTCAAGATTGCCTAATTACTCTTTTCAAGCCAAGAATGCTCAAAGTCTACTCTAAATTTCAACCAAGCATTTTGTCAAACACTTGGTGGGTACAAGAATAGTAAAATCTACCAACCAATTGCAAGAGAAGTAAATCAATAACTCAAATCATCAATAAAAGAAACATCATCATTAAATTTCATCAAATGTAAACAAGATCCAACATGAGTGTTCATAGACATAAAAGAGACATAAAAGTAAAATTGACAAGAGAACTAAGAAGAATAGAGTATTAGAAACAAGAAATTGTAAAGAAAACATGATGAAATCAAGAAATCATGCCTAGATCTAAGATGGATTAACCTAACCTAATTCTAGAGAGAAGAGGGAGCTTCTCTCTCTAGAAACTAACCTACATGATGCTAAGCTACCAAACAATTACTCCCCCTTGCCCAAGTTTGAATTCTGCTTGAAATAGCATCAGAAATGAGTTGGGTTGGGCCCAAAGTGCTTCAGAAATCGCCTCCAGCGATTTCATCTTTAGTAGGCCACGAGCAACATCGGCGTGCACGTGTAAATGGCGCATGCGCGCCCCTAAACACAAAGAAACATATAGAAAATTTTATATCATTTCGAAGCCCCGGATGTTAGCTTTCGAACGCAACTAGAACCACCTCATTTGGATCTCTGTAGCTCAAGTTATGGTCGATTGAGTGTCAGGAGGTCAGGCTTGACAGCTTTACGGTTCCTTTATTTCTTCATGAGTTCTCCCACTTGCATGCTTTTCTCTTCACTTCTTCCATCCAATACTTGCCTTATGAACCTGAAATCACTCAACAAACATATCAAGGCATCGAATGAAATTAAAGTGAATTAAAATCACCAATTTTTGGGCCTAAAAAGCATGTTTTCATATTTAAGCACAAATCAAGGGAGAATTGTAAAACCATGCTATTTCATTGAATAAATGTGAGAAAATGTGATAAAATCTCCCAAATTAAGCACAAGATAAACCACAAAATCGGGGTTTATCAAATCTCTCCACACTTAAACCAAGCATGTCCTCATGCTAAGAATAAAGAAGGACAAGAAAAGGGTATGAACATTTATTCAATGCAAATAAACTATATGCACCTATCTATATGAATGCAACTAAATGCAAGATGATTTTACCTACTTGGTTAAAAGTAAATCAATTCCCAAGAACACATATGCACATGTAGGGCTAAGTAGTATGATGATTCATGAATCCTACCAATTTGAATATCAAAATAAAGCACAAATAGACTTGCAAGAAGAAAGGCTCATGAAAGCCGGAAACAAGGAATTGAGCATTGAACCCTCACCGGAAGTGTATTCGCTCTAGTCGCTCTAGTGTATAGGGTCGATCATTCAATTCTCTTCTACTCATGCTTTCCAAGATTTATTTTTTATCTAACAATCAACAATTATTCAATGCATGCATACATTCATCATGAGGACTTATTCTTAGGTTGTAATGGGGCTAGGGTCAAGGTTGGATGCATATGGTCAAGTGAGCTTGAAATTTGAATCTTTGATTAATCTAAGCTCTCACCTAACACATATAAAAACCTATACAATTCTAATACACAACCTAGCTACCCATGATTCCCACTTTTTCACATACTCATGCATTCTTTTTAATTCACATTTCCATATGCATTGATTTTTATTGAACTTTACTTTGGGGCATTTTTGTCCCCTTTTTATTGCTTTTCTTTTTCTTTCTTTTTCTATATATTTATATTTTTTTTCTTTTTTTTATATTTTTCTTTTTTGTTTTCTCATATTTTTTTTTTCCAAACTAAAATATATACAAGGATGTCAATGCATATGGTTTACACTTTTAATGCATGAGTATGTACCCAATTTCTAATATTTTTAACAAAAATAAAAATTACACTTTTTCCTCAACCAATGTCCCAAGTTTCCCATATCCAAATGATACACACCCTCACTAGCCTAAGCTAATCAAAGATCCAAATTAAGAACAAAAGGGATTAAATAGGCTCAAAATTGGCTAACAATGGTTGATGAAAGGTAGGCTATTTGGGTAAGTGAGCTAAATGAAATGATGGCCTCAATCATATAAATGCATGTATACATGGAACAATGGACATAAAGAATCAAACAAACCAAAGATTACAATCATAGAAAGAGAATAATGCACACAAGAATGAAAAATAAGTTGTTATAAGATGTAACCACACAATTAGGCTGAAAACTCACATGCTTGTGTTCTTAGCTCAAAAACCATGTTCCAAAATAAATTCTTCAAGCAAGTTCAACAAGAAAAATTTTTTTTCGAATTGGTAGGGTGCCCTAAAAACAATTTCTTGGAAAATCACTTATCACCCTAACCAAGTAGTCCTAACATAAAAAGAAATAATGAAATATGTACAAATTCTAACTAACATGCAACCTATCATGCAATGCAACAACTAACTAACAAATACAAAAATTGAAAAATTGGTGTTGAAAAAGAAAATTGTTACCCATGGAGATCGGTCGGATGACCTCCCCACACTTAGAAATTTACACCGTCCTCGGTGCATGCAAAGAAGAGCAAGGTGGATGGGTTGCTACAATTGATGAGTTCCTTCAAAAGGTTGTACTGGTGAACTTGTTTGTTGCCCCATTAGAAGCTTTTCCATTCCTTTCCTTCTTGGTGGCCAACCTAAAAGGAAAGAAAAAGAAAGAAAATTAAGCCTACAACAAAGATATCAAAGCAATAAAACATAGGCGGGGGCTAATGCCAAATAAGAGTATGGTTCCCAAATACATGGTAGCTACAACATGTGAATGAGAAAGCAATTCAAGTAAAGGCATATTAACTAATACTTGATGCAAGAACAAGCTAAAGCATCGGTACATGACATGAAGAGCATGTTGCATCAAGCTTAATCAATAATTGACACAAATAAGATTAGTGATAAGCATGAGAGCATTTGGTCTCATCCAAACTCAATGATGATGAGGTATAGAAACAAGGGATCATGAGTTAGGAAGGACTAAAGCACTAATCTTGTGTGTAGAGCAAATATTACAATTAATGTCAAAGAAGTCACAAAGCACCACGATTAACCAAGAAATTCTCAACAATTAAATAAGAAAATGCAACACCATTATTCAAATAAGAAGCTAAAAAAAATAAGGTAAAAACAAGCTATAAAAACAAAATGAAAATGCAAAGAATAAAAGTATGCGAATGCAATGTACAAAAGAAAATGGAAGATGAGAGGAAAAAAAACTCCTTTTTTTTTTGCGATGCGGACGTGTCATGCACGCCCACGCGCCGATGCACAGATTGGTAGAAGGACACGTACGCGCCATGTGCGCTTACGCGTGGATGTGAAGATGGCGACCGACGCGTACGCGTCATGCACGCTTGCGCATGGATCGCGAACACGGAGTAGGCACAACTTTGGCACAACTCTATGGTTTTTGTACCAGGAGTGCGATATGCACCACCGCCGCTCGCGCGCGGATGCCCCCCTTTTTTTTTTTTTCAAAAACAGGGTACTCTCCTAATCTACAAGCATTCTAAAACAATCAAAAATCAAATTTAACAACAATTCCTTTTGGTTTTTGAAAAATTTTCAAATACACTAAAAACAAAACTTATACTACAAGCAAAATGCAATTCAAAAATAACTATTCTAATCAAAGCATGAACCTAATAAGCAATCAATCAAAGCAATACATGCAAAAGTATAAAAAGAAGAAAACTACCTAACAATGCAATTCAATGCATTCATTGATTATATATACAAGAGAATGGAAAGAGTTTACCATGGTGGGGTGTCTCCCACCTAGCACTTTTAGTTTAAGTCCTTAAGTTAGACATTTGAAAGCCTCCTTGTTATGGTGGCTTATGCTTGTACTCATCTTGAAACTTCCACCAATGCTTGGACTTTAAGTAAGCTCCAAAATTCAAGATCAATGGCACCAAGCTTTGATGAAGTTCCACACAAGCTAAGGGCTTCCAAAATTAGTCTTCATATATTCCCAGATTCCAAATCTTATTTCTACATCCATCTTCAAGTTGATCATCACAATTCCAATTGGGTGAGAAGTGATCCGAATTCTCAAGTAAACACCAAAGCATCTTCCTAGACCCATGCAATTTGGTTCTACACCAACCATTGCTATTTAACTTCGAGCATGCAACCATCATGAACTTAGAGTGATGTTTCCAACCACTACACAACTCTCTCCTACTCTTAATTCCACAAAGAGCTCTAAGTTGACCATCATTTTCAATCAAACCATATTCAAGTGAGAAAGTAAAGCTTAGGGATAAGAGTTTTACCCACTTGAATATTGTGTAGGATGGTGACTTAGGAAGGAAAACCTCCCCACACTTAGCCAATGTGAGATCCATTCCCTTGTGCTCTTTCTTTGCATCTTCCACCTCTTTGCAAGCTTCTTCAATTTCAATTCCTTGCTCACCAACTTCTTCTATACACCCTTCATTGCTCAAACCATGTGTTGGAGGTTGTGCACGGTCCTCCTTGTCATCAATTTCACAACACAGTGAAGGAGATTCATCAATTCCAAAAGACTCATTAGTTGGTGTGGAATCATCTTCAATGATAGAGCTTACTTCTTGCTCAACCTCCTCCTCTTGGTAGCTTCTTTCCAATTCAATCTCTTCTTCATTGCTTACCAAGGGTATGGGAGGTGAGGTATCTTCTTTCTTACCCTCTATGTCAAGCCCAATGGGAGAGAATTCAATTGTAGATAGGAACTCCTCAATGATTGAATCCATCTCTTGGTCAAAGGCTTCAACCACTTCTTCCGGCTCAATTGTCTCGACTTCCTCCCCTTGTGGCAATCCTTATTTCACCCCTTCTTCTACACCTTGAAGCTCTAAACTCACTCCCTCACTATGCTCCTTGATTGCTTCTCCACATTCAACAATGGGAGTTCCTTGATCGCATAGGCTTAGGCGGGAGGAGACCATATTGCTAACAGCTTTCGCTAGGATAGCCATCTTGGCTTCTAGCTCCTTAAACTCCTTTTGGTTCTCTTCTTGCCTTCGAATGTAAGAACTAACACATTCTTGGAGAGGGTCATCCATTGGAGGTGGTGTGAAAAAAGAAGGTTCATTGTTTGGGAAGGAGGTTTCATAATTGGAAGTTAGTTCATCTTGGTAAGGGTATGGAGGTAGTGTATATTGAGGTAGTTCTTGAGAGTAGTTGTTTTGGAATGATGGTGGTTCCATGTGTGGTTCATATGGCTTATAAGGTGGTTGGTATGATGGATAAGAATTAGGGTCATAATGAGGTGTTTGGTGGTAGGGGGCTTGTGAGTAAGGTGGTTCAAAACCATGTTGAGGGGGTGGTTCATAGGCATGTAGTGGTGGTTGTTGACAATCACAATAAGGGTCACCACATCCATTAGATTGATATGCATTAGGATTAGAATTATACCCATAAGAATCTTGAGGTTGTTGTTGCCAAGAAGGGTGATCAATCCTTTGAGACTCCTCCCACCTTTGATTGTTCCATCCTTGATGCACATCCTCATTGTAGCTTCCATTCCTTACAACATGATTTGAGCCAAACTCAAAGCCAAGGTGAGGATGAGAATTCATAATAGCAAATAGAAACAAAAACTAACAAAAATAAGCAACAAAGTCCTAAAGCTAACAAAAACTAACAAATAAGCAAAAAAGCAAACATATTCACAATATTCACAATAGCCAATAATATAACACCATTGCAACTCCCCGGCAATGGCGCCATTAATTTGACACAAAAATTGTTGTCGGTCTAGATTTTCTTCCTAAAGAAAGGAATTACGTCGTTGTAAGCATAGCTCCAAACCAACAAACAACTCTCGCATCAAATTAAAATTTATGGTTTTGTCACAACTACAAACCCCAATAAGAATTAACCGGAGTATTTGGACTCCGGATCGTCTCACAAAAAATTGCAATGAAGTGTATAATTATTGGCTATGAAGGATGTAAGGGGTGTTTGATTGATAAGAGGGCAAGAAACTAAATGACAAGGAAAGTAAATCAAGCAAATAACTAAAGAAAGCAAGTAATAAAGGGAGAAATTATTGGCTATTTGATTTATATTTCTTGCCTTTTTACTTTCTTGCACTTTTATCAAACCAACCCCTTCAACCTTATAACCAATAATTAAGTATTCGATTGCAATTCCTAGGGAGAATGACCCGGGACTAATACTCTCGGTTATTTTATTGGGTTAGACTTGTGACAACCAAAAATTAAACTTTGATTGAGCGTTACTTGTCGGTTTGGAACTATACTCGCAACGAAGTTATTTCCACTTACCGAGAAGAAATTCTAAGCCAACGGATTCTACTATATCAAAGAGAGTAAAATAATAACCATAAAATTATCAAAATTTAGTAATAAGAAGGAAGAAAATAAAACTAGAGATGGAATGTTGATCGAATAAGCATACTTTTTGTTGTTTGTGTTAACCAAATGAGGACTAAAAGAGGAGGTACAAACACGTATTTTCAGTTATGATTACTATTGGATTATTGATGCATTATTAATTTATATTTATTAGAGATTAGTTCCGTAACTCAGTATTTTATTGGTAAATGGTTCCATAAGTAACTTTCAAGACTACAATAAAAAATTTGTCTAAAAAAATATGTAAATAGAGTTTAATGCGTAATTGTTATTGTTCTTGTAAGTTCCAAAAACTAAAAGATCCTGGCTCTAGTTCGAACACTCCAATATAGAGCTTATCTTCTCTTAATAGGAGAGTACTCGAAGAGCATCGAATTTTTTTCTAATAGGGAGTTTCTTCAACCTGTAAAACCTCACAAATTGTATATCACAAAATTCTCATATACCATCTAAACCATCAAAGATATTGTGAGACCTGAAATATACAGCGACCAAAAGATTAGCAACCTATAAAATAAACAATATAGAAGAAAAAATATCAAGCTTAACAAGTCGGGAAAGTTAGGGTATAAGAAAGATTGTTTGAATATGGTAGAAAAGATAATAAGTGATAAAGAGATGAGCTTCAAAATATATAGCAATATTTTTTTGAAAATGTAAAAAAATTTACAAAGAATTGGAGTTATTGATATTGGGATAAAAAAGATGATATTTAGCTTTAAAGACAAGAAGACAGGGCTTCAGATTATCCAAAATGGTCCTTGAAATATTAGAGAAAATCTAGTCAACTTAGATTATGGATGGAGGAAGAATCAGTTTTAAAGTTGATCATGACTTTATGGAGTTCTAGATTCAACTTCATGACATTCTACTAGATCACATGAATAAGGAAACTGGAATCCTTATTAGAGGAATGTTGAGAGTTTTGGATGAGACTGAAGACTCAAAAGTGGATGACATTCTTAGGAGATCATTTCTAAAGATCAGAGTTGGCATCAATATTACCAAGGGTTTGCCTACTGATTTCTCGTTAGAGAGAGAAGAGCTTCCACCGTTATGGATTTTCTTTAAGTATGAAAGGCTGCCAGATAGCTACTATTTTAATTGTGGAATAATTGGACATGTGAAAAAAATATGCAAGAATTCAACATCTATGGCATACTGGGATGCAACCAAGAAGTACTCACCATGACTAGGAGTAAGCCAAGTTCGACCAATTTCAGCCATAGGAAGAGAAAGTTCAAAACAACATGGATGGAGAAAAGAGGAGGAAGAGCAGGCACGTGAACAACAAAGTCTTGGAAGAGAGAGTGGTGAAGAACAAAGCACTGATGAAAGCAAGATTAGGGTTGAACAAATTCCGTAACATAAATTCAGGGAAGAAAGTGTACGGAAAAACCTAATTAGGAGAGAAGAAGAAATGACTGAAGCGGGGGAGCAGGTGAGAGAAGTACAAAAAATCCCTAATTTTTAAAGATATGAGGATGTGCAGCATGATCTAAGAGCAGCCTACACGTTTAAAAGTCTTATTAGGGAGATAAGAGAGAGGAATAATAAATGAGATTTCACGAAACAGGCCCAAAAAGAAAAAAAAGGAGATAGAATATCAGGAATTGAGTAAATACGGGCCAAAAAAAGATGTTGGGCCTTATATTTTGGCAGATCAACTACAAATTTAGAAGGAAAAGGAAGACAGTTACAAGATAGATGGTGGGCTGAAAAACACACAAAAAAATTTAGAAGGAGGTGGGCTGAATCTTTATACAACAAAAGAGATGGAGGTGAATAGCTACAAAAAAAAGATTAGAAGTTTGACCAGGAAAAAAAGTAACAAAAAGAACTATAGACCAGGAACTAAAAAGACTTTTGACAATTAAAAAGAACTATAGACCAGGAACTAAAAAGACTTTTGACAATTAAAAAGAAAGAGAAATATAAAAATGTTGATAGAAAAAGGATAAATAAAGATAAAAAATGATGAAGATAGGAGCAAAAGAAGGAAAAATCAGGAAGGAGCAGCAGGAAAACTCCGGTGAGAACACCTACTATGTAGAACTAGTGAGCGATGAGGATGAAGATGATGGAAGGAGAAAACCTACCGAATGGAAAACACAAATAGCAAAAAAGATGGAATTGGAGCTGAATTTGAAAAGAAAAAGAGAGAACGATCAGGTGCTAGTGCTTACTAATAAGGAATTGGGGGAGGAACAAGAGAACATAGGCGACATAGTGGCTAAGAAAATGAAGAACAACAGCAATGCACTGGACACAGGGGAGTATGACTTATCTTTGTATGCTTCTGGTCAGTTTAAAGGTATACAAATGGCTGAGGAGGTGGGCCTCAACATGTCCCACCCTCAGCCATGAGTATCATTAGCTGGAATTATCAGAAAATAGTGGTTGCCCCAACAATCTCTGAATTGTATGATCTTTGTAAAAAAATTAAGACACTCATAGTATTTCTAATAGAAACTAGGGCTAGACAAAAAAAAATGTTTAAGATAAAAAGAAGGCTTCATGTTGATAATATATTTTGTGTAAAATCTCGGGGCTTGTCTAGCAGGCTATGGTTTGTTATGGAAATCTAATGTTTATATTAATGTATATGAGTGGTGTGATAAAAAGCTAGTATATATCATTAATAATGAAAAGATTTGCCAGGACATCTTGTGTATGGAAATCCAGCTTTCCAAAAGAGAAGAAAACTATGGTAGGAACTCATTGTAAGTAATATGAATAAGAAAGAACCTCAGGCTTATTTGGGTGACTTCAATAATATTTTAAGTCAAAATGAAAAGGTGGGCATTCATCCACAGCCTAAAACTTATTTAGAAATTTTTAGAAGGTTTGTAGATGATAACAGATAGATGGATATTAATCTCAAAGATAGTAAATTTACATAGTTTTGTAATATAAGAAATAACTTTATCACTAGGAAAAAATTGGATACGGTGTTAGTAAACTGGAAATAGATGCAAATATGCTAGAATGCTATTTTGAAAGCTTCACTGGCTGTAAGTTCAGATCATTGTGCTTCAATTTTGGAAAAACAATCACTAGTTCTGATAAAAAAGAATTTTAGAGTTGAGCCATTTTGGGCAAATAGTGTAAAGACATTATCAAGTGAAGTTGGCAATTGGATGACGGGAATATAAAACATTAGAATCAATTTATAAGAAAGAGAAATAGATGCAAGGTGGAGCTGACAAAATGGAGTAGGAGAAAGTTTAAGAGAGTAGATAGAGAAATTGAAAGAAAAACAACAAAGCTACAACATATTTAAAAATCTGATATGTCAAAAAGAGATCAAAGAAGAGAGAATGAACTAAAATGTCAAATCACGGAGCTATAGAAGTAGGAATATAAGTATTGGAGACAAAGATCAAGGCTGAAATAGTTAAAATAGGGATATAGAAATATAGCCTTTTTTCATGCAACAAGAATTCAGAGAAGACATAAGAATAGAATTAAAAAATTGAAAGATGAAACAGGACAGTGGATACAAGGAAAGAAAAACATGATGATGTTAGTTGAAAGACATTTCACTAAGTTATTTGCCTCTACGGGGGTCAGGAACTTAGAGGACTGATTAAGAGAAATTTCTAGGAGGGTTACTAGAGAGATGAATGAGGATCTGATGGCAAAGATCAATGATGAGAAAATTAATTAGGCGACTTTCACTATGGGAGTCTTAAAATCTTCGGGTCCAGATGGATTAAATAGTTTATTTTTCTAGAAACATTGAAAAATTGTGAGTAAAGAATTATGGTATAGTTAAACAATTTTTTGAAGAAGGTATCATACCGGGAGGGATAAGTGAGACAACTGTTGTTTTGCTTCCCAAAATGAGTCAATCGAAAAGTTTAAATCACCTTAGACCCATAAGTAGTTGTAATTTTTTGTACAAGATTATAACTATGGTCTTGGTAGGAAGGCTGAGAAAAGTGCTATATGATATTATATCCTCGCTTCAAAGCGCTTTTGTGAAAAGTAGACTCATATAGGATAATATAATAATAGTACAAGAAGCTTTTCACATTTTAAACAAAAAAGGAAGTCTTGAAAGCAAAGATCTAGCTATCAAATTAGACATGAATAAAGCATATGATAGATTAGAATGAAATCTTTTGGAAAGGGTCCTCGAAGCATTCAGTTTTAGTAATGAGAGGGTGAAGTTGATGATGAGTTGTGTGAAGAGTGCTAGTTATAGGTTTAAAATAAATGAAAAGATTTTCTAGCAAGATCAGCCCTCAAAGTGGGGTTAGACAGAGAGATCCTTTATCACCCTATCTCTTTATTTTGGCTATTGAAATCTTTACTATACTCATGGAAAAGGTGGTAAGGGATAATCTAATTTCAGAAATTAGATTAGCTCCCACAGCTCCGTCCATTACTCATTTATTATTTGCCGATGCTTGTATTATTTTTGCAGAGACGCAAGAAGAGGAGCTCTATCAGCTCATTCAAATTAGTAACAACAATATAAAGGCATTAGGATAGAAAATCAATACTAAGATGTCTGGGTTGATTTTTGAAATTTAGGTACCTGTCCAGAGTAGGGTGAATGTAGAAGAGATCACTGACATGGCGTCATAGGAGGATCCCGGAAGATATCTAGGATTGCCAGTGAGATGGGAAAGATAAAAAAATAGAGCATTGGAGTGAATAGAGGAGAAGATACTAAACAAAATATAAGGATGGAAAGAAAAATTACTAAATCATACAGGTAAGGAAGTTTTGATAAAAGGAGTGACACAGGCAATTCCAGTATTTGCCATGAATGTTATCAAATTTCCAAAATCCTTCTGCAAAAGAATTGAAGCATCGATAGCTAGATTTTAGTGGTCGAATAATAAGAAGGAAAGAAGCATTCATTGAAAAAGCTGACAAAAATAACAAGGGGTAAAAAAAAATGGAAGCTTGGGGTTTAAGGACTTAGAATATCAAAACTTAGCACACTTGGCTAAACAAATATGAAGACTGCTAAAAGAGGAGGATGATGTATGGGCTCAAATTCTGAAGGCCATTTATTATCCTAACTGCAGCCTCTAGGAGGCAGTAGAAGAAAAAAAGTCTCATAGATATGGAAGAGCATGTTGGAAGAAAGAGATCTCCTCAAAATAAGGGGTAGGTGGAGTGTAGGAAGTGAATCGGAGATAGATATTTGAAAAGATAATTGGGTGGTTAGAAAAGAAAAACTGGGAAGGTGTGTAGATAGAGGACTTAGAAAAGTATGCAAGTTGATAAGAGAAGAGGAAGGTTGGGATGCGAATAAAATTCTGGACATATTTCCTGGCAACATAGCTGAATTAATATTCAATACACTAATTAGTTCGATCAATAGAAGGGATTATTTCGTTTGGCCGTATAGGAGTGATGGAGAGTACTCAGTTAGACGGGCTACCACAACGTGAAAGAGGAGAAAGATGCCAAGGAAGAGAGCAAAGCATCAACAAGTCAGAATTGGAAGGAAGTTTGGGAGGTAGTTTGGAGGTTACCAGTGCCACAAAAGGTAAGATTGTTTTTATCACTACAAGAAAAATACCCATTCAGCCACACTTTTTTTAAGCTACATTTGAAAAGCGTAGCCTATTCATAGAATAGGCTACGCTTTTCTCCGTGTTGCCTTTTTATAAGAGAAAAGGATACACAAATGCGGCATCATTTAAAAAGCGTAGCCTTAGGTATTATAGAAATCACTTATAAAGCGTAGCCTTATGTTGATATCTATAAATACAATTTTCATACCAAAGGAAACGCTTTTAAAGAGTAGCATATTTGTTAAGTTTTGGGTGCGCTTTAAAAGCGCTGCCTAATGTAAAAAATGCCAAATACACATGTATAGGACACTTGGTGAATTTTTTTTGTTTCTTTTTATGTCTTCTCATCATCGAAGAAGCCCTGCACTCTATCTTCGTCATTCCTTCTTTCCTACCAGAGCACCAAATAAAAAAATCCTAGCCGCTTCTTCAATCTCCCCGTCATTGTGCCCTTCTTCATCGTGCGCCACTGTCACCGTCTCACTCGTCTACTCATCGTTCTTAGTCGTGCTCTGCCGCCGTTCATCCATCTCGCAGCTCTTCCTTGTAAGGTTGTGAAAACCCTAGCCTCCATCGCGCCGCCATCAATCTCACCGTCGCCGCTCGTCGCGCTCAAGGTCGCCACTAGGTTCGTCGTTCTCGAGGTCCCTCGATCCGTCGTCCGCCAATGTTTGCTTTCCAGTCCTGTTTCGCAGTTCTTCGCCGTCGTCCTTCGTCGTGTTTGTCGCCAGCTCGCCGTCTTCGAAGGTCCATGCTCTGTTCCTAAGGGTTATTGATCTTTGAATTATTCTTGAATGGTTTATTTTTTCAATTTTTCATTCATTGATTAATTGATTGTTGATTAGCTCTTACTGCTGTTTGTGATTATTAATTGTAAATATGCTGCTGTGCTGCTGTTCTTTGTGCTTTTGTGACTTAATTGTGATTATATTGTGATGTTTGTGATTATTTCATCCTATATTATTGTTAGTTAATTGGTTTTAATTTTGTTCCTGGGGTTTGAGTTTCTTCTCTAAACTCCCCGGTTGCCTTTGCTCCCTCTGTCTTGGTCCAGAGATTCCGTCTCCACAGGTCGTTTTATTACTACTTTATTTTAATTAACAAGATTGAAGTGGATGTACTATAATTGCTTGAGGTGTGTGATATATTTGATTAATGTGAATGAAGAACACTAGGTTGAGTTGAATTGAAGTGAATCATGGATAAGAGCATGTTAACTGGTTTGGAATCACTTCCAGAAGCTGATCAGCAAAGAATGGCGTCTATGATGTAACATGTTCAAATTTATGATAGGTACTTCCTCTTCACTCTATCTGTTAACTAATTCCATGTGTTTTGATTTGATTTGTGTGTAAATTAATTTAATTTGTTTTGGATTATGATTGGATGAGAAGCTAAAGGATGGTGCATGGTCTTATGTAGAGCTTGCTAGAGAGTGAGTGATATGAGGACATATGTTTTAATAGTTTCAATTATTCAATGGTCTTATATCTATACATATATTTTCTTGCCTTTTAATAGTCATACATAAAAAAATTAAACTAAAGTAATAAAAAGTAATAAGTGTATGCTTTTTTAATAGTTTGGCATACAAATGCACTTAATTCTCTTCTGTTTTATAACTAGTAATTAAATATGTCATATAAGAAACTGAGTTAAGTGTATTTAGAATATTATTTGTGCACTTCTTTAGCTGTACATCCGTTCCAAATATGGATGCCAGTAGTTCTATCATTCTCAATTCTTCTTGGCAAATTTTGTGCACATAGATATCCAAATCAGTTAGATATATATATGTTAATGAGTTACAAAATATAAATCTGATTAACTTGTTTCTAAATTATTGTTAACAAGTATAGACTTTTCTGACCTGTCCTTCTCTTGTGGTTTTTCTGCTGATATATAATTCAGATTCAGATTTTATCTCAGTTGAAGTAAGTAACCAAACAAGAAATTAGCCTTATTAGCCTTATTCTATTTAGTTGCAGGTAGTTCCTTCATTCTTGTTAATGCTTTGTTTTCCCCTTTCTGCAATCAAGAAGTGCTCTCATTAAGCGATTCCTGTGTAGGTTCGGATATATATCAGGAGACTCTTGCCAAGGCACTTGCAAAGCATTTTGGTGCAAGGCTACTAATTGTGGATTCCCTTTCACTACCTGGTGTACGTTTTCTCAGATATTCTTTTGCTACTTCTTATTATCTGTTTGTATTGTTGAGATGATTTCTTCCTAAATCGCTGTTAATATAAGCAGAATAATAATAGTTTTTGTTATGTGATTGATATTTCAGGGAACTCCATCAAAGGAAGTTGATTCTGCTAAAGAAAGTTCAAAGCCTGAACGACCATCTGTGTTGGCCAAGAGAAGTACACATGCTGCTTCTTTAAAACATAGTAAACCAGCTTCTAGTGTTGATGCTGAAATTGTGGGTGGATCCACAATAAGTTCTCAGGCTATGCTGAAGCAGGAGGTTTCTACTGCTTCATCAAAAGGCACTACTATTAAAACAGGTGTGCTGTTTTGTTGTTAAAAATTGAGCAACTATCTCCAAATTTACTTCCTATTGTACATATTGCATAGCACCTAAAGGTTAACATGAGGCTTAAATAGTTTGCAGGTGATCGAGTAAAATTTGTTGGTAACTTCCCTTCTGCTGTCTCATCAATACAAAATCATCCTTCAAGGTACTTTGTCTGATGGAAGAATTATTCTGAATACAATTCAGTCAATCTGCATTTGATCTGAACTTGTGGAGAAGAGAGATCTTTTTTATCCTTTTTGTTGAGGAGGCTATAACCATTGAAAATCATTCAAAAGAAGATTAAAGGAAGAATATTGAATTTCTGATTGACAGCAATTTGTTTTGAGTGGCATGAGTGTACTTTTCTCTTTTGTGAATATTATTGCTTCTGAATTTGAAATCACTTTGAAGTGGTATCTCTCAGTTCAGTTGCAGCTTTGATATATATGCAGATTTTTATTGTGATCTTTATGAATATTCCTACCTGCTGATATATATACAGACTTTTATTCTATTTCTTCTGAACTTCCAGCTTTGGTTAATAAGGCTAATTTCTTGTTATTAACTTATATTTTTCTGGGCTTGATCAGAACTGTACCTTTAGTTTATGGCTTGTTCATTATTTCAGATATGGCACTTATTTAATTGATCTGCATTGATTTATTTAATTGCTTTATAGAGATAACCAATGTGCATTGACACTTTTGCTTTAGTTTTTCTACCTTATTCCTAATTTTTCTATGTGCATATCTTCCCACCAGACTTCAATTGATGCTGCAAACTATGACAGGGTGATGTTACTGGGTGGAAGAGCGCCAGAGTATCTTGCTCATGATCCTCTTGTGGCACTGGTGATCAAGCTTTTCAGTTCTGGAAAAGCACTTGCTTCCATTTGCCTCGGACAATTGATTCTGGCGGCTGCAGGTGTAGCTAAAGATCACAAATTTACCGCTTTTCCTCCTGTTAAACCAGCACCGGTTGCCTCTGGTGCTCATTGGGTTGAACCAGACACTAGCAACAGTGGTGGATGGTAATCTCATTACTGCCGCCACTTATGAAGGGCACTCTGAATTTATTCAGCACTTTGTAAAGGCACTAGCAGGCAACATAAGTGGCTCCAACAAAAAAATCCTCTTTCTTTGTGGGGTATGTTCAAATGATTTTCAGGCACACACAACTTATAGGAACTTAGTACTCAGGGCACTAAAGTCTTTGTTTATTCTCTTTTCTTTTATTTATTTTAATTTTGGACTTAATTTGTAATCCTCTTTATATTCATTGATACATGGAAATTAGTAGTTTAGACTTTAGACATGTTTCATTTTTTTTCTATTGTTGAATGATTGTTGAATTGGATAGTTGGATCTATTGTTTTGTGTACTAATATACTATATCATTATAATGCTTGTGAATCTTTAGAATGTATTTACTATGCTTTGCTAGAATATTTTTTAATTTAGTATAATTGTGTATTTATTTTTATTTTATAAGATTTAACTCATTTAATTAAAAATACAGAATTATATATGTAATCATATTATTAAATATTATATTGTACAAAAAATTATTAGAATATTATATATATATATATATATATATATGAAAAATTAAAAAAAAAACAATGAGGGACCTAAGGCTACACTTATAAAAAGTAGCCATGGTATATAATGTGGCTACGCTTTACAAGTGATGCAGTAGCGTTGAAAAGCGTAGCCTATTCTGGCAAAAATGGAAGCTGAAAAGCGTAGCCTTTGGTCTTGGACAGCATCACTTAAAAAGCGTACCCTATTTCCAAATGCCAAAAGCGTAGCCCTTGGTGCAGAAAAGCGTAGCCTTTGAGAATAGGCAACGGCCGAATAGGAATCACCATAAAAAGCGTAGCCGTAGCCCAGAAAGCGTAGCCGTAGCCTAAGGCATCATTTTTTTTACTTTTGGCTACACTTTTTAAGTGTACATGAATGGGTGTTTTTCTTGTAGTGTATGGAAAGCAACACAAGGAATTTTGCCGGTGAATACAAACTTATATCAAAGGAAAATAGCAAAAGCATCCTTATGTAACATATTCTAGCAATCGGATGAAATTATTGAGCATGCTATTATTATGTCTCTGGATGAGAGCTGTGTGGTTTGGATCTAACCTAAAAATTTTACCTACTGTTTATAATGTGAGATCCTTTGGGAGATAGATGATTCATACAATTGAAAAGATCAAGAGAGAGATCAGGACAGATCAGACAAAAATTTTGTATAAATTGGGATGTTTATGTTGGTGCATATGGAAAGAGAGGAATTAACACATATTTCGGCAATCACAAATTAAACAAGGAAAAATAATATTCATTTTTGAGTATCTAGCATCAGAATTTTACAATGTAACAGAGGGAATCACTATTGAAACCAGATCAGGATTTTATAATGTAACAGAATTTTACAATATATATATATATATATATATATATATATATATATATATATATATATATATATATATATATATATACATACATAAAGCTATGTAGTCGGTCGCGGCTTGATAAACCCATATTTTATGATGTATTTTGTGCTCAATTTAAGTGATTTATTCAATCCTTCACCTACTTATTCATGTAAATTGCATGGTTTTACTTTCCTCTCCTTATTATGTGATATATGTGAAAAACATGTTTCCTAGGCTTTAAAATATTAATTTTAATTACCCTTTATTACCATTCGATGCCGTGATTTGTGTGTTGAGTATTTTTAGATCTCCTAAGGCAGGAATGATTTAAAGGATGGAAAGGAAACATACAAAAATGGAAGGAAAGCACAAAATGGAGTTTTTGAGGAAACAGGCAGCAACGCGAATGCATAGAACTCATTTCTTGTTTAAACCAAGCTTCCAAAATACTTTAAATTTTTACAAAAGTTTCAGCAAAACCCTCCTAAAAACCGGAGTTTACCCCCCTTCACGGGTTCCCTTTATTCAACCTTAACCCAACAAAATTAGCATTTCATATTAACATTTCCAATTCTGTCATTCAAAACCAATCAATTTCAATCCAAAAACCCAGGTCAACATATTCAATCATTTTCACCAGAAATTCAGAAATCGACAAATTAATAACAAAATTTGTCACAACTACAACCATAGTAGAAATTTATTTGCATCACAAGTATTCATTCATTTGCATTAATTCACTAAGCTCATCAGATATTCAAGCCCAAAACATTTTAATTTTAAAACAATCCCCTACTTCAATAGTTGAAACCCTTAAAACAATCCCCTACCTCAAGCGTCCCCTTTTTATTCTTAACTCATGGCAGCAACCTCGTTGATTTTCAGGCAATATTAACAGAGAAAATCAAGGTTCACAGCAACAATGACTTATCTGACATAAATTGGGATTTACGTGAAATGGATATTAAATGAAATTAGAACATAATTGATAATAGAGTATTGCAGTAAATAGGAACGGAACTAAATAGTCTCACCACGAGAAATTGAGTAGGATGACACCATAGCAACTTTTATTTAAATCATATTATGTCTGCCCGACCCTAGGATATTAACATTACAAAATTCTCAATAATTTAGAGTAGTATAATAGCGATAAGGGTTTCAAGGCAAGAATAACTTACTGTAGCTAAAGAGAAATGAGGCAAGGGAGCGGCAGTAGCTCCGGCGGCCTTTACTAACGGCAGAGTAACTCGTGATAATTATTTTTTCTGTTACTGACATCCTCAGTAACAACTCTAACAGTAACGACGAATTTAACGAACAAAGAAGATCTGAAACATGGCTAGAGTTTACCAAGACGACAGGGGCTCCAGCGGCGGTTTCCGATGGCCAGAACAAAGGCGGTGAGGTCGGTGATGGTGGTTGGCCCTAGCAGCAGCATCGCAGTTTGGCAGTGACAGAGGCAGAACGATGGTGAAGCAAATGAGCCCAGCCTCTGACCTTCTTCGTGCATTTTGTTCCTCGCATCGATAGTGACTCATCAACGACTATGACAACCGAGGCTCCACGAACAGCGACGGCAAAACACAGCGGCGCAAGCAGCAAGAGGAGTTCAGCGGTGATGAAGGCGCAACAGCAACACGTGATTCCCTCCTCCTTCATAGTTCTGTCTCCTCTCTCGCACATCCTTCCCTCTCTTTCTTTCCTTCATCGGTGACGATGATTTCGTGATGAGGATGACAACGACGACCCTGTAGCAGACACGACGACAGCTCTCTCTCGGGCGGCAATCTCTGTCCTGTCCCACAGCTCTCCTCTTCTCCATGCGTATTCTCCCAGCAAAATCGACGGTGACGGCGATGTCCAGTGCTGCCAGCGCAGTCTCCTCCTCTTATCTTCTTCTTCCCGTTCCCCTCTCCACTTTCTTCCTTTTTGGTTTTTCTGCTGCTGCTGCTACAGTGTCTGTTTGGAATGGGGGGGACTTTGGCGGCTAGGGTTAGTTTAGAAGGAGTTAGGGTTAGTGTGTTTGATTTTTAAGGTTAGGGTTTTAATTTGGGAAATTTTAGGTTAATTAGGGTAGGATAATTTTAATAAAATTGAGATATAGAATATTAATTTGAAATCTAATTTAATCCTTAAAATTACTTTAAGAATTTTTTTATTTCTCAATTTATTGATTGGCTTTCAATCAAGTACTCTAATTTTAAAATTAGAGATAATATAATTAATTTTTTTATTCATAAAACTTAAAGTATTAAATTCCAAAAAATCTCAATTATTTAAATTAATTCATATAAAATTATTTTTATTTTACAACTACTAAGATTTATAATTTAAATATAGAAAATTATTCAATAGTTATAAAATTAGATAAAAATTCTAATTTAAATAGTCAAAATCTCGTTATTTTTAAATTTCTAAAACTTAAATTGTAAATAAAAAAAATACTCAATAATTTATAAAATCAAATAAAAACCTTAATTTATTTTAGACTCAATTTACCAAAACTTGTTTTAATTATTTTTAATAAAATAATTTTTAAAATTAAAGTTTTTAACGAATAAATAAATTGAAATTAGCTCATAATAAATTTTTTCTGAAAATTCTGGGTTTTACATTCTACCTACCTTATAAAAATTTTCGTCATCGAAAATTACTTAGATATAAAAAATCTCATAGTTTTATCTTGTTGTAAAGCAGTGAAAGAGGGCATAACAAGGTACAAAAATCTCAAAATAGGCTTGATGAATTCGTGTTCAGATAATATGGGTGGCGTTCACTCACTCTTATTCGTTTAACAAATAAAAACTTCATTACTTCCTAACTTGCTTATCACTCTGTTTCATGTTCACTCGAATATCCAACGTCATTCCCAATATTTTATCTTACATGAAAAAAAACTCCTCAACTTCCATTCCTTTTGAACTCTCATCTTTATCCATACTCAACTGTTAACTTTGACTTCCATCAAACAAAATCAAGCTTTTAAACTCACTCGTCGTCAAGTAGCAGTTTAATCAATCGATCTTATTATTTTAAAAACCTTAATATTTGGCACGCACTCAAACACGTCAATGCGGTATCACAATCTTACATTGCTTGGTCACTTAAATATCTATCACGAGTTATCATCCTACAAGCATTGGGCTACTGAAAATTTAAACATCCTCTTAATGACATTTCTTTGCCGAACTCTAACGTCCTAACCTACGGAGTTTCAAACTTATAAGATTCACCTCCTCATTCACCAGCCATTCCCTTAGGGGCTAACGCATCGGCTTCTATCTCCAGGGGCCACGCGTGACACTGGGATAAGCGCGAGTTTGTTCAAAGATATACAAATCTCAGGAAGGGAAGAATAATAAAAAAAGATATGATTCACATGAATTCGGAAGGAGGCATAAGATTGCAACTAAGCAACGATGTACGGGCATGAAAGAAGTTCTAGAAATAGTCATTTCGCATCTTAACAAGAAATATTAAATCTAGGAACTCTAAAAGAGACAAAAAAGGGAAAGTGGTGAATCAGAGGAACACAAAGTTCACAAAGAATAGATAAACTCAACAGGGAATGGAATTAATTTTTCGAAAGAAAGATACGAAACCAACATTTTTGTCCAAGTTAAAATTAATTATGTGAAATTTGTAAAAATGAGAATTAATAGGGCTATGAATAGAAAATTTTTTGTCTTAAGAATCTAGGGATACTTAGGGTCATAATCATATAAGAATCAAGCATAAAGTCGCAACAAGTAAACTTCCCCACTGGTCCTATAAAGAATAAGTGGTGTGTTGCAAACAAACAAATTCAAAATTTGCAAAATAGGGTGGTAAAAACTTTGAGAATGTCGCCTATGCAAACTACTTTAGCATACGCGAGGATATTGGGCAATAGCATTTGCTCGCGTATGCGTGACACATGCCGCGTATGCATAAGGGTAAAAATGATATTGTCGCATATGCAGATCACTACCGTGTACGTGAGCGTACTAGGCAGAGCCATTTACTTGCGTACACTTGCATTCCACGTACGTATGCTGCCAGGTTTTTTCAAAAAAAGTTGGTATGCTCCAAAAATTCAGCTTTTCGATCCAAACTTCAATTGCGCATAAATTTTCCGTTAAAAGTTATTTTTCATCTGTTCTTTGAACATCATGAACTACCCGGACCCAATTTTCTTTGAAAATAAGTGTCATAAAGTTTGAGGGTCTGAAAACAAAGCTATTTCTCATCGAAGTTGGTTAAAAGTTAGTTTTCTACCAGAAGTTACACAATTGCTCAACTCCAAAAATTAGTTTTCAAACTACAATAACAAAGTTTCAAAGTGCACATAAGAGAATGTATGGTGAATTTGAGGATGATCTTATAAAAAAATAGTTGTGGAAGTAGTCAAGTAAGAGGAGAATTAAATTGAAATTTCTATCAAAAGGGTTAGAAACAAGAACTCCAGGAAAAATTTACAAGGGAAGATATATTGCACCAAAACATGTTCATAGTTAATCAAGAAATTACATAGTCCACATAAAGAAACCCAAGGTTGAGGACAACCTTGTAGAAGAATCCACTAAAACGCTCTTTAAAAGATATAAAACAAAACTCAACCCACTTTTCAAGGAAAAGCAGTGAAACAGAGAATTCCAATATGAGAAAAAGAAGGAGAAATGGTACGTCAAATAATGTGGAAGAATTGTAGCGAATCCATCGACATACACTAGCTAGACAGAACACCTAATGTTTTCCAAAGATTTAAGGATCATGGTCGTGATAGAACAAGTTTAATTCAAAGCAAGATTACAAAGTTCACAAGCGAGAGTAGCTAAAGTCAGGGGTTAATTTTTCCTAAAATCCGAGAATTATTTGTTGTACCAGGACGAATCCAAGATCAAATCAAGAGGCAAAGAATTTGTGAAAAAGGCTATAAATAGTGATATAGATAAACGTTTCAAAAGATTCATGCTACAACCAGATACAGAACCAAGTAAGGACATGCATGAATGACAAGATAAGGTTGGCAAATAAGTCAATCACATTCCAAAAAAGAAATAAAGAACAAGGAATCTCAGTACAATTGACAGAGAAGGAGATAATGGCAAGCACGAGTAAAAAGTACACGTTGAAATGGATCTAACTTCAAAAATTAATTTCTAATGCTCCTAAAACCCGTAAACTGCATCACTTATTAATTCTACTTTATCTATGGTAACCCATTAAATTTTCCGTACATATAAACCACCAACATTAAGTTGGCCAGACTTAACATCAGCATATATGCAATGGTAAGTTAACAGTGTTAACCAATAGATAGTCATGTATATAAAGCTCTAATTCTTGTTATCCGGACAAGACCTACAATATGACAGACACTCAAAGAATCCAACGAAGCATAGTCAGTCCATTCCCAAGACTCTAATAAGGAAGAACTGCTTTGATACCATAATGTAACATCCTAACTTTTAGCACCTTATGATCGCACTAAAAGTTCAGGTGCTATCTACCTTTAATCCTTTATTAATAGTATATTTATTTAATACTGAGCCTTCGCGAATACAAACCGGATTTTAATTAAGAAATCAAAAAGTCTTTACTTTAAACCACTTATCACATACTAATATCCATATAATATTTAATACACAGACTGATTCAAACTTTCTCAAAGTACAAGCCATACCCTTCTAAAAACTAAAATAATAAATGACAAGGGAAAAATAAAATCTAAGACTAAACCAAATGCAGAAAATGAAAACACATATATACATAAAGCTATGTAGTCGGTCGCGGCATCGCGCCAAAGCTTCCTGAACCTGTCACTGAAAAAAGAATTTCTGTACGAGGGTGAGAACATCGTCCTCGCAGGTTCTCAGTAGGGAAGGGAATGCCATCAAAGTAAATAAATACTTATAAATAGAAAGAAGTTCATTATAAAAAATAGTTTATCCCGATAATAACCTTTTTGAAGAGCTTTGTGAAAAACTTACTTTGAAAGGTCGTAAAGAAAATCCTTTAATTTACAAATCCGTAAGGTGAATTTAAAACTTGAAAAGGTCAAAGATGTGCCTAAGGACTTTCTATCCCTCAACTTACATCCCTCATCCCTATCCACCCAATACACAAGCTAGAGAAATAAGGCAATACCTAGTCCAACCTGTCTCAACCTCCATCACCATAGTCATGCCTCCACCATATGAGAGGTCTCTCAAATACATACACATACAAATCAAACAAAGAAAACACAGATAGGCTAGAGATACAACATGTAGAGCAAGTAGCAGATAAGCATAGATGAGCAGTTAGGAAAAGAAAAATAATACACACTTAAACAAAACATACAAATGCATATGATATATGCCTATCTTATGGCCGATGAGTCTCATCTGTCGGCTATATAGCCAAACTTGACATATCCAGTAGCTAACCTTAGACAGTCCCTCTGTGCGCGCATCCCCAATCTCAAAAATATCCATGGAGAAAACCTAAAGCTCAAAAATATCCATGGAGAAACCCGGGGAGATAAAGTTTCCGGTCACATCTTACAATAGAAGGTCAACAGAGTATCAAGTGTCAACCTAAAGCAAGTGCTGACAAGCCACTGCGTCTACCTAGGAAAACTCATGTCTCAGATAATTCAAATACATAAGCCATATGAATATTTCAATTATAATCCATCAATGTCAACATCATTCTCAATCATATCTCATCACAAATCTGTCAATAACGTAACTATCATCATCAATCACGGTCATCATACGACATCAATATAATCAACCAGAATCATAACCATATTCATAATCATCACTAATCTGATCCTTGATAACATAATCATTATCATTCATTATAATATCAGTATTTATTTATCTCAACTTAAATCACAACTCTCAACATACTCATCCACAACTTCGCCAAAATCCTACTCCGTATCCCTTATCATTCATCATAAAATTCTCAATAATTCATAGCAGAATAATAGAGGTAAGGGTTTCAAGGCAAGAATAACTTACTGCAGCTAAAGAAAAATGAGGCAACGGAGTGACAGTAGCTCCGAGGACCTTTTGACGGCAGAGTAACTCGCGATAATTATTTTTCCTGTTACAGACAACCTCAGTAACAATCTCACGGTAACGGCGAATTTAATGAAGAAAGAAGATCTGAAACAAGGCTAGAGCTTACTAAGATGACAAGGGCTTTGGCGGCAGTTTTTGACGGCCAGAATGGAGGTGGTGAGCTTGGAGATGGTGGCTGGCCCTAGCAGCGGTATGGCAGTTCGGCAGGGACGGAGGAAGAATGACAGTGACACGAATGAGATCTGCCTCAGACCTTCTTTGTGTGTTCTGTTCTTCACATCGACAGTAGCTCAGCAATGACATTAACAGCCGAGGCTCCACGGATGGTGACAGTAAGATGTGGCGGCACAAGCAGCAAGACGGGTTTGGCGGTGATGAAGGTGTAACACCCTACCATACAGACCCTTACGCTTAAGCCGTAAAATAGAGGTGGTGAGGTGTTACGACCTCTAAGATAAATATATATATACATAGATATAACTGAAAGAATTCGTAACTAGGAGCCTTGAAGAAAAGCTGAAGCAAAAATTGCAAAAAGAAAAGTGCATCGCTCACATAAACGGATGGTTAGATAAAAATAAAGGATAAAGCTTAAATACATAATGAGAAAAATACCAAAAGATATAGAATATTAAACTCCAGACTTGACCTGTGAATCCAAGGCCAGCTGAATTATGTAAATATATATATAAATACAACCCAAAAGGTATCCCAGAAACATAAAGAAAACACCTGCTTCTCGATATAGACCTCAAGGAGGGACAAAATGTAAAATATATAGACGAAGAATCTCTATACACATATATACATAACCAAAACATATAACATGACTGCTCAAAAGTGACATCTTCGCTTGAACAAAGAATCTCCAGACGCTCAACGAGGTACCTCTCGACCTGCATCCAAAATAATAACAATATAGGTATAGAATGAGAACCAGGGGTTCTCAGTATGGTTAAGGTGCCTACATAGATAATATATAAGGTCCCGGGAAAGTCAAAGGCATTCCTAGAATTCCGACGCTCATATTCAAACTTAATGTTAATACTAAACCAGAAACTCAGTAATAAATCTAAGGAATTCTAATTTTAACGTAACTCAACACTTTTGTTTCCTCAACCTCCTAAACATCGGGTAGAACAACCCTCATCACTCCTCCACCATATGAGAGGTCTCTCAGATGCAAACACATACAATACAGACAAGAAAAACATAAATATGGATAACAAGTACAGCAGATTGGACAAGTAGCAATTAATTATAGCTAAATAATAAGGCAAGCCCAAACAATGCACACTCAAGCAAAACATATAATATGCATATGATGCATGCCTATCCTATGACTGATGATATTATTTGTCGGTTATATAGCCAACCTGACATGTCCTATAGCTAACCCCGGACATTGTCTCTTTATTGTGATTGTTAGAGGGAGAATGCCCTGTCACCGTTAGAGGGATTATGTGCCATGTCACCATTAGAGAGATTACGTACTCTGTCACCATTAGAGGGAATATGTGCCCTGTCACCAATTGCAACCAGAGAGAATTCATAGACATATTCAATTTTAATCATCCTCACCTCTCATTATCTAAATCATTTTCATCATACCTTAATCAAACTCATTCATCATCACCTCATACGGTCATAGTCATCCTCATCACACCTCTCATCAACCCATGTCTCTTTCGGCATTAACAATACCTCATTAACTTAATTATCCTCTTCGAAATTCCTTCTCAATATCCACTAAACTTACTCAACATGTTTAGCCTTGTTTCAAAGCTTTAAAATTCACTAACGAACCCTAAACAAGTATTACAGAGGTTTGAAAAGCTAGAGAATAGGTTTAAATGTCAAAATACAACCTTTGCCAAAACAGGGTGGTCATGCGTACACATGCCAACCCATGCAACGCACGAGTGTAATTTTTGACAAACCCATGTACGCAAGCACCTCCTGCATATGCGGGTATTTAAAACAGAGGGGGTGACTCGCATACGCATGAACATCACCGCGTACACATACCTTCAAAACTTTGCTTTTCATGTGTACGCATGGCTCATGCGTACACATGATTATAAAATTTGACAAAGTTACGTATGCATCCACCTCATGCGTACACGACTGTATGAAATAGAAAAGATTCTCGCTTACGCATACATGTGTTCGTGTATGCATGCTTCAAGTTTTCCAAAAAGCTACTAAGTCTACAGAAAATCAGTTTTACATACCCAACTTCGAATGCACATAACTTTTTCGTTAAAAATCTTTTTTAATTTGTTCTTTAAATGTTGTAAACTTAATGGACCTAATTTTTATTCAAAATAAGTTTTACAAAATTTTGGGGCCTGAAAGTCAAATTATGGCCCGCCAAAGTTAGTCAAATTTCAGCTTTTTACCAAGTTTCACAAAACATTAATTTTCCAAAATCCTCCTTCCAAATTCAAGTCAACTACAAGAAAAAATCAATACTAATTACCTCTCCATCCTTCCTCAACCATTCCACACCCAATTTCTCAATTCAATTCACAACCCACATTCATAATTATCACCACAATCAACAATCAACTTTATAATCATTAAATCACATGATTTCTGGCCTTCCAAAGCCCAATCCAGCTCATTTCTAAAGTATTTGGGCCAGTGGAACAAGGTGGGAGCAATTAGGTTTAGAATAGAAACATGCTTTAGGTTATATTTTAGAGAGAACTATCCCCCATGAATGCACCAATTTGACACTAGCAGTTGGAGCTTCAAAATGAGTCTTCGCTAGAAGTTAAGAAGGGTGTTGTTTGGACATCAAACTTGCTTCTTTGCATGTACTTTTTGGGTACCTGATGCGCGAATTAGGATTTCGCACAGCTTAACCGGCAAGTGCACCAAGTCATCAAAGTAATACCTCAGGTGAGTGAGAGTCAATCCCACGAGGATTATCGGACTAAGCAAGCAATGATTCTCAAGTTGGACTTAGTCATGTGAGTCAAAAAAGGGTTTGATGTGTTGCAATTCACATAAAGCAATAAACAAGAAAGTAAGAAAAGTAATAAACAAGTTGGTGTGAAAGCAGTATAGGAGAACAGTTAAGGTTTTGGAGATGTTTACTTTTTCGGATTAAAATGGCTTACCACTATTTTAACAATGAGTGATTCATTCTATGGAAAACCATAAATGTCTAAACCCTAATCTCTTAGTGGTTTAACCTCCTCTAACTTTCATTAACCGCCACTCTTGTGGTCACTTAATTCCGATTAGAAGGTGAAGTTCAGAATACTAGTTTAGCACCACAAAAACCCTAATTACCCAAGACTAACAAGATTATATGTCACATATCCAAATTAGTTCATGCAATTAGCGATTTAAGAGGAATTTGTTTACAAGATGTAGTTCAAGCGAGATAATTCTCTCGAGAATCACAAAAACTCATGTAGAAAAGGGTCATAGTCTCGTTCCACCCAGTTCATAATATTAAGAACAAAAATAATCCTTAGAAATGAATCAAACATACGTTAAAATAGAAGAATAATAGTTCTTATCCAAAGAAATAAACAGAGCTCTTAACCTTAACCAAGAGGTTTAGTTGTTCATGACTTACAGAGAAACTAGGATTCTGAAAAGTGCGGAAGGAAGAAGATTCGAATCCTAAGTAATCTTTTCCTTTAAATACTAACCTAATTTGAAACAGAAATAAAATAAAATAATAAATTCTAAACCTAGAAGATATTGTTTGTAAATAAAAATTACAAAAAAAATAAAATAAAGTTAATAGGTGCTAAATCCACCTGGAAGGCTCAAAGAGGGGGTGATTTGGACTTGCTGCTGGCTCCCATGCTGGCGCTAAACTGGGCGTTTAGCGCCCTGGGGAGACGGGGGGGAGTTCTCGCGCTGGTTCTGTCCTAGTTGGGCACTAAACGCCAAGCTCGGCGTTTAGCGCCAGATTTGGCAGCGATTCCAGAAGAAAAGTATAAACTATTATTTATCGTTGGAAAGCTTTAGAAGTTGGCTTTCTAACTCTGTTAGAACCGCTACAATTGGACCTCTGCATCTCAAGTTATATTCGTTGGAATGCAAGGAGGTCAGGGTTGACGGCATCTACTTTCTTCCTTTGTTTTTGAACAAAACTCTGCCATATTTGCCCGAATTTCACTTGAAATTATAAAAAAGAAAAACAACTCAAAGTAGTATCCAAAGAGGATTTTTGCACTAAAATATAATAAAAAATAATAAAATCTAACTAAAAATAACTAGAAAATGCTAGGAAAAAGGGTATAAGATGCTCACGCATTACAACACCAAACATAAATTGTTGCTTGTCCTCAAGCAACCAAAACAATATAAGACCAAAAAGAGAAAATGTCTGAGAATTGAGTTGTCATTTAAGCTCAGATCTAGCCACTGAGTGGGGCTAATGCCAGTCTAATTCTGAATAAGTTTGGCATCTCACTATCCCTTGAAGCTAAAAAATGTTAGTATCCTTCAGAACTAGAACTCAGATGATATTATAGATTATCTTCTTTATACCAGGACTTGTCGGGTTGGCTTTATAACCGATAGATGATATCATCAGCCACCAGGACAAGCATTCATCATATGCATCTATATGACATTGTTTGGGTGTGCATATTGTACTTGGTTTGCCTTTGTGATTACTTGTGATTAACTGCTAATTGTTCTACTTGCAGTAACTATTTGTTTGTGCCTGAACTTTCCTATTTGTGTTTGTGACTGAGACACTGTTGGACTGTGGTGATTGGTTGTTGTTTGGGCCTAGAGCCGTGGTTGATCATGGGTGGGCCGAGGGCCATGTCTGGTTGATGTTTCTGGTTTGGAAAAGTATGAAAAACTAATTTGGTTTAGCATCAATAAACCTTTTGAAAAGCTTTTGAAATTTTAAGAAATGAACAGTTCCTTTTTCAGAAAAGATTTCAGATTTTTCTTTTATAGTAAACCTTTGCTTTTGAAAAGATGCAAAAGATGGTTATTAATCACTATAACGGTTTTACCTTCACGTAACCTATTATAGTAATCCTAAAAAACCCTCTACTGAGAACCCTTTCGAGGATGATGTTCTCACCCCCCTACAAATTTTTCTTTTCAGGATATGGACGCAGAAGTCACGAAGAGTTCATCTAGTTGTTATCGTGATGTTTTGTATTACTTTAGTTATTATTTATTGTTCCCTCGCCTTTATCTTTATACATTCTATAAGAGGGATAGGAATTGTGTTAGTTAATGCTCGTAAAATTATTCAATATATATACATATGTATGTACTCTTTGTGGGTTTTGTAACTTGTATGGTATGTATGGATGTACGTTACCTAACAAAAGTATTTTAGAGCGGTATTGCGGTTTAAAATTTTAAACAGTCTCATATTTTAGTATTAAATAGTATAAGAGTCGTCATAATATCTGAGCTATCAGAGTGGCGCAGCCGGAAGCGTGACTTTTTGATAGTTAAGGTGTTACAGTATGCGTACCTCACGCGTGTGCATGGCCTTGCAATTACCAAATCCTTATTTTTCATAAATTCTCCATCATGCATGCTTTTTTTCTTCACTTATTTGATCTAATCCTTGCCTCCGACGCTTGAAATCACTAAACAAATATATCAAGACATCGAGTGGAATCAAAATGAATTAAATTTAGCAAATCAAGGGCCTAAAAGGCATATTTTCACTCTTAAGCACAAATTAGGAGAATTTCACAAAGCCATGCTATTTCATTGAATAAATGTGAGATAAGTTGATAAAATCCACTAAATTCAACACAAGATAAATCACAAAATTAAAGTTTATCAACCTACATCGATAATGTTATGACTATGGTGAATTCTGGGTGGACTGGATTCCATGTCGACATATATTTGCTTGTTGTGCAAATCAGCAACTAGATTGGCAAGTGTACATTAATGAGGTTTACAAGATGGACCAAGTTCAAAGGATATAGAGAGCTAGGTTTAGGCTGCTAGGATATACAGAGCTAACTTTATAAGTCAACATCCACAAACCCTACAAAACGTAGCCAAATATCACATCAAATAAAGATATCCACAAAAATTTAATTATAATAAATATATTAGTTATATATACTATATGTCTACCCATAATTAATTAATTAGTAAAATTTAAAAATATATCATTTTCAATAATACACAACTAATATAATATAATTATAATAAAAATTATATCATTATCTATTCAAAATATAATAAATGTTACAAAAATTCCATAATTATATTTAACTTCTAACAATAATTAATAAAACATAAATATATCTAAAATATAATTTTAATAATAACTATTAAATACATTAAAAATATATTTTATAATATCTAATCCTATGTATTTATAATGATAATAATAATTAATGACTTAAAATAACTAACTAATTATATACCCAAAAATTTTAAAAAGAATCTAAATAACTCTAATATCCAATGTTCTGAAAACCGGACCAGACCGGCCGGTCGAACAGGTCCAACCGTAAAATGGCAATACAAACGGTCCGGTCAGGTATGTAAAACTGCTAAAACAAAAACCGGTGAAGAACCGGTGAACCGGACGAGAACCGGCCAGTTGGACCGGACCGAAAACTGGCCGTTTTTAAGAAAACGGCGTCGTTTGCAACTTTGGCCTACTGATTACTGAACTGAACCACTTCACTTCTCAGTTCTCACTCCTCTCAACCTATGCGCTGCTTGCCCGAATCATTCACTCTCCCTTATCCATCCCTAGCTACTCTTTTCGATCCACTGCCGACTCTCCGTCGAGCCACTGCTGCGTCCGTCCGTCGAGCTCTGCCGCCGTCCGTCCGTGTAGCCACTGCCCCCAAGTCTCCAACTCCCCTGCTCTCTTCTTCCGCGAGCTCATCCCATCCCCTACTCTTTGCATCTTCTTGCCGTCGGCTTCATCTTCTTGTCGTTGTCTAGTTGGCGTCGTCCATCAATCAAGGGTCTGTTGGCCCCATCCCCTAGTTGTTGTTCGTTTTTCTTTTCTACTTTTTTATGCTCTACTTTTGTGATTAGCTCTAGTTTTATGTGTTGCAATTTTGTTGATTAATGAATATTTTGTGATTAGCTCAGGTTCTCTACTGATTATTGGTTCTTTACTGATGTGATTAAACACCCTGGCAGTTAGATTACCTCTAGAAATGGTGCCAAGAATTGGGAATCTGCAATATTATTTTTTATTTAGGATTTAGGATTCAATCAAAAATTGGCTTTGTTTACATTTGTTATAGCTGGCTTAGTTAGTTAGCACACTGTGCCAAGAATTTTGCTCTTTATGCGTATATCTGAGTTCAAGCACCTTTGCTTACTTTGTGTAACTTGAGTTACCACGTGCTGTTGTATTAATTGGGTTCAAGAATTTTATTTTATTTTAAAGTAATTTGTTTGTATTGTGCCAATGAAGTTCATTATTTCTACTGAATTTTTTGTTCTTGTGTTTGTATTCTGCTGATGGCTCCTAATTATTTTGTTCAAATTTGCTGGTGTTTGTATTCTGCTAATGGCTTTGTTTTGTAGATGCTGGTTTTGCTGGGTAAAGGTTTACTGTATTCTGCTAATGACTTTGTTTTGTAGATGCTGTATTCTGCTAATGACTTTTAGTGTTTTCTATGCTCCTAATTATTTTTGTTCTGGTGTTTTGTATTCTGCTAATTTCTGGGTGAAGGTCTAGGGTTTTGTGATTGTTGCTGAATGCTGTAGGCTTAATTCAGATATGGTCTTGTTGATGGTTTTTTTTATTTTTCATTGTGCTGTGGCTGTTTTTAATTTCGTATCTGTTTTATTAATTTCAATTATGGATAATAGTATTAATCAAGAAGCAATTGCTGATAACAAGTTCTTGCTGTTTTTGATGATTGATAAATCATGATGTTGGAATTTAATATTTAGATATATTTTTTTACTATTTAACGGTTGAATTTGTATTTTGATAAGATCATATGGATTTGGTTGATGATATTTTATGTAGTGTTTTAAATTTTGAAGATATTTTAAGATTATATTAGACTATAATTATATTTTAGGATGTTTATTTATAATTTTTTTATTAATTTATTCTAAAGCGATTTTTCCGGTTAAACCACCGATTGGACCGATTAGACCAATAAACTAGTGGAACCAATAATATCACTATAATAATATTTAACACTAAATTTATTATTAATAATAAATAATTTATTAAATGGATACCAAAATTAGTGTTAATAATTAATTAACTAACAAATTTACACTAAATTCAATAATTTGTTAACTTGCAGACTGCAGTTTCACGTACAGCTAATAATAATATATATTAATTACTTAATTAATGTTATTATAATGATAACAATAATTATTATATCCAAAAATTTAAAAACATAATTACAATACAATAAACATATTAATTAAATATCTAATAATAATAAATTAATTACTAATTAAAATCTAACAACAGTTAATTAATTATTAAAATTTAAAAATATCTAATTTTTATTACACACAACTACTAATATATTTATAATAACAATTAACTCATCAATTGCTCAAAAATATTTAAAATTTATTTTATAAGAATTTCACAATTAGCTTTTAATACTAATTAATAAAATTTAGATATATCTAAAATATAATTTTAATAATTATTATTCAATACACTAAAAATATATTTTTTACCTCAATCATATTTATTAACTAAAAAAAATATATCTCTAATAATTTCACAGATCACATTATTAATAATATTAATTATCATTTAATTATTACAAATAATATTAATCCATAATATTGTCATTATTATTTTTATTAAATAAAAAATTTAATAATAACTTATATAATTAAGATGACTAAGATAATTAATAATGTAAATTTTAAGATGATCAACCTCTTTTATTTAATTTTGAGTCTTTTAGGCATTATTAATTTTTTTTTTTTTTTTTTTTTGCTGCTGGATGAACACTTTGAATGGAAAAACATGAATTTGAACAACACAAAAAGTGTATGAAAGAGAGAGATAAAAGAAAAGAGAGAAAAACTACATGCGTGACATGTAAATTTAGTGTGCAAATCGGATTGTCTAATTTGTTCGTTTTTATCCTCACAACAACATCAAATACCATACTCTCTAATAAGTAATAACACCACATTACAACACTTTCACGGCAAAGGATTCGATGGTTCCAAAACGTTTGGACCATTAAATGGTCCCATAACAAAACATATTTTGTAAGTTTTTTAATAACTGTTAAATAGTCCTTATCTAACTCTAATTACAAATTAATCCCCCATATATTATTTAATTATAAAATTTATTTTTATTTTATTATTCATCTATTATATTTATTAATAATAAAAACAAAAACAATAACGAATTAGATCTTCCATTGATCGTAATAACTTTTTGGCAATTCCAATCGATTAAAATTTTATATTTGATCCGTTACATCTGTAGAGGGCTGTGAAATCGTGTTTCTTAGAAAATCAATCAATTGGATTAACAAAACAATCGATTGGATTTCAGGTTTCTATGACTGATTGGAATTCAGGTTACCACAAAACAATCAATTGAACTCATCAAAGCAATCTGGCTTTAGTTAATTCAATCAATTTGTTATGTTACCCAATTGATGCTACTAGAATGATATATGAAAGTTTAATCGATTGGTATACAAACGATTGAAGTTTGTACGTGACTAATGGTATATTCTAATTCAATTGATTAGTATGAGAATTCAATCGATTGAAATGTGATATAAATAAGTTTTTTTCTACATCCAATTGATTGGTATGATAATCCAATCGATTGAATTGTGCAGTACGTTATATGTTATGCTGTTCTCAATTTTCCTATCATTTTTATAAATTATTAACTTATTATTCATCTATCTTATCTTTAAAATTCTATCGTCAATTTTTCAGTTTTTATTTTGATTTAGATACTCTAATCTTATCTTTTCTTTAATATTAAGATTATAAATTGGTGAATAATCTATCATCAATTACTCAATCCCACAATTGGAATCGTGTATCAATCTCTTTGATTATCAAAATTTTCATTGTTTTTCTTTCAGATATCCATCTACTTAATTTCCATCATCAAAGGTCCAATCAATTTTTCATTGTAGTGTTCAAAAAACAATCCACTGTTTTGATTACAAAATCGAGGTCAATGAATAGAAACTCTATAACTTTGCAATTCTTCGTTTCGATTCTTTATTCATGAAATTGATTTTGTAATAAAAAAAATTTTTTTGTCTTTTAATAACATACAAACATTGAGAAATACTAAAAATTAAATAAATTTTATTATTTTTTATTATTAATTAGCTAGCAATATTGGAAGCTATTTATTTTTTTAATGTTATAAGACGTAGTGTACTGATTTTTTTTTCATTGGACATTTTTAAGATGTCAGATATATTTACGGACACTGAGATGGATGAGCAATACCAGGAGGACGATGTCATTAACCAACAAGAAGAGCTAGTTTGTGACCAAGATATGACGGATGAACAGAATGAATTCGAACAAGATTTCAGAGATGAATTTACTGAGGGAGCGTATTTTTTTGAATTTAATCCGTCAAAAGATACCCTTGAAGCTGCTTATGTGGTTGACTCCATGCAAGACATTACAATTTTGAATTTCAGTGAAAATTGTGCGGAAGAAATTGGTAAATATCACTTTTCTACTTTTCATCTTGTATTTAAATTTTATCTAAAGTACTCAAAGTCAAAGGGCTTTAGTGCAAGGAAAAGTAAGACTTTCAAGAATAGTATTGGCAAGGTTTACAAACAAAAGTTTGTATTTTCTAGGCAAGGATTCAGGGAGGAGAAGTATTACACAATGGAAAAAATTAAGAAGGAGCCTAGATTGGAAACAAGAACTGGGTGTGAAACCCGAATGGATGTTAAATTTGTACCAGAAACTGGAAGGTGGCATATCTTTTATTTCTCTTACAAACACAACTATGATCTATTGGATACACAATTCAGTGCTACGCTGCTTGCCCACAGAAAAATGTCAGAGGAAGATATTATGCAAATGGTGAACATGCTAAAGTCCGGGATTAGCACTTCACAGATATTTGGTCTTCTAGCTAGTCAAGCAGGCGGGTATGAATTTGTTGGCTATGGTCCCAAAGATATGTACAATGAGATTGCTCGGCAAAGGCCTCAACTTCTTGGTGATGCAGCACGAGTGTTGAAGAAGTTGGAGGATATGCGGTTGAAGGATCCACAATTATATTTCAAGGCATGTCATGATTCAAGAGGTTTGTTTCATAACTTGTTCTGGTCTAATGGGATTAGCCAACTAGACTACCAACTCTTCGGGGATGTTATTGCTTTTGATACTACGTACAAGAAGAACAAGTATAGTTTGTCCATTAGTCATATTCAGCGGGGTTAACCACCACAACCAAACAATTGTTTTTGCTGCTACGTTAATTATGGATGAAACTACTGATACATATATTTGGCTCCTGCATCAGCTCATGTTTGCAATGAAGGGTAAGACCCCGACCTCAATAATAACTTATGGGACCATGGTGATTAGGAATGCAGTAAGAGATCTATTTCCTGAAGTCATACATAGATTATGCGCTTAGCACCTTATTCGAAATGCAACTAGCAATGTTAGAAATCCATCATTTACATCTAAATTCAGAAAAATCATGTTGGGAGACTACAAGATTCCCGTGTTTAAGTGTAAGTGGGTTCATCTTATTGAAGAATTTGGCCTTGAGGATAAGCCGTGGGTGAACAACATGTATGAAGTGAAGCCTATGTGGGCTACTACATATATAAGAGGTAAATTTTTTGCTAGCTTTTGAACTACCTCAAGATGTGAAGGTTTACACTCAGTTGTGGCAAGGTATGTGGGGTCGTGGTATGATTTGACAAGTTTTGTAGAGTATTTTTAAAGGTGTGTTGTACACTTGCGCTTTAAAGGATCTAATGCTGATTATGAATCTACACGTGGGGTGTTCGTCATGCAGACTTGTATAGAGATGCTAGAGAGATTTTCTGCTGAGGTATACACTCATGAGGTATTTCTATTATTTCAGCCATTTCTTTCTAGAGCTGGATCAATACGGGTGCTAAACATAGAGAATAACGATGATTGCATAAAGTACAGTATGTGTAAGCATGGGAGGCCTGATTTTCTATGGACCGTTGAATTTTGTCAAGAAGAAATGATCTTCATGTATACCTATTTAAGAATGGAGTCATTTGGAATTTCTTGTGAACATATTGTGAAAGTTCTGGTTGACAGAGACATTTGTGAGATTCCCCGATCATTAGTGTTGGATAGATGGACAAAATAAGTGAAATCAGCACTCAATGATGCAAGTGGGTTCACCAGGGATGCTGTTGTTATTAGTCGTCAAAGAGATATGAAGAGACACATGACATTATTATGGGGTTGTACTCATCTTACAAGGCTGCAGACAAAAGCACTAATCAACCTTAGTCAGGTGTAGCTAAAAGTAGCAATCCGTATGTGCATCAAACCAATATAGGCTCAGGACAACCATCTAAGAAGAAGCAGCAACATTGTAGTGTTTGTCAAATGGAAGGACATAAGAAGACAACATGTCCTTGGCAAAAGGACATTGACAACAACGTTATAGAAAATGAAGCTAATGGTTCGGATGATGGCGACATGTATACCGAACCAACAACTGATTTAGATAGTGATAATTAGAAACCTCCATAAACTTAATATTTTTGCGTAGAGAATCACTTTCATATTTGTATTTATATTTTTTTACTATATTAATGAAATTTTATATATTCTTTTAATATCCATACTTATATTTTTTAGATGAAAAAATTGCCAAATAAATATCGGTTAGACAATAAATAAACTAATAATTTATTTAATTCATAAAATAATTAATTTATATAATTATTCTTGAAAAAAATTTTACAAAAATCATTGGCATTGACACACCAGAAGAACCAGTGTCGTTTTGTGTTTTGTATAAAAAGAAAAATGGAAAAGCGAGACGTCCAGTAGTCTCCTTCTTCTCCGCTCAATTCTCACTCTCTCAAATGAAGCTTTTTTCCCCCAAAAAATCCTAGCAGTAGCCTCCATCGCCACCACACAGAGAAAGACACTGCCGCTGTCTATCGCACCGTTATCGTTCTTCAGCTATCCAAAACCCCTGTTCATTCCAACTCCTCTCAACTCTCACTCTCTCAAACGAAAATCCCTTCCCCCAAAAAGAAACACTAGCTTATCCGTTGCAAGGAGGGGGACACTATCACCGTCCATCGCGCCATTGTCGTTCTTGAGCCCTCCAACCCTATTCACTCCAATTGCACTTCTTCGTCAAACTCGGTCTCTCTCACTCAAGCCAAGCAGAAACACAAAAACCCCCTTCTATGTCAAAATCTGGCATTTTCGCATTTTGAATTGCTCTGCATTTCAAAACCTAGGTCAAAATTGCCCCTAGGGTTTAGAGGAAAAGCCCTAATTTGGCTCGTCGATGCTCTCAAATCACGCACAGAAGGTTGCCCTGACTTCATCCTCATTGATTGCCCTGTCGGCATCGACGTTGGATTTATCACCGTCATAATGCCGGCGAACGAGGCAATTCTGATAACCACACCATGAAACATGGAACAAAATTTTCTCTACACTTCACCATGCATGATAAGTTCATTTTTATTTCAAAATTCTAACGCAGCATGTAGTAGTGTGTCACTAATAAAAAACTGCTTAATATGATGCGAAACTTGATCCCGGCTATGATTTTATAATGTTATGGAAGGTTTGTCGTTCTCAGCAATTTATCAATCTCTGTGATCCTATAATATTGCATATATGAATCATGATGCACCTTTTTCTTCTATAACATTAAATTAGAATCAAATTCTGTGAATTGCCAAGGAACTCTTTATTGTTTTTTGGTGCATACAAGGATACAACACACACTCTCTACTCACCTACACACTAAATAAATCTTTTTTTCACCAAGAGAGATTCGAACTCATGTGGCACTTTTAGGAGGTAAATGTATTTGTCATTAGGACAAGCCTTAGCCACATTGCCAAAGAACTTGTATTGTAAACATAGTAGCTTTTTAGTAGGTTGCATTATTTTTTGGTACTCAATGACGTTGTGACATTGGAATTTTGAAGTTACCATGCAAGTGCAAAAGGAAGCTCCACCTGATATGCAATGCAAGGATAATTTTCGTCTTCAAAGCGTAAAAGCACTTAATGGAACAACTCCAAGGGATATCAATAATGAAATGGTATAATTCATCATGCTCATGTCGATTACGAATTCCTATGATTTGCTTTCTTCATTTGGTGAATTGACAAGCCTTGTGCTCTTGGAATTTTCTAATTCAAGAAGGAAGCAGGACATCGGGTTGAGGAGTGCAAATTGAGAGTGGCTGTTGGAAATTTTTAATTCAGCTGGCCTCTGCAAATGGTGAAAAGGTACAAAGACAACTTCATATAGAGTTTTATGTTACGTATCCATATTTTAGTTTAGCTGCAAATAACTAATTCTCTGCTGATTGATGAGTGTAACGACCCAATTTCTAATACGTCATGATCGTACCAAAAGTAAGGCATTACTAACCTGTTTCTCTTATTAACTATTTAATATTAAGCCTTTAGTTCGATATTGCGTTTCAATCTTTAATAAAATGCCAAAAAATTGTTTTCAACTCATTAAAAGTCATATATCACACATCACCAAGTAATAATAATCACATAATTAGTAATAATAATAAATCTTATACAAGTAAATCAAAACAAAGCTCAGATACAACACCTATCACTCTGTATAAAATAAAAATTTTAACCAACAAGCGAGGGAACTCTATGAAAGTTAACTTAACTTATAAGTAAAGTCAATAACCTCCCACAGCTTCAAACTGAGTCTTTGAACCTGTGTCACTGAAAGGGTGGAAGATATTGGGGTCAGAACAAACCACACATTCTCAGTAGGGACAAGAATACCATCAAAGGAAAGAAATACTTACAAATAGAATTAGTTTCATTTTAAAAGTAGTTTATCCTTGAAATAACCTTTTGAAAAATGCTTTATGGAAAGTATTACTTTGAAAAGTCGTAAGGAAACTTCTTTAGTTTACAAAATAGTATGGTGAATAGTTTAAAATTGAAAAGGACCACAAGCGTGTCAAAAGGGCTTCCTACCCGATAACCTACTCCATTCAAATCTAAAACTGGGTATAGCTATAACATACATTCTCAAGCTTTTATCCAACACTCTGTTTAGCCTATCTCTTTCTATTACCATAGTCTATCAGCATATAACTCAGCAATTCAGTATTAAACTCAATTTTTACCAAACATCTCATTATCAATATCAAGTACAACCCTCAGCGTCACCACCGCCAGCATGAGGGATCTCTCAGTTGTACAAATACAAGCAATGCAGACAAGTAACACACAAGTAGATTTAAGTAAGGCAAATAGCACATAATCACATAGTATGACATATACAATTAAGCAAACCCAAACAATTCAAACATATGCAAATGATGTATATCTGTCCTATGGATGATGATATCATCTGTCGGTTATAAAGCCAACCCGACATGTCCTGGTAGCTAACCAATGGAATGTCCCTGCGAGAGCGCATCCCCAAGCTCAAAATCATAATCAATCAAATAAAATACCCATGGAGGAGAGCTCATTCGGAAAGCTCTAAGTGTCCGGCCACATCTTACAACGCAGGGTCAACAGAATCTCGGATCTCAACCTGGAGCAAGTGGAGTCGACCCACTGCATCTACCCAAAGAAATCTGAAACTCAGATAGTTTCACAAATCTTAAATCAACCTCGACTGGGAGAAAGTGGGGGCTAACCACTGCATCTACCTCAAGAGTTTCAAACTAAACCCGGAGCAAGTAGAATCACTCCACTGCATCTACCCAGGAAGGTATATCTCACCATGTCCCGGAGCAAGTGAAATCACTCCACTGCATCTACCCGGGCAGGTGAATCACAATTAGAATCATATTCAATATCATTTCATAATCATAATCAATCTCATCATCGATCTCATTCTCAATCTCGTATTCAATCTCATTCCCAATCTCATATTCAATCTCATTCTCAATCTCAATATTATTAAACTCGCCTATCATCATCCTTCATCATCATATTTAATTACTATTCATCATCACAATCACTCTCAGTCTCAAGCATAACCTTCAAACTCACACTCCTATTCCCAAATTCTTGAATTTATAATTAATTTACTTCTTAGTATCCCTAGCTAGTTAACCAAATCTCTTCTCATTATTATAGAAACCAAATAAGTTAAAATTATAAATCAACCAAATCATAAAAATCCGATCCTCTTTGAAATCCTTTACAATATTTAAATCTTATCTCTTTTGAAAATTAATTCAAATTAAACTCGGTTTTTGAAAACATAACCAAATCAACTCCAAATTCTTAGAAAAATTTTGGCAGCACCTCCTCAAAAAACTAGAGTTTGCCACCCATCACGGGTCCCATCTTTTCAACTTCAACTCAACAAAACCAACGTTTCAAGTCAACATTTTCAAATCCGTCATTTAAGACCAATCATTATTCATTTAAATCAAAGAAAATCGAAATCCAAATATTTAATTTATTTAATCTAAAAATCCAGAAATCAACCAATTCGATAACAACACAACATATCAATCTCAACAGAAAATCATTCACATCACAGGCTTTAATCCATTTGCATCAATCTACTAAACTCATCAGGTATTCAAAGCCCCAAAATATTTTCTTATTAAAACAAACCCCTACCTCGATGTCGCAATCCGAGGAAATCAAACGCGATAAACTCCTTTTTATTTTTAATTCGCAACAACGATGGTGACATCAGTTCTCTCGGAGCAAGAACAACAAGGACCTCAACATCAATTATGCCTTTTTTGAACGGTAAACCGGTAGCGACTAAAACAGTAATCCATAATTCTATAATTAAGCCAGGAGGAAAACAGAGAAACAAAATGAAAACAGAGCAAGGTTTAAAGTGTTACAGTTTCAAGAATAGAAGAATCGAAATCAAAACAAGAAGGCTGGTGCTATCTTCGACTCTGGTGGCGGTGCATGACTCACCGGTGACCGAGGCAGCAACGGCATCAACCAAAACAGAATCAGAATGAACGGCAAAAACCTCAGAACAGTTTCAGCTAGCTCCATAAATGGCGACCTAAACCTTTTCTGACGGTGGTTCCTGCGATGGCTTCGTTCACCACCTCTTCTCTCTCGCTCCCTTACGTGACAGAAACGACCATGGAAACATGGCAGGATGAGGTTGAACGGCGGTGCTGCAGCTCAGTTACAGCGACACGGTGGCAGCTCGCGAGGATGACGACAGCAACCCGCGGCGCTGACAGCGACAAGGCTAGTCGCAGGCTTGTCTTCTTCGTGCGTCTCTCTGTCTTCACCGCGAGCTCCCTCTCACTCTCTGTTCCTTATTCTTGATGGTGACAAGGCATGATTGATTTGGCAGTAGCAAGGCACGATGGCGGTGACCCACCAGGATGACGGCAACGAGGCTTGCGACAACTTCCTCCGGCGAGCACGAACCACGACGATGATGCGGCCCAAGCCCTACCGGTGATGCATCTCCCTCTCTCGGTCTCTTTCTCTCTGTTTCCCGTTTCTTCAGTGTGCGTGTGTGTGTGGTTGTTACGTTGAGGGAGGGTGAGGCTACGGATGTGTGGTGTTGAGGAAGGGGTTAGGGTTCCTGATTGGGAATTTAGGGTTAGGGTTTGTGTATGAATTTAGAGATTTTGGGTTAATTAGAGTTTGGTAAATAATTAAATCAAGTTAGGTTATATATCGTATAAATTTTGAAAGCTAATTTAATCCCTCAAAATTATTCGAAAAATATTATTTAATTATCAATTTGCTAAATGGCCTTTCAATCAAGTATTCTAATTTAAAATTAGAGATAATATAATTAATTTTCTTTGTTTATAAAAATTTAAATATTAAATTCTAAAATCTCAATTATTTAAATAAAATCATATAAAATTCTTATTATTTTACAACTACTAAAATTTATAATTTAAATATAGAAAATACTCAATAATTGTAAAATCAGATAAAAACCTTAATTTATTTTAAAATTAATTTACCAAAATTTACTTTAATTATCTTTAATAAAATAAGTTCTGAGATTAAAGTCTTTAATGAATAAATAAATTGAATTTAGTTCGTAATAAGATTTTCTAAAAATCTTGGGTCTTACATTCTATCCACCTTAAAAAAATTTTCGTCCTCGAAAATAAAGTAATACACAAGTCATTACATGATCTTAATACTTAATTCTGAATACTTTAAAAAACAAAAAGTCTTGGCATATATATAAATGTCCAAATACTGGGTAAATCAGAAGATTTAGATATAAGGAAAGAGTGTGGTGTTAAGCAGAAATTACAAGATAGGCCCAAAACAAAGAGGTTACATGGTGTCAACATCAAGGCTTTAACATAGCTCCCATTCACAACTCCCAACTGTACTCTATCGAACGATTCATCCGTAAGTTCTCAACCTCATCAATCACGTCGCCTCTCACTACCAGTCACAAGCCCAATATCAACAAAACTTTTTTGCGTAAAACAAAGCTCTACAACATTCCGTGGCATCGCACACTTACAAGCTTCACCTTCTGCATCCACTAAAAGCGTGTCCTAAGAACTGACGTATCGCTTGCTATATCTAAAGGTCGTACATTACACAAACAAATCTTGATTTTACTCAGGACACAAGATTTTAGAAGGAAAGACAAGTGACACGGATAGTACTCATAAGAATTTGAAGGAATGAATGAAATTACAAACAAATAGGATGCACAATAATGAAGATTGTAGGAAAGGATTCAGTTGGTAACTTCAATGATAACTCTTGAATAAAGAAAATTCGATAGAATCAAGGTGAAGAAAAACAGTGCATTAATTTGAAACAAATTCAAGCTAAGTCGAAGATATATGAGGTTTACAGAAAAGAATATCTCAAACCCAAGACAAAACTCACAGAACTCAAGAGTAGGATTAAAAATAATTTCGAATACATTGTTCATAAAAGAATGGAAAACTTGCAAAAAATCCATTTCGCAGTCTAAAAGAAAAGATAATCAACAAACATCCTTCGAAAGAATAAAAGCATGAACGTGGCATTATTCCAATATAAATTCAAGTTGAAATAAACTACGCAAAATTTGAAAAAGAAAAGATTAATTTGGCTAAGGGAAAAATTATATTTCCTCAAATACTTTGAAAAGTATTTTGATACCGACAAAATAAAGCATGCATGAAAACTGCGATCTGGTTGGAAGGAAACTTGAGATAAATTTTTTCTCAAGAAAAGGGAGAGAAGATGCATTACAAACAAACAGGTGTAAGCCGCATACAAAATTTTCAGTCTATGGCAAAAGAATGTGGGCTGAGTTAAAAGCGATTTTATTAAAACATCAAGAAATAGTTATGTCGCACTAAAACAGGTTCAAGTCTCAACAAAGAGATGCATGACTCAAGTAAAGGAATGCAAAATCAATGACAACTGTGCACAAGAATAAACCAAAAACTTACTCAGAAAGGTTTAAAACAAAACTTCGAGAGTACTTGAATTCGCAACCTCACAAGAATATTCAAGAACATTAAGATGTGCTACAAAGGAAAATCAAACCATATTTTGAGGAAGAAACTTAAATCAAGGAAATTCAAATAGGGTTTATGGGCATGTCAAACCAAACAAGTTTTCAGTGGATCCAAATGAAGACAAAACTCATAAAGAAAGACAACTCAATCAACAGCAAAAATATCAAAGATTTCATAATCACTTTGATGCATCAAAGAAGTTCAAAGCATATCAAAGAGTACATGAGCCAAGAAAAGGAGTTGAAATAACACAAGGCAGATATCCAAGGAATGTAAGCAGACATATGAAGTCAACATCAAACGAGTATGTATATGCACAAGGAACAGGATCAAAAAATAAGTAGTTTACTTTCCAAGAAAGAAATCTCAAACAGGAATTTCAAGACAAACCATGAAAGAATAAGATAAGTAACTGAGTAATATCGAGAAGCAACCTCTATCGTTTCCCAAACCCCGTAATATTTGTTATTTATTACTCATATCTCGCCAATGATAACCCATTAACTTTTCCGTACACATAAACCATCAACATTAAGTTGGCCAGACTTAACATCAATAGATATGTAACGGCAAGCTAACAGCGTTAATCAATAAACAGTCATGTGCAAAAGACTCTAATTCTTACTATCAGGACAAGACCTATAACATGACAGACACTCAGAGTATGCAATAAAGCATGGTCAGTCCATTCTCAAGGCTCTAATCAGGATGAACTGCTCTGATACCATAATGTAATGACCCAACTTCCAATATGTCATGATCGTACCAAAAGTAAGGCGTTACTAACTTGTTTTCCTTATTAACTATTTAATATTGAACCTTTAGTTCAATATCGTGTTTCAATATTTAATAAAATGCTAGAAAATTGTCTTCAACTCATTAAAAGTCATATATCACACATCACCAAGTAATAACAATCACATAATTACTAATAATAATAAATCTTATACAAGTAAATCAAAACAAAGCCAGATACAACACATATTCCTCTGTATAAAATAAAAATTTTAAGCAACAAGCGAGGGAACTCTATGAAAGTAACTTAACTCATAAGTAAAGTCAATAATCTCCCACAGCTTCAAACTGAGTCTTCGAACCTGTGTCACTGAAAGGGTGGAAGATATTGGGTGAGAACAAACTACACGTTTTTAGTAGGGACGGGAGTACCATCAAAGGAAATAAATACTTGCAAATAGAATTAGTTTCATTTTAAAAGTACTTTATCCTTGAAATAACCTTTTGAAAAATGCTTTATGGAAAGTATTACTTTGGAAAGCCGTAAGGAAACTTCTTTAGTTTACAAAATAGTACGGTAAATAGTTTAAAATTGAAAAGGACCACAAGCGGGTAGAAAGGGCTTCCTACCCAATAACTTACTCCATTCAAATCTGAAACCGGGTTTAGCTACAACATATATTCTCAAGCTTTTATCCAACACTCCGTTCAGCCTATCTCTTTCCATTACCATAGTCTATCAGCGTATAACTTAGCAATTCAGTATTAAACTCAATTTTCAGCAAACATCTCATTATCAATATCAAGTACAACCCTCAGTGTCACCACCGCCAGCGTGAGGGATCTCTCAGTTGTACAAACACAAGCAATACAGACAAGTAACACACAAGTAGATTCAAGTAAGGAAAATAGCACATAATCACATAGTATGACATATGCAATTAGGCAAACCAATACAATTAAGCAAACCTAAATAATTCAAACATATGCAAATGATGTATGTCTCTCCTATAGCTGATGATATCATCTGTCGGTTATAAAGCCAACCCGACATGTCCTGGAAGCTAAACATTGGACATTCCCTGCGAGCGCACATCCCCAAGCTCAAAATGATAATCAATCAAATAAAATATCCATGGGGGAGAGCTCATCCGGAAAGGTCTAAGTGTCCGGCCACATCTTACGATGCAGGGTCAACAGAATCTCGGATCTCAACTTGAAGCAAGTGGAGCCGACTGATAAACCCATATTTTATGATATATTTTGTGCTTAATCTGCGTGATTTATTCAATCCTTCACCCACTTATTCATATTATTTGCATGGTTTTACTTTCCCTTCCTTATTATGTGATGTATGTGAAAAACATATTTCCTATGCTTTAAAATTAATTATTTTAAATTACCTTTATTTCCATTCGATGCCGTGATTTGTGTGTTGAGTAGTTTCAGATCTTCTAAGGCAGGAATGACTTAAAGGATGGAAAGGAAACATACAAAAATGGAAGGAAAGCATAAAACGGAGTTTTTGAAGAAACTGGCAGCCACGCGATCGCATGGACGACACGGTCGCATGCCAAGCGCGAAGAAGCAGCGACGCGGCCGCATGACTGACGCGACCGCTGATGCACGGAAAACTTGTCTCTCAATAAATCTCCCTTCGACAAGTGTACCGAATTTGTCGTCAAATAAAAGTGAGGTCGAATCCCACAGGGATTGATTGATCAAGCAACTTTAATTAGAAGAATGTTCTAGTTGAGCGAATCCAGAATTTGGGTTGAGAGTTGCAGAAAATAAAATGGCGGGAATGTAAATAACAGAAAGGTAAATGCTAGAATTAAAGGACTGGAAGTAAATGACTGAAAATAAATTGCAGAATTATAAATGGGAATGGGGGATTTGCTCATAAAAGTAAACGGCAGAAATTAAAGAGAATGGGTAAGATCAGAGATGGGGAGTTCATTGGGCTTAGGAGATGTTGCAATTCTCCGGATCAAGTTCATTTTCATCTCTTCCTCAATCAATGCACTCATTGATCTCCTTGGCAATCTTAAGTGATTGAATTACAATTTCTTGCAATTCAATCTCTCAAATCATGATCAATAGCCAATTCCTTGGTCAATTGCTCATGAGAAGAGATGAAGTATGGTCACTGATTATACCACATGCATTTCCCAAATCAAGTATTGAGAGGGTTATAGTCACATACCCATCCAAACCCAATTTGGTCCAGCATGAGAAAGCAATTCTAGCTTGATCTCTTCATTCCTCTTTCAAGGTTCAAAAGAGATCCAAGTTTGAATAGCTTCTCTTCCAAGATAACTACTCAATTGGATGAAGATCGAAAGCTTTCAAGTAAAATCAAGAGAAAAGATAGAAGAAGAATAATGAAAATTAGTATTGATCCATCAAATTACAACAGAGCTCCCTAACCCAATGAAAGGGGTTTAGTTGTTCATAGTTCTAGAAAATAAAAATAAAGATGGAGAATACATCATAGAACTAGAAATTGCAGAGAAAGTAAAATACAGAGAGTAGTTCTCTTTTTCCAACTTCCAGAACTCCTTAACAATTCAAAGCTACTCCTATATATATACTACTCTTCTCAGCTTCTAGTTTGCTCTTCAAGTCTTGGGCCTTTGGATCTTGAGTTTGAAGCAGTTCTTTCCTTCATTTGGGCTTGGCCTTACTTTCAGAGAGAAAGTGCTAAGTGGGCAGAGACTTTAGCTCAGGGCGTTAGGGGTGTTAACATTTAGTGAAAGTATAAGTTCAAGAACGTTAGTGACACTTAACATTTTCCCTAACGTTCCAATGTACCCCTTTGCCTCACGTTAGAGCCCACGTTAACTAGGTTAACGTGGCTTCTAACGTAGCCTTGCCAAACTTCGAGAACGTTAGTGACACTCAACATTGTCACTAACGTTCCAATGTGCCCCTAGATCTCACGTTAGAGTCCACGTTTACTAGGTTAACGTGGCTTCTAACGTGGCCATTCTTAGCCATCCCAACGTTAGTGACAATGTTGAGTGTCACTAACGTTGGCTCATCATTCATTCCTCATCGTTAGCTTCCACGTTAACTAAGTTAACGTGGAAGTTAACGTGGCTCTTTGCGGTTGTGTGGTTGCTTCCAACGTTAGTGACGATGTTGAATGTCACTAACGTTGTCGACAACTCTCACTTCTTACGTTAGCTCCCACGTTAACCAAGTTAACGTGGAAGTTAACGTTGTGTGTTGCATCCTTAGGCCAACGTTAGTGACAATGTTGAATGTCACTAACGTTGGCTTCTCTTCCCCCTTTAACGTTAGAGGCCATGTTAACTAGGTTAACGTGGGCTCTAACGTGGCCACTCATGAGTGTTTTTCAATGTTAGTGACAGTGTTAAGTGTCACTAACGTTGGCTCAACTTCCCTTTTCCACGTTAGAGTGCACGTTAACTTAGTTAACATGACTCTTAACGTGGACAATGATGGCTTTGAGAGTGTTATTGGCAATCACTTTTCTCATTAACCTTGCAAGTTACCTCCCTTTCCTTGCTTCCTTTGGTCCTGAAATCAAGCAACAGAGTGCATCAAAGTTCTAGTCCAAGTCATGGATAATGCAGCATACAATTTGTCACTAAATTCATGCAAAATCCTCATGAAATAATGTAAAATGCACAATGTATACTTGAATCAAGGTGTAGGTGAATATCTACCCAAAACTAGCTTATTTCCTAAAGAAATGCATGAAACTAACCTAAAAACAGTAAAGAAAAGGTCAGTGAAACTGGCCAAGATGCCCTGGCATCACAACACCAAACTTAAAGCTTGCTTGTCCCTAACCAAGTACTGGAACAAGAGAATGATGAATGGAATATCCAGAGGAATGAGTCATTCTTGTGGAAGTCATGTTACTGATTTTATGGTGGTTTCATGCATAGCAACTTAGGTTCATTCCATTACTGGCTTTCAGACTTTTATCATGTCCCTAAACACTTACTTTGTTTATATCCCATGAGACTTTTATTCATTGATACTTTTATTGTTATTTCAAGGGTTATTTGTGTTATTTAGGCTAAGTGCTCTGTAAGGGGGCAACTCTTTAAGATAAGCTTTCAGCCAACACTCCCGAACCAGTTGGTTCAAGGTGCTAGGTGTTGAAGCACCCCTAAGGACTTACTCCCTCAAGTCTCTCCCCATACATACACACCACAGGCATATAGTTTATTTATTTTCTTTTCTTGAGACCTTGGTGTCCAGCACCTCTTTGGGTTACTAAATGCTCTGTAGTGAGGGTTACTCTTGATAGTGGATTTTCAGCTGATAATCCCGAGTTAGTTAACCCAAGTTACCAAGTGATAAAGCACCCCTGAGAGCTTATTCATCCAAGTAGATCCCTCACACAGGAGCACCACAGACACTTGTCTCAAGGTCCAAACCATTGGTGCCTAGCCTTTTGCTTACTCTTTTTCTTTTGTTTTTCACTTCCATTGTTCTTTCCCTTTTCTCTTATTAGGATCTTGTTATTAACTTAGTCTCATGGGTATATCCAAAGTCAAGTATTCAGGATAGATAGTTGTCCTCCTAGCCTTGTGGTTGAACCAACTTAGCTAACTTATGACTACCCCAAAGATTCATGAATGCACTTCCACATTATGAACTCTACTTTGGTCTTTTAAAAACATAAACATTCTCTTCTCATTTGATTTAAGATGGACAAGCTTACAAGTAAATGAGGGAAAGATGCAGTGACATTTAAACCAGAAATCATGGACCTATTCAGAAAGAAAACTTAAAAGACAGAATTTAAAAAGTTTAAACATAACATGGAATCAGGTTCTATTTCATACAAGATCTTCCTTATTTAAATCATAGAAAACGATGGACTAAAAAGAACTCCACCACCTTTCATTCATGTGGATGCCCATGCTCCCATCCTTGCTTGTCCTCATTGTGTCTCTCTTGAGTGCTTGTGCTCCCACTTCCTTTGCCTTTTCCAAGCAACTTCTTCCAGAAACCACCATCTTCCATCTTCTTCTTGAGTGTCTCCTTTTGCTGTTTCACCTTTCTCTCTTCTTGTTCTACAAAATCTTTTTGGACCTCATCATATGTAGGGATGGCATAGTGTAGCTGATGCATATTACTAGTCATGTGGTTCAACTTGGCTTGAGTGTTCACATAGAACTCCTCCCTATGTAGTTGCCTTCCTTCATTGAGTACACTGAACTCATTGAAAGTTTTCATTTGGGCTATCTGCCACTGGTTGAGTTCTTGCAAGTGCTTCTTTTCCTTTCCTATAAAGATTTAAAATAAGGAAATTAATATCATAAAAATCAAACTCTACGGCTAGAATAATAAATAGAGGAAAAAGAGTTTGTTTATTTATGAATTTCAACTAACTAACTACTTGTGTATCCTTATGCATTTTGGTGGCACCATAGGGTGACACCAAACTTAGTTTGAAGCAATGTGATGAAAAGTTTTGTTCAAAGCTCCCAAGACTAGCATGCATCTTGGTTTGCTTTGAACACCAAACTTGTTCTTCACTATATACTGCATGATAAAGATTGCACCAAGTGTTTGTCAAGTTTGGGTTGAAATTCATAAACATTGATTTATTCATTATTTTAAAAACATATAAAACATGGGTTGCCTCCCATGAAGCGCTTCTTTAGCGTCACTAGCTTGACGTTTTTCCTTCATCAGGGTGGTTGGTAGTGCTTAAAGTCCTCCCCTCTTGCTGTGGACTTATATCCATTGGTTGGATCAATGATCTCCACATGTTCCAGGGAAAGAAATCTGTTGATAGTGAAGACCTTGGGTAACTGAGATGGTACAGTGGGGAGATTAGGGGGAATATCTGGGAAGTAAGCTGAGACAACTCTATCCCCTGGAGAGAAGTCTTCCGTAGGGATCTTCTTGTTCCTCCATCTCCTTGGTACCTTCTTCTTTGTTTCTTTTGAGGTTGCCTTCCCCTTGGTGACCTCTTTTTTCCAAGGAGTTGTGATGCTGTCTTCACCTGCCTCTAGAGGTTTAGGTTCCTCCAACTTTTCCTTGAGCTGGGCAATTGCTGTTTTCCTTGTTTATCTATTAAGGGGACCTCAGAATGAACTGGCTGTGCTTCAGTGCTTGTTTCCTTGTCCTCTTGATCTGTTTCTTGTGAGAGTTTGAAAACATTGAAGCTGAGTCGTTCATCATGGATTCTCAATATTAGCTCCCCTTTCTCTACATCGATAAGTGCTCTGGCCGTAGCCAGGAATGGTCTTCCCAATATGATTAGATGAGTGTGACTCTCTTCCATGTCCAGGATGACAAAGTCTGTTGGGAGAAAGTATTTCCCAACCTTTAGCAACACATTTTTCACCACTCCTATTGCTTGCTTTTGAGTTTTGTCAGCCAGTCTGATGATTATATCTGTGGGTATTATCTCATTGATCTGCAGCCTCTTCGCCAGGGATAAGGGCAGTAAGTTGATGCTGGCCCCCAAATCACATAGTGCTCTATCGAACATAGTTTCACCTATGGCACAAGGGATGTGAAAACTCCCTGGGTCTCTTATTTTTGTAGGCAACTCCGATTGAATAAGGGCACTACATTCCTTGTTCATCACTATAGTCTGGCCTCCTTTGAGTGAGCTTTTCCTGAGAAGAAGTTCCTTCATATACTTGATGAATACAGGCATTTGTTGAATTGCCTTGATGAATGGTATGTTCACATGCAGAGATGCAAACAAGTCTAGGAACCTTGAGTATATTCTTTTTCCCACAGCACCATTGAGCAGTTGAGGGAAGGGTGCATAGAGCTTCAGCAGCTCTTGTTGTGAGATTTCTGGTTCTTGGTGATTTCTATCCTCCTCCTTTGTTGAGTTGTCTTCAGGTTGTTTGCAAAGTTTGCCTTGCTTGTCTTCAATCTCTTGATCACTCGTAGTGACCATTTTGCAATCTTCCCATCTTACTTTCTTTGCTTCTCCTTTGGGGTTTTTCTCCGTGTCACTTGGGAAGCTATCAGTAGGTTTGAGAATCTTCTCAGCTAAATATCCCACCTGGAATTCCAGCTTCCTGATGGTCTCTCCCTGGTTCTTAATATTGGCTCGCACCTCCTCTTTGAACACCTTATTTTCTTGAATCTCTTGGCATATTCCTTCAAGTAAGGCTTCAATCTTAGAGAGCTTGTCATTAATTGATGAGTGATTTGGAGCAGATGTGCTGTTTTGGTTTTGATAGGTGTGTGGAGAAGTGTTGTTGTGGGGGTGTTGAGATGTCCTCTGTGTGAATTGCTGGTGAGCTGCATTGTTGTTGGAGTTGTAACGTCTCTGGTCTTGGTTTTGATCTTGCTCACTTTCCCACCCAAAGTTTGGGTGGTTTCTCCATCCAGGGTTGTAGGTCTTGGAGTATGGATCATAGTTTTTCCTTGGTGAATTCCCAATGTAGTTGGCTTGCTCCTGACCCCCCTCTGCTTCTTCATTCACTCCTTCTTGGGTTGTTGATGAAGTGGAGATTGCTGCTACTTGGTTCATCTCCATCTTCTTGGTGAGGTCAGCCAGCTGCTGGGTAATGAGCTTGTTTTGGGCCAACAGAGCATCTACATTGTTTAGCTCCATTACTCCTCTTGTGTTTCCTCTTTCGGAAGCATAGAAGTAGTCGTTCTCTGCTACTGTTTCAATAACATCTATGGCTTCCTCAATAGTCTTCTTCTTGTTCAAAGATCCTCCGGATGAATGGTCTACGGCCTTCTTTGACTCATAAGAGAGTCCTTCATAGAAAATGTGCAGCTGCACCCATTCGTTGAACATATCTGGTGGGCACCTCCTTGTTAGGTCTTTAAACCTCTCCCATGCTTCATATAGAGTCTCACCATCTTGTTGCCTGAAAGTTTGGACCTCAGCTCTCAGCCTATTGATTCGTTGAGGAGGATAAAATCTTGCTAAGAATTTGTTCACCACGTCTTCCCAAGTTGTCAAGCTTTCCCTTGGGAAAGATTCCAGCCACTTGGCTGCTTTGTCCCTAAGTGAGAATGGAAATAGGAGCAGTCTATAGGCGTCAGGGTGAATACCATTAGACTTCACTGTGTCACATATTCTCAGGAAGGTGGTTAAATGTTGATTGGGGTCTTCTTGAACACCTCCTCCAAAGGAACAGTTGTTCTGAACAAGGGTGATGAGCTGTGGTTTAAGTTCAAAGTTGTTGGCATGGATTGTTGGCTTTTGGATGCTACTTCCACAATTGCCTGGGTTTGGATTGATGTAAAAGCCCAAAACTCTTCTATCCTCCCCAGCATGATTTGCTCTACCTTCTCCCCCATGGTTGTGATCCTCTTCTTCATGATGGTTTTCCATGTTGTCTTCCATGTTTGTTTCAAAGAATTCCTCTTCTTCCTCAGCACCAACTACTTTCTTTCCTCTTGCCTCCCTCCTTAATCTAAGGAAGGTCCTCTCAGGTTCCGAATCGAAGGAAGTTGAAGCCCCGCTTCTTCTCCCTGTCATACAACCATCAAGTGCAAGCAAGAAAAGATAGGTGCAGAAAGTATTTGTGTCAGAATTATGGTTAGTTGTGGGTGATGCAATATATCAAACAGTTAGTGGGTTAGCAAACAGAATTGAAAATAACAAAGAAAAACAAAAGAGTAGAGGGGGAAGGGAAGAAGTTTAACTAAAACAAAAAGTAAATCACTCAAACAGAAAATAAAATTCACAAAATAAAAATGCTCAATCTAGTGATCTTCCAATTTAATCATTGTTGATGCACAATCAATCCCCGGCAACGGCGCCATAAACTTGAAGCACGAAAAACTTGTCTCTCAACAAATCTCCCTTCGGCAAGTGTACCGAATTTGTCGTCAAGTAAAAACTCACAATAGAGTGAGGTCGAATCCCACAGGGATTGATTGATCAAGCAACTTTAATTAGAAGAATATTCTAGTTGAGCGAATCTAGAATTTGGGTTGAGAGTTGCAGAAAATAAAATGGCAGAAATGTAAATAACAGAAAGGTAAATGCTAGAATTAAAGGACTGGAAGTAAATGACTGAAAATAAATTGCAGAATTGTAAATGGAAATGGGGGATTTGCTCATAAAAGTAAACGGCAGAAATTAAAGAGAATGGGTAAGATCAGAGATGGGGAGTTCATTGGGCTTAGGAGATGTTGCAATTCTCCGGATCAAGTTCATTTTCATCTCTTCCTCAATCAATGCACTCATTGATCTCCTTGGCAATCTTAAGTGATTGAATTACAATTTCTTGCAATTCAATCTCTCAAATCTTTATCAATAGCCAATTCCTTGGTCAATTACTCATGAGAAGAGATGAAGTATGGTCACTGATTATACCACATGCATTTTCCAAATCAAGTATTGAGAGGGCTATAGTCACATACCCATCCAAACCCAATTTGGTCCAGCATGAGAAAGCAATTCTAGCTTGATCTCTTCATTCCTCTTTCAAGGTTCAAAAGAGATCCAAGTTTGAATAGCTTCTCTTCCAAGATAACTACTCAATTGGATGAAGATCGAAAGCTTTCAAGTAAAATCAAGAGAAAAGAAAGAAGAAGAATAATGAAAATTAATATTGATCCATCAAATTACAACAGTGCTCCCTAACCCAATGAAAGGGGTTTAGTTGTTCATAGCTCTAGAAAATGAAAATAAAGATGGAGAATATATCATAGAACTAGAAATTGCAGAGAAAGTAAAATACAGAGAGTAGTTCTCTTTTTCCAACATCCAGAACTCTTTAACAATTCAAAGCTACTCCTATATATATACTACTCTTCTCAGCTTCTAGTTTGCTCTTCAAGTCTTGGGCTTTGGATCTTGAGTTTGAAGCAGTTCTTTCCCTCATTTGGGCTTGGCCTTACTTGCAGAGAGAAAGTGCTAAGTGGGCAAAGACTTTAGCTCAGGGCGTTAGGGGTGTTAACATTTAGTGAAAGTATAAGTTCGAGAACGTTAGTGACACTTAACATTTTCACTAACGTTCCAATGTACCCCTTTGCCTCACGTTAACTAGGTTAACGTGGCTTCTAACGTGGCCTTGCCAAACTTCGAGAATGTTAGTGACACTCAACATTGTCACTAACGTTCCAATGTGCCCCTAGATCTCACGTTAGAGTCCACGTTTACTAGGTTAACGTGGCTTCTAACGTGGCCATTCTTAGCCATCCCAACGTTAGTGACAATGTTGAGTGTCACTAACGTTGGCTCATCATTCATTCCTCATCGTTAGCTTCCACGTTAACTAAGTTAACGTGGAAGTTAACGTGGCTCCTTGGGGTTGTGTGGTTGCTTCCAACGTTAGTGACGATGTTGAATGTCACTAACGTTGTCGACAACTCTCACTTCTTACGTTAGCTCCCACGTTAACCAAGTTAACATGGAAGTTAACGTTGTGTGTTGCATCCTTAGGCCAACGTTAGTGACAATGTTGAATGTCACCAACGTTGGCTTCTCTTCCCCTTTTAACATTAGAGGCAACGTTAACTAGGTTAACGTGGGCTCTAACGTGGCCACTCATGTGTGTTTGCCAACGTTAGTGACAATGTTAAGTGTCACTAACGTTGGCTCAACTTCCCTTTTCCACGTTAGAGTGCACGTTAACTTAGTTAACGTGACTCTTAACGTGGGCAATGATGGCTTTGAGAGTGTTATTGGCAATCACTTTTCTCATTAACCTTGCAAGTTACCTCCCTTTCCTTGCTTCCTTTGGTCCTGAAATCAAGCAACAGAGTGCATCAAAGTTCTAGTCCAAGTCATGGATAATGCAGCATACAATTTGTCACTAAATTCATGCAAAATCCTCATAAAATAATGTAAAATGCACAATGTATGCTTGAATCAAGGTGTAGGTGAATATCTACCCAAAACTAGCTTATTTCCTAAAGAAATGCATGAAACTAACCTAAAAACAGTAAAGAAAAGGTCAGTGAAACTGGCCAAGATGCCCTGGCATCAACCGCGTGCCTTAAGCAGAACACATATGATGCGGCCACATGACTGACGCGACCGCGTGACAAGGAAAACTCCGAATGACGTGACCGCGTGACCCATGCGGACGCGTGATAGAGGCCACGCACCAGAAATTGCAGAAAATGCTCCCAGCAAATTCTGAAGCACTTTTTGGCCCAAATCCAAGTCCAGAAGGCATAGACCAGAGGTTATGAAGTGGGAGAATGCATCCATTCAGAGAGAGTCTCCACTTTTAGTTAGTTTTCATGATTTAGATTTAGTTTAGAGAGAGGTTCTCTCCTCTCTCTTCTCTCTTAGGATTAGGATTTAGGATTTCTCTTAGTTTTAGGAGTGACTCTCGATCCTAAGTTCAATGTTCCTTTACTTTAAGCTTCCCTTTTACTTTTTATTCATTCCATTACTTTAGTTGGTTATTTGATGTTGCAATTTAATTTATGAATTCTTCCATGTTACAGATTATTAATTTGAATTAATGTTATTTGAGGTATTTCAGTTTAATATTGCTTTCTCTTATTTACATTATTGTTATTCCCATCTGAAGACATTTTTATTCCAGTAGATTTACTTTCCTCTTTTTGGTCTTGGTTAAGAAATCCGTAACTCAGGAGTTATCACACTCAAACATGAATGATAATTGTTATCTTTGTTAATTAAACTGAACTTCAATAATCCCAATCTTTTCTTAGGAAATAAATAGGATTTGAAGATCAAACCAATTAATCCCTTGACCTTCCTTTATCTTAGTAAAGGTTAACAAAGTGGAATTAAGATTCAATTCTCATCATCATTGATAAGGATAGTTAGGATAGGACCTCTAATTTTTCATACCTTGCCAAAAGTATTTACAATCATTTGTTTATTTTACTTGCCATTTAAATTGCTTGTTCTTCATTTACTTTATTTGCTAATTAAACTATTCACTCCTCATTCTCAAAACCTCAATTTACAATCTCCATAACCAATAATAAGAACATACTTCCCTGCAGTTCCTTGAGAAGACGACCCGAGGTTTGAATACTTCAGTTATCAATTTATTTAGGGGTTTGTTACTTGTGACAACCAAAACGTTTGTACGAAGGGATTTCTGTTGGTTTAGAGACTATATCTACAACGCGACTGTTTTTATGAAATTCTTTACCACCATAAAATCCTAACATCACCGACCCACTGCATCTACCCAAGGAAATCCGAAACTCAGATAGTTTCACAAATCTTAAATCAACCTCGACTGGGAGCAAGTGGGGGCTAACCATTGCATCTACCTCAGGAGTTTCAAACTAAACCCGGAGCAAGTGGAATCACTCCACTGCATCTACCCAGGCAGGCGGATCTTACCATATCCCGGAGCAAGCAGAATGACTCTACTGCATCTACCCAGGCAGGTGCATCACAATCAGAATCATATTCAATATCATTTCATAATCAGTCGATCTCATTCTCAATCTCGCATTCAATCTCATTCCCAATCTCATATTCAATCTCATTCTCAATCTCAATATTATTAAACTCGTCTATCATCATCCTTGATCATCATATTTAATTACTATTCATCATCACAATCACTCTGTCTCAAGCATAACCTTCAAACTCACACTCCTATTCCCAAATCCTTGAATTTATAATTAATTTACTTCTTAGTATCCCTAGCTAGTTAACTAAATCTCTTCTCATTATTATAAAAACCAAATAAGTTAAAATTATAAAGCAACCAAATCATAAAAATCTGATCCTCTTTGAAATCCTTTAAAATATTTAAATCTTATCTCTTTTGACAATTAATTCAAATTAAACTCGGTTTTTGAAAACATAACCAAATCAACTCCAAATTCTTAGAAAAAATTCGGCAGCACCTCCTCTAAAAATTGGAGTTTGCCACCCATAACAGGTCCCCTCTTTTCAACTTCAACTCAACAAAACCAACGTTTCAAGTCAACATTTTCAAATCCGTCATTTAAGACCAATCATTCTCAATTTAAATAAAATAAAACCGAAATCCAAAGATTCAATTCATTTCATCCAAAAATCCAGAAATCCACTAATTCGATAACAACGCAACATATCATTCTCAACAGAAAATCATTCACATCACAGGCATTAATCCATTTGCATTAATCTACTAAACCCATCAGGTATTCAAAGCCCCAAAATATTTTCTTATTAAAACAAACCCCTACCTCGATGTCGCAATCCAAGGAAATCAAACGTGACGAACCTGTTTTTATTTTTAGTTCGCAGCAACGACGGTGACATCAGTTCTCTCGGAGCAAGAACAATAACGACCTCAGCATCAATTATGCCTTTTTTGAATGGTAAACCAGCAGCGACTAAAACAGTAATCCATAATTCTATAATTAATCCAGGAGGAAAATAGAGGAACAAAATGAAAATAGAGCAAGGTTTAAAGCGTTACAGTTTCAAGAATAGAAGAATCAAAATCAGAACAAGAAGGTGGTGCACAAATTGTGAATCACACTTTTCACAACTCGTACCACTAACCAGCAAGTGCACTGGGTCGTCCAAGTAATACCTTACGTGAGTAAGGGTCAAACCCCACAGAGATTTTTGTCTTGAAGCAATCTATGGTTATCTTGTAACTCTTAGTCAAGATATCAATTATAATTATCAAGTTGAATTACAAAGAATAAAAGAGCAAGAAATAAATACTTGTTATGCAGTAATGGAGAATATGTTGGAGTTTTGGAGATGCTTTGTCTTCTGAATCTCTGCTTTCCTATTGTCATCTTCTTCACGCACGCAAGTTTCCTCCTATGGCAAGCTGTATGTTGGTGGATCACCGTTGTCAATGGCTATCATCTGTCCTCTCAGTGAAAATGGTCCAGGTGCGCTGTCACCGCCCGGCTAATCATCTGTCGGTTCTCACTCATGCTGGAATAGGATCCGTTGGTCCTTTTGCGTCTGTCACTACGCCCAACCTTTGTGAGTTTGAAGCTCGTCACAGTCATTCAATCCCTGAATCCTATTCGAAATACCACAGACAAGGTTTATACTTTCCGAATTCTCAAGAATGCTGCCAATGGATTCTAACTTATACCACGAAGATTCTGATTAAGGAATCCAAGAGATACAGATTCAATCTAATGTAGAACGGAGGTGGTTATCAGGCACGCTGATAAACCCATATTTTATGATATATTTTGTGCTTAATCTGAGTGATTTATTCAATCCTTCACTCACTTATTCATATTATTTGCATGATTTTACTTTTCCTTCCTTATTATGTGATGTATGTGAAAAACATGTTTCCTATGCTTTAAAATTAATTATTTTAATTACCTCTATTTCCATTCGATGCCGTGATTAGTGTGTTGAGTAGTTTTAGATCTTCTAAGGCAGGAATGACTTAAAGGATGGAAAGGAAACATACAAAAATGGAAGGAAAGCATAAAATGGAGTTTTTGAAGAAACTGGCAGCCACGCGATCGCATGGGTGACGCGGACGCATGCCAAGCGCGAAGAAGCAACGACGCGGCCGCATGACTGACGCGACCGCGTGCCTTAAGCAGAACACATATGACGCGGCCGCATGACTGACGCGACCGCGTGACAAGGAAAACTCCGATTGACACGACCACGTGACCCATGCAAACGCATGACAGAGGCCACGCACCAGAAATTGCAGAAAACGCTCCCAGCGAATTCTGAAGCCCTTTTTGGCCCAAATCCAAGTCCAGAAGGCATAGACGAGAGGTTATAAAGTGGGGGAATGCATCCATTCAGGAGGAGTCTCCACTTTTAGTTAGTTTTCATGATTTAGATTTAGTTTAGAGAGAGGTTCTCTCCTCTCTCTTCTCTCTTAGGATTAGGATTTAGGATTTCTCTTAGTTTTAGGAGTGACTCTCGATCCCAGGTTCAATATTTCTTTTTATTTACTTTTGCAAGTTAATTTATGAATTCTTCCATGTTACAGATTACTCTTTTGAATTAATGTTATTTGAGGTATTTCAGTTTAATATTGCTTTCTCTTATTTACATTATTGTTATTCCCATCTGAAGACATTTTTATTCCAGTAGATTTACTTTTCTCCTTTTTGGTCTTGGTTAAGAAATCAGTAACTCAGGAGTTATCAAACTCAAACATGAATGATAATTGTTATCTTTGTTAATTGAATTGAACTTCAATAATCTCAATCTTTTCTTAGGAAATAAATAGGATTTGAAGATCAAACCAATTAATCCCTTGACCTTCCTTTATCTTAGTAAAGGTTAACAAAGTGGAATTAAGATTCAATTCTCATCATCATTGATAAGGATAGCTAGGATAGGACCTCTAATTTCTCATACCTTGCCAAAAGTATTTACAGTCATTTGTTTATTTTACTTGCCATTTAAATTGCTTGTTCTTCATTTACTTTAATTGCTAATTAAACTATTCATTCCTCATTCTCAAAACCCCAATTTACAATCTCCATAACCAATAATAAGAACATACTTCCCTGCAGTTCCTTGAGAAGACGACCCGAGGTTTGAAGACTTCGGTTATCAATTTATTTAGGGGTTTGTTACTTGTGACAACCAAAATGTTTGTAAGAAAGGTTGATTGCTTGGTTTAGTAACTATACTTGCAACGAGAGTTTACTATAACCTCTAAACCATCAGTCTTCTGCTCTTTCAAAATGGCGCCGTTGCCGGGGAACTGCAATCGTGTGCCTTATTATTGGTTATTGTAAATATTTTTCTTTTACTTGTTTATTTGCTTTTATATTCCCCTCTTTATTTCTTTTAGCTACTATGAATTCTCACCCCTTTCGCTTTGAGTTTAGTTCTAATGTTATTGAAAGGAATGGAAGTTATAACAGGAACATGCATCAAGGTCAGAGCAGCCAAAGATGGATGGAGCCAAGAGGATCTGATTGACCCTTTAGGCAACAACACCCTCCAAGGTATCATGGACAAAGACCATTCTGCAATGCATACCAAGCAAATAGACATGGTGGACAACCTTGTAATTACCAACAAGCCCCACCCTGTGCTTATAGACCATCCTCTCAACGTAACTTCGAACCACCACACTCACAAGCTCCTTTTCACCATTCGCCACCACATGATCCTCATTTACCCCAGTTCCAATCCAATCACTCCCAAACACCACCACTTCCCCCTGTACCATATCCAAATCTATCACCCCGAGAATCAGAGGTTCACCTCAAGAAAACAGTAAATCGACTTCAAACAACCCTTCATCAACTGGAGCAAGCAGTAAGTCAATTATCTTCTAGACCTTCGAACATTCAAGGACATTCCACAGCCCCATGTGGACAATCTAATGAAGAGCGTAGCATGAAGGAGATACTAGAAACTCCAGTGGACAAGACAGAGTATGGCTTCGTACTGGAACAAGTAGAAGAAGCTGTTATTATTGAAGAAGAAGAGTTGGTTGAAGACTTAGGAGACGCTGAACCTCCATGGGAATCCAAAGTTGTGGAGCATTCTGTCAAGGATGTTACAATTGATGATAAGGAGGATTGTGCGCAATCCCCAGAGCAAGTCTTTCATGAAGAACTAGACAGAATAACCCAAGAAGCAGATTTCCTTGATGATGATAGTCACAAATCAAGTTCTCCTAGTAATGAGCTTGCATCCGCAAGTGAATTCTCTGAGATCGAAGAATCTTCCCCAAGTGAATATGAAGATGATACGGAGGTAGATTTCTCTCAACCTCCAGTCTATGACTTAAGTGATGAGGAAGACATAGATGGCTTTGATCAGGACATGGATACATTTGAAGAATCTTGCAAGAAAGTGGAGAATTTCACAGAAGAGCACAAGGGAGTAGAACTCACAGAACCACTAGAACCACCTATCCCAAGGCCATTACCACCCAATACAAGCTTTAAGTGGGTACAATCCTTAACCTTTAACTGTGTTTTTCCACTTGAATATGGTTTGCTTGAAACAGATGGCCAGCTTAGAGCTCTCTGCACAGCTTTAAGAGTAAGCGGGAAATGGCTCGTACTCAGAGCTGGTGCACAAGGTTCAATAAGGTTCCACGCTTCAACTTAAAGTGCACGGATTGGCATCATGATCAATCGGATGGATCTCGGAAAACGTTTGGTTATCCTGGTGAGAATCTAATCTCTAAACCGCTCGGATGGAAAAAATCAAGACGAAGGCGGATTCAAAAGCAAAGTTTGGGATCCTGGAATCTATGCTGACATTCATCACCCCGGTAGCCTGACAATCTGTTTGAAGCTGCTCAGAAGCTTCACATGCCTAGTTTGGGACCCCGGAGACTATTGGTATTCCAAGCATTGGTGGAGATTTTTGGATGAATTTAAGCATAAGCTGCCATAACAGAAGCTCATCCAATGTCCAACTTAAGGACTTTAACTAAAAGTGCTAGGTGGGAGACAACCCACCATGGTATGATCGTTCCTTTTTCAATATTTTTTTATTTAGTTTTATTTGTTTTCAAGTTTTATTTTATTTTATTGTATTGAACCTGGAGCTTTGCATCGCATTCATATTTGCATTCTGCATACTGCATAAAAAAAAAGGGTGCGCGCCGCGACCGCATCACTCATGCAATCGCGTCAAGCTGCGAAAAATACTTCCCACGCGACCGCGTCATTCACGCGGCCGCGTGACCTGGAGATCAGCGTAAAGATCCAATGTCCAGAAAGTTAGGCTGGAATCGTGCAGCCATTGTGCGTTTAGCACAAAATACCCACCCGATCGCGTCACTTGCACAACACACATCCCACGCAACAACATGAGCGACGCGATCGCGTCGCATAGGATTGCACAACACCCCAAAAGGAGACAGAGTGTTGTGCTGAAACGACGCTGGATTCATGCGTTTAGCACAATTTCCAGCGACGCGATCGCATGCCCCAGGCGATCGCATCATTCACTCTTTTTGCTCTCCACGCGATCGTGCCACTCACGCGATCGCGTCAATCACTTTTTCGCCCAAACCACGCGACCGCGTGCCCCACGCGATCGCGTGGATTCAAATTATAACCACCCTCGCGCCGCCGTCACCACTGCCCGGCGCCACCCACCCTTTTCCCCCTTCCTTCCCCTATTACCCCCTACCCCCATTACACCCCCCTTTTCCTCCCTTCCTCCAAACAGCAACCACCGCCGCCGCGCCACCCTCTTTCGCCGCGTCGGACGCCACCGCCGTCATCCCCAGCCACCTCTCTGCCCCACTCTCTCTCTTACGCCTACCAGGTTCCGACGACCGTCACCCTTCTATCCTTCGTAGTTAATACATTTTTTCTGTTCTTGTTCGTCATTAGGCAAGTTAGATATGCATGTTGTAGTGGATTTTAGGTTGTTAGGTAGCCTAGGATGTGGTTAGTGGATTTAGGTCTGTTTAATTGCACTGTTCCTGTTTCTTGTTTTATTCTGTTGTTGCTATGATGATTGTAATGTTCATATGCTGTACTTTCTTGTTTCTTGCTGCTCTGTACACTGCATTTTCATGTTTATATTCCTTATATGTAATTACAGCTTTAATTTTGATTCATATGAACTATTTGATTGCTGTTTATTTTCCAGGATAATCCAATTTTAGCCGGAATGCTGCCCAAATTTCTGTAAAATGTTTCCATTCATGTCTTGATTTTGGCATTTTCAATTGTGCTTTCCTTAGATCTAACCAAAACAATTTATGAATGCCAGGGCAAGCTTTCTTATTCTCTTTGATTTCCTGGCTCATAAATTGCATTTTTGATGTTTGATTCCATTTGTGCTAATTCTATATCCATCTGAATCATCATCAACCTATTTTCCATGTTTGGTTATGAGTTACCTGTAGTCTTTAATTGTGAATGCTTGTTACTTAGAAACTTATCATTATGCCACTTACTTTAACCCACTTTTTACTAACTCACTAATGTTAACTTCTTAAACTCTTTTTCAATTCTAACCAACCTAACCTTTCAAAACTTCTCTTTTTCACTTTCTTTTAACATACTAACCATGGCATGATATTAATTTTTCTATTTAACATGAATTCAATTACATTTTGGATTGTGATTTCTTCTTTTCGAACTTTTAACTCCTATTCAACCCTTAATGCATATTTACTTAGCTCATATTCATTACTATCCTACTCCTTTGCCACTATGTGCTTCTTTTGTTAATTGCCTCCTTGTTTTCCTGTTTTTATTATATCCTTGAATTCTGTTTTACCATGATGTCGGACTCCCACAGAAAAGGGAAAAGAAAGGCAACAACTGGCAAACAGAAAAGAGGAGAAGCCTCTATGTCTATCATAGATCTCATGCATGATGCCTCCTTGCGGGAGAAAAACTTTACCACACAGGAGAAGGCCGACCAGCTTATCCCTGCCACTGATCCAGTAAAGTTTGCAAACCGATACTGTGAGCTGAGGTATCCGGTGTTTGCAACCACCAGGAACCTACACCTGGAGAGGACTCTGAAGATCCCAGAAGAACTCCAGCAATACACTTCTGAGCAAATCAAACAAAGAGGTTGGTTCTTCTTGGAAAGACCCCTGACTGAGGTCAATGCATCTTGGGTTCGGAAATTCTACTGCAATTACTTCAAAACATCCCTAGATGCAGTGAACCTTAGAGGAAAGTAGATTCTGGTCACTGAAGAGGCAATTGAAGATGTTTTGAAGCTTCTGCCTAAAACTGATCAGCTGGATCGTTATCAGAAAGCTGAAGAAGATATGCGCTTCATGCGATTTGATTGGGATGTAGTAAAGGCCCGGATAGCCCTTGACCCGACCATTCCTTGGATTATGGGTCAGAACACCACCATGCCAAAGGAAATCAAGCGGATTTACCTAAATGATGAGGCTTGGCTGTGGCATCAGATACTTAGCAACTTCATTATGCCGAGTACTCACGAGACTGAGATACCAGCCGCTATGATCACCCTCCTTTGGTGTGTAATGGAGGGTAAGGACCTGTACCTACCACGCTTTATCCGGTACTATATGGCCAGGGTCCACATCCAAGGCACTCTTCCCTTTTCTTATCTGGTTACACAGCTAGGCCGTCGAGCTGACGTGCCTTGGGAGGATGCTGATGAAAAGCCACCTGCTGCAGAATACAAGAAGATTATCCCTCACAGCAGGAACTTTCTGGCTTTGGGCTACAGACCTCCATTCCTCACTGCTACTGCTGACACAGCCACACCATCTGCTGGCCTCTCTTCTTCCACAGCTACCCCTGCCACCACCACTGCACCTCCACCTGCCCCAGAGCCCATCTATCATCTAGTGCACCGCCTATTTCGACGGCTTGACCAGATGGAGTGTCGCAACAAGTGATGCTATGAGCACCTGAAGCTAATGATACGCTCTGGCGACATCCCCTCCGAGCCTGACACACCATTCGAGGCATCTGAGGAGGAGGCGGATGATCACGAGGCAGAGACTCACCCACAGCACGAGGCAGAGCAGACAGGCACCCAGCAGGCAGCATGACATCAGGAGGCTCCGCCTCAGATTCAAGCTGTAGACCCCGAGATCCCTATCCAGTCAGCACCTCTTCTGCAGCAGGCTGATCCTCAGACCACCACCACAGAGACCCCAGCTACCCACCCTTCCAGTGATGACACCCCTTCACACCCTACTTGAGTGAGCATCGGGGACGATGCTATATTTTAAGTGTGGGGAGGTCGCCATCTCTGGCGTTCTTTTTTTTGGTGAACCACTACATACTCTTTTTATTTATTTTGCTACTTTTCTGTATTTTTATTTTTATTTTTATTTTTTAATTTTCTAAGTACTTATATATATTGCTATTTTTATGTATTTATTCTATTTTGCATTTTAATCATATTTTAGCCATTTAGTTTTAGTTGCAATTCTAACTTATTAGTTATAGAAATTGTGAATTAATTAGTATAGTTTACCCTTTTTAGTATAAGATAGCTTAGTTTAAATTGAAAAATATAAAAAAGAAGTAAACTAGGAACTTGAACACAATAGAAACAATCCACACACCTTGTATATATAGCATTACATGTTAGTTAGTTAACAACATTTCATCAAGGAGAAATACTATAACTTTAAAGCCATTCAATATAAGGTTTACTTTGAGAATAATGGGAATTTTTAACTAAACCTGCATGACATACATAAGTGATAAATGATTTTTGAGCTAGAGAACACACAGCCTGTGAGTTTTGAGCTTAATTGTATGGTTACATTCAAACCATAATATTTTATTCCTGTGTGTTCCACCCTTCTTTTGTATTCTGGTGTTCTTTACTTTGTTTTAATCTATATATCCGATTATAGAATAGAAATACATACCAAGAGAGTGATTGAGGCCATTATTTGATTTTAGCTCACTTATCCTAAAATAGCTTACCCTTTTACATCACCCTTGTTAGCCCCTTTGAGCCTTTAAATTCCCTTTTATTTTATAAACCACATTACTAGCCTTAAGCAGAAAAACAAAATAAAAATCCCAAGATGAATCCTTGGTTAGCTTAAGATAGAAATTGTGTATGGTTTACATGTGGAAAACCTATTGGGAACATGGATTATAAAAACAAAAGGTAGAAAAGTTGAAAAGAATAAAATAATTCAAAATAAAAGTTTTGGGAAGCATGCTCATGTAAAATCAAAATAATTGAATTACCATGTGCATAAAAAAAAGTGTTATTTTTTTTCAATAGTTGAATAAAGGGGACACAAAAGAATTCCCCAAATGAGAAATAAAGCAATACACATGGGATAAAAATAATAAACATTGAAACATGAGCATGTAACATCAAAAGTGGGAAAATATGGGAGAATAGGTAAAAGAAGCCTTGCTTTACAAAGTATGTATGTTAGGTGAGATCTTAGACTAATTAAGGATTCACTTATTAGCTCACTTAGCCTTATATATATACCCTTACCTTTACCTTAGCCCCATTACAACCTTAACTAAAGTTCTCATGATTTTTGGTATGTCTATATTCTATAATTGTTGATTGGTTAGATGAAGAACAAAGTTATAAAAAGTAAGGATAAAAAGAAGAATAGAGTGATTAACCCAATAAACACTGAGTGACTAGAGAGTAAACACAAAATCCAGTGAGGGTTCAATAGCTCATTAACATATATCTCTGCTAAATTATTAATTGTCTTGCAAGTTTATAAAATGTTTTTCTCTCCCATCTCAATTGTAAAGGCACTTTATCACTATCTAAGGTTTGGCTATATATATATATATATATATGACTCTTTGAGAATGTGAATTAATTCAACTACATGCAAGCTTTATATACAAGTGAATAAAAACTAGAATTGCATGATGCATCATTCATGTAGGTAGTTGCATTTAGATTAGATTGCATTGCATGACATTCCACCACTTTAACCTTACCTTACTCTTTATCTTGGACTTAGCATGAGGACATGCTATTGTTTAAGTGTGGGAAGGTTGACAAACCCATATTTTATGATATATTTTGTGCTTAATCTGAGTGATTTATTCAATCCTTCAACCACTTATTCATATTATTTGCATGGTTTTACTTTTCCTTCCTTATTATGTGATGTATGTGAAAAACATGTTTCCTATGCTTTAAAATTAATTATTTTAATTACCTCTATTTCCATTCGATGCCGTGATTAGTGTGTTGAGTAGTTTCAGATCTTCTAAGGCAGGAATGACTTAAAGGATGGAAAGGAAACATACAAAAATGGAAGGAAAGCATAAAACGGAGTTTTTGAAGAAACTGGCAGCCACGCGATCGCATGGGCGACGCGGACGCATGCCAAGCGCGAAGAAGCAGCGACGCGGCCGCATGACTGACGCGACCGCGTGCCTTAAGCAGAACACATATGACGCAGCCGTATGACTGACGCGACCGCGTGACAAGGAAAACTCCGAATGACGCGACCGCGTGACCCACGCAGACGCGTGACAGAGGCCACGCACCAGAAATTGCAGAAAATGCTCCCAACGAATTCTGAAAGCCTTTTTTGGCCCAAATCCAAGTCCAGAAGGCATAGACCAGAGGTTATGAAGTGGGGGAATGCATCCATTCAGGAGGAGTCTCCACTTTTAGTTAGTTTTCATGATTTAGATTTAGTTTAGAGAGAGGTTCGCTCCTCTCTCTTCTCTCTTAGGATTAGGATTTAGGATTTCTCTTAGTTTTAGGAGTGACTCTCGATCCCAGGTTCAATATTCCTTTTTATTTACTTTTGCAAGTTAATTTATGAATTCTTCCATGTTACAGATTACTCTTTTGAATTAATGTTATTTGAGGTATTTCAGTTTAATATTGCTTTCTCTTATTTACATTATTGTTATTCCCATCTGAAGACATTTTTATTCTAGTAGATTTACTTTTCTCTTTTTTGGTCTTGGTTAAGAAATCAGTAACTCAGGAGTTATCAAACTCAAACATGAATGATAATTATTATCTTTGTTAATTGAATTGAACTTCAATAATCCCAATGTTTTCTTAGGAAATAAATAGGATTTGAAGATCAAACCAATTAATCCCTTGACCTTTCTTTATCTTAGTAAAGGTTAACAAAGTGGAATTAAGATTCAATTCTCATCATCATTGATAAGGATAGCTAGGATAGGACCTCTAATTTCTCATACCTTGCCAAAAGTATTTACAGTCATTTGTTTATTTTACTTGCCATTTAAATTGCTTGTTCTTCATTTACTTTAATTGCTAATTAAACTATTCACTCCTCATTCTCAAAACCCCAATTTACAATCTCCATAACCAATAATAAGAACATACTTCCCTGCAGTTCCTTGAGAAGATGACCCGAGGTTTGAATACTTCGGTTATCAATTTATTTAGGGGTTTGTTACTTGTGACAACCAAAACATTTGTAAGAAAGGTTGATTGCTTGGTTTAGTAACTATACTTGCAACGAGAGTTTACTATAACCTCTAAACCATCAATCTTCTGCTCTTTCACACGCGTTCATAGGTTGAGAATGGTGATGAGTGTCACGGATCATCACATTCATCATATTGAAGTGCGAATAAATATCTTAGACAGAAACAAGCGTGTTTGAATGGAAAACAGAAGTAATTGTATTAATTCATCGAGACACAGCAGAGCTCCTCACCCCCAACAATGGAGTTTTGGGACTCATGCCATCAAGGAGTATAAAGTTCAGATCTAAAATGTCATCCGATACAAAATAATCCTCTAAAAGTTGTTTAAATAGTAAGCTAGTAATCTAGGTTTGCAGAGAATGAGTAAACTATGATAGATAGTGCAGAAATCCACTTCTGGGGCCCACTTGGTGTGTGCTGGGACTGAGACTTAAGCTTTACACGTGCTTAGGCTGTTTCTGGAGTTAAACGCCAGGTTGTAACCTGTTTTGGGCGTTTAACTCCAACTTGTAACCTGTTTCTGGCGTTTAACGCCAGACTGCAGCATGGAACTGGCGTTGAACACCAGTTTACGTCGTCTATCCTTGAGCAAAGTATGAACTATTATATATTGCTGGAAAGCCCTGGATGTCTACTTTCCAACGCAATTAGGAGCGTGCCAATTGGACTCCTGTAGCTCCAGAAAATCCATTCCGAGTGCAGAGAGGTCAGAATCCAACAACATCAGCAGTCCTTTTTCAGCCTGAATCAGATTTTTGCTCAGCTCCCTCAATTTCAGCCAGAAAATACCTGAAATTATAGAAAAATATACAAACTCATAGTAAAGTCCAGAAATATGAATTTTTCCTAGAAACTAATGAAAATATACTAAAAACGAACTAAAACATACTAAAAACTACATGAAATTAACCCCAAAAAGCGTATAAAATATCCGCTCATCACAACACCAAACTTAAACTGTTGCTTGTCCTCAAGCAACTAGACAAATAAAATAGAATACAAATAAGTCAAGAAGCAATAATATCTTAGAGTTTTTTGAGTGAAGCTCAGATTCTAATTAGATGAGCGGGACTAGTAGCTTTTTGCTTCCAAACAGTTTTGGCATCTCACTTTATCCATTGAAGCTCAGAATGATTGGCATCTATAGGAACTTAGAATTCAGATAGTGTTATTGATTCTCCTAGTTCAGTATGTTGATTCTTGAACACAACTACTTTTTGAGTCTTGGTCGTGGCCCTAAGCACTTTGTTTTCCAGTATTACCACCGGATACATAAATGCCACAGACACATAATTGGGTGAACCTTTTCAGATTGTGACTCAGCTTTGCTAAAGTCCCTAGTTAGAGGTATCCAGGGTTCTTAAGCACACTCTTCTTTTTGCTTTGGACCTTGACTTTAACCGCTCGGTCTCAAGTTTTCACTTGACACCTTCACGCCACAAGCACATGGTTAGGGACAGCTTGGTTTAGCCGCTTAGGCCAGGATTTGATTCCTTTAGGCCCTCCTATCCACTGATGCTCAAAGCCTTGGATCCTTTTTATTACCCTTGCCTTTTGGTTTTAAGGGCTATTGGCTTTTTCTACTTGCTTTCTCTTTTTCTTTTTCTTTTTCTTTTATTTTCGCAAATTTTTTTATTTTTATTTTTTTCTGCAAGCTTTTGTATTCACTGCTTTTTCTTGCTTCAAGAATCATTTTTTTATGATTTTTCATATTATCAAATAACATTTCTCCTTTTTTATCATTCTTTCAAGAGCCAACATATTTAACATTCATAAACATCAAATTCAGAAGACATATGCACTGTTCAAACATTCATTTAGAAGACAAAAAGCATTGCCACCACATGTAAATAATTAGAATTTTTCTTATTAAAAACTCGAAAAATATTGCCTCCTTATTCTAAAGAAAATATGCTATTTTATTCATGTTTAATTATGATGAGAAAAATAAATTATAGCTTAATTGAAGATAAAATCAAAATATAGATACTAATTAATACTACTCATATATAACTTCTAAGGTAAAACTCAAATAAGAACAATTATCACAGAGTTAAGGCTAAGATTAGAACTCAACAACCTTGAATTTGGGAGGTGGATGCCTCTTTAGTCTGTGGAGTGCTTGGCCCTTCAAGAGATAGTTTCTGACGCTTTAATTCCTTTAGTTCACGCCCTTGCTCTTCTTGTTCTCTAAGCAATTTGCAGAGCATGCTGTTTTGATTTTGCTGTTCTTCTTTCAGTTGATCCACAGCTTCTTGCAACTTGGTGACAGATGCTTCTAGGCGCTCCCAATATTCAATTTGAGGGATTTCCGAGAGGAACTCCTCTACTTTTCTCTTGATGGGGTCGTCCTGCACTTGTTGTCATTCCATAGACTTTTTGGTGATTGGTTGCTCAACTGAGATATACTTATCTACTCCCATCTTTATCCTAGCATCTTTACATAACAGAGAAACTAAGCTTGGATAGGCCAATTTGGCATCTTTGGAGTTCTTGTTTGCAATTTTGTAAAGCTCACAAGCAATCAGCTGATGAACTTCCACTTCTTTTTCCAACATAATGCAATGAATCATCACTGCTCTTCTGATGGTGACTTCAGAGCAGTTGCTAGTGGGCAGTATAGAGCGCCCAATGAAGTTCAGCCAGCCTCTGGCAACTGGTTTGAGATCTCCTCTTTTGAGTTGGTTGTCCATTTAGCTCCAGGGAGGCATATGTCCTTTAGGATTTTATCCAAGCTCAGGTTTGATCTCATCATTCTCCTATTAAAGGAATCTGGGTCATCTTGTAGTTGAGACAGCTTGAAGATCTCCCTTATTTTGTCAGGGTGGGTGTGAACAATCTTCCCTCTGACCAGAGTTCTATAGTCATAGAATGCAGTTCCAGCTATTCTCTGCCTGTCCGTCTGCCACAGATTAGCTAGGACTTCCCAGCTCCTGTTTCGAATTTGCTCTTGGATCTCTGGATATTCATCTTCTTTCAGATCGAATTTAACTTCCGGGATCACTGACCTTAGACTTATTATTTTGTAAAAATTGTCTGAATTTTCTTTGGTTATGAACTTTCCTTGATTCCAAAGTGGTTTTGGAATATTCTCTTTCTTGCCTCTAGAGTCGGTTTGTTTTCCCTTAGGAGCCATGATCTTAGTGGGTATTGGTTTAGTGATCACGGATAAACACACCAAACTTAGAGGTTTGCTTGTCCTCAAGCAAAATAAAGGAAAGGAAAGGGAAAGAGGGAGAGCCAAGCACAACTTGTGGAGGAGAGGGGGAGAGGCCGAACCAATATTTAAAGGGAAGGGGGTGGGTTTCGAAAATTATTTGAAAAAGATATGATAGAAAAAGTGATTTGGAAAAGATAAGTATGATAGGAAAAGATGTGATTTAAAATTGAAAAGATATGAAAGATATTTGAAAAAGATAAATCTGGATTTTAAAAAAGATGATGTGAAGATTTGAAAAAGATATTGATGAGTTGAAAAGATTTTAAAAGGAAAAGAGATAGATTTGTTTTGAAAAGGATTTGAAAATAATTTGAAGAGGATTAAGAAAAAGGGTTTATGAATTAAGATAGATTTGATATCTTTTGAAAAAGGATTTGAAAAATTAGGATTTGTAACATGTTTGTGTAAGAAATCATGAATTGAAACATAAAAAAAATGAAAAAAATTTGAATTGAAAACGAAATTGCTTACTCCCCACAATCCTAGCGTTAAACGCCCAACTGCTGCATGTTTTGGGCGTTTAACGCCCAGTTGGTGCTTGTTTTAGGCGTTTAACACCCAGCTGTTGCTTCTAGCTGGCGTTAAACGCCAGAAACCCCTTTGTCACTGGGCATTTTTCTGAACGCCCAGGATGCTGTAAATCTGGCGTTAAACGCCCAGAAGCTGCTTCTTTCTAGCGTTTAACGCCCAGATGGCTATCTTTACTGGCGTTAAACGCCCAGTAGATGCTCCTTTTGGGCGTTTAATGCCCAATTGTGCCTCTTACTGGCGTTTTCTTGCCAGTGAGCTCCTTTTTCCTGTTTTGTGCTCTGAATTCTTCTGTAACCCTGTGGACTTATGCAATTGATTCTTTACCTTGTTAATATTAAGCTCATATATTTTAAAAATAAATAAAATAACAGAAAAAGTTTTGCTAATGGCTGGGTTGCCTCCCAGCAAGCGCTTCTTTATTGTTTTTAGCTGGACCTTGCTGAGCTTTTAATCTAGCCTCAGCCTTAGGCACTCTTGTTCAACATTGCCTTCAAGATAGTGCTTGATTCTCTCTCCATTAACAATGAACTTCTTATCAGAATCAATGTCTTGAAGCTCCACATAACCATATGGTGATACACTTGTAATCACATATGGTCCCCTCCACCGAGATTTCAGTTTCCCGGGGAATAGCCTGAGCCTAGATTTAAACAACAGAACTTTTTGTCCTGGTTCAAAGACTCTAGATGACAGCTTTCTGTCATGCCACCTTTTTTATTTCTCTTTATAAAGCTTGGCATTTTCGAAAGTAGTGAATCTGAATTCCTCTAACTCATTCAACTGGAGCAATCTTTTTTCTCCAGCTAATTTGGCATCAAAGTTTAGGAATCTGGTTGCCCAGTAGGCCTTATGTTCCAGTTTCACGGGCAGATGACAGGCCTTACCATACACAAGCTGGTATGGAGAGGTCCCTATAGGAGTCTTGAATGCTGTTCTGTAAGCCCACAGAGCATCATCCAAGCTTCTTGCCCAATCCTTTCTACGGGTACTTACAGTCCGTTCCAGGATTCTTTTTAGTTCTCTGTTAGAAACTTCAGCTTGTCCATTTGTCTGTGGATGATATGGAGTCGCCACCTTGTGGCGAATCCCATACCGGACCATGGCAGAGTAAAGTTGTTTGTTGCAGAAGTGAGTGCCCCCATCATTGATTAGTACTCTAGGGACACCAAACCTACTGAAGATATATTTCTGGAGGAACTTCAGCACTATTTTAGTATCATTGGTGGGTGTGGCAACAGCCTCTACCCATTTTGATACATAGTCGACTGCCACCAGAATATAAGTGTTTGAGTATGATGGTGAGAAAGGTCCCATGAAGTCAATTCCCCATACATCAAACAACTCAATCTCCAAGATTCCCTGTTGAGGCAAGGCGTAACCATGAGGCAGATTACCAGCTCTTTGGCAACTGTCACAGTTACGTACAAACTCTCGGGAATCCCTATAGAGTGTAAGCCAGTAGAAGCCACATTGGAGGACCTTGGTGGCTGTTCGCTCACCTCCAAAATGGCCTCCATATTGTGATCCATGGCAATGTCATAAGATCCTTTGTGCTTCTTCTCTAGGCACACACCTACGGATTATTCCATCTGCACATCTCTTAAAGAGATAGGGTTCATCCCACAAGTAGTACTTTGCATCAGTAATTAATTTTTTCTTTTGTTGCCTGCTGTACTCCTTGGGTATGAACCTTGCAGCTTTATAGTTTGCAATGTCTACAAACCATGGTGTTTCCTGAATGGCAAACAAATGCTCATCCAGAAAGATCTCAGAGATCTCAATAGAGGGGGGAAACTCCCCTTCTGCTAGTTCTATCCGGGACAGATGATCAGCCACTTAGTTCTCTGTCCCTTTTCTGTCTCTTATTTCTATATCAAACTCTTGCAGAAGCAACACCCATCTTATGAGCCTGGGTTTTGAATCCTGCTTTGTGAGTAGATATTTAAGAGTAGCATGGTCAGTGTACACAATCACTTTTGATCCCACTAAGTATGATCTAAACTTGTCAATGGCATAAACCACTACAAACAATTCTTTTTCTGTGGTTGTTTAATTTTTCTGGGCATCATTTAAAACACAGCTAGCATAATAAATGACATGCAGAAGCTTGTCATGCCTCTGCCCCAGTACTGCACCAATGGCGTGGTCACTGGCATCACACATTAGTTCAAATGGTAAAGTCCAGTCTGGTGCAGAAATAATTGGTGCTGTGACCAGCTTAGCTTTCAGAGTCTCAAACACCTGCAGACACTCTGTGTCAAACACGAATGGCGTGTCAGCAGCTAGCAGATTGCTCAGGGATTTTGCAATTTTTGAAAAATTCTTTATAAACCTCCTGTAGAATCCTGCATGCCCCAGAAAGCTTCTGATTGCCTTAACATTAGTAGGTGGTGGTAGTTTTTCAATTACTTCCACTTTAGCTTGATCCACCTCTATTCCCTTGTTTGAAATTTTATGCCCAAGGATAATTCCTTCAGTCACCATAAAGTGACATTTTTCCCAGTTTAAAACTAGGTTGGTCTCTTGGCATCTTTTCAGAACAAGTGCTAAATGGTCAAGGCAGGAGCTGAATGAGTCTCCAAATACTGAAAAGTCATCCATGAAGACTTCCAGAAACTTCTCTACCATATCAGAGAAGATAGAGAGCATGCACCTCTGAAAGGTTGCAGGTGCATTACACAGACCAAAAGGCATTCTTCTGTAAGCAAATACTCCAGAAGGACATGTGAATGCTGTTTTCTCTTGGTCCTGAGGATCTACTGCAATTTGGTTGTAACCTGAATAGCCATCCAAAAAGTAGTAATATTCATGACCTGCTAGTCTCTCTGGCATCTCGTCTATGAATGGTAAAGGAAAATGATCATTTCTGGTGGCTGTATTGAGCCTTCTATAGTCAATACACATGTGCCACCCTGTAACTGTTCTTGTAGGAACCAGTTCATTTTTTTTATTATGAACCACTGTCATGCCTCCCTTCTTGGGAACAACTTGAACAGGGCTCACCCAGGGGCTATCAGAAATAGGATAAATAATCCCAGCCTCCAGTAATTTGGTGACCTCTTTCTGCACCACTTCCTTCATGGCTGGATTTAGCCGCCTCTGTGGTTGAACCACTGGCTTAGCATCATCCTCCAATAGGATTTTGTGCATGCATCTAGATGGGCTTATGCCCTTAAGGTCACTTATGGACCACCCAAGAGCTGTCTTGTGTGTCCTTAGCACTTGAATTAGTGCTTCCTCTTCCAGTGGATTTAAAGCAGAGCTTATGATCACTGGAAAAGTGTCACCTTCTCCCAGAAATGCATATTTCAGGGATGGTGGTAATGGCTTGAGCTCGGGTTTAGGAGGTTTCTCCTCTTCCTGAGGAAGTCTCAGAGGCTCTTTCAATTCCTCTAAACCCTCCAAATCAGGCTGAACATCTTTAAAGATGTCTTCCAGCTCTGATTCGAGACTCTCAGCCATGTTGACCTCCTCTACCAAAGAGTCAATGAGATCAACTTTCATGCAGTCTTTTGGTGTGTTTGGATGCTGCATGGCTTTGACAGCATTCAACTTAAACTCATCCTCATTGACTCTCAGGGTTACTTCCCCCTTTTGGACATCAATGAGAGTTCGTCCAGTTGCTAGGAAAGGTCTTCCTAGAATGAGAGTAGCACTCTTGTGCTCCTCCATTTCCAGCACTACAAAGTCAGTGGGAAAGGCGAATGGCCCAACCCTGACAATCATGTCCTCAATCATGCTTGATAGGTATTTAATGGAGCCATCAGCAAGTTGGAGACATATCCAGGTTGGTTTAACTTCTTGAGTTAAACCAAGCTTTCTGATAGTGGATGTAAGTATTAGGTTGATGCTTGCCCCAAGATCACATAAAGCTGTCTTGGTGCAATTACCCTCTAATATGCATGGTATCAGAAAGCTCCCGGGATCTTTAAGCTTTTCTGGAAAGCTTTTCAGAATGACTACACTGCATTCTTCAGTGAGGAGAACTCTTTCAGTTTCTCTCCAATCCTTTTTATGACTCAAGATCTCTTTCATGAACTTAGCATAAGAAGGTATTTGCTCAAGTGCCTCTGCAAACGGAATCTTTATTTCAAGAGTCCTGAGATAATCTGCAAAGCGAGCAAATTGCTTATCCTGCTCCTCTTGGTGGAGTTTTTGAGGATAAGGTATCTTGGCTTTATATTCCTCAACCTTAGTTGCTGCAGGTTTATTTCCTACAGAGGTGGTTGGAGAAGCCTTTTTAGAGGGGTTGTTATCAGCACTTGTGTATGTATGATCCCTCACTGGCATTTGAATGCCAGGGTTAGAAGCTGGATTGGCGTTGGACGCCAACTCTTTACTTGTTCTTGGCATTTGAACGCCAGAACTAAGCTTCCATTGGGCGTTTAACGCCAACTCCTTGCTTGTTTCTGGCATTTGAACGCCAGAGTTATTCCTCTCTGGGCTCTTACTGTCCTCAGAGGGATTTTGAATAGCAGTTTGTTCATTTCTTGGCTTCCTACTACCTTGAAGTGAGGTATTTAATATTTTTCCACTTATTAGTTGAACTGCTTGGCACTCTTCTGTTATTTGTTTTGATAACTGTTGTTCTGTTTGCTTCAACTGTACCTCCATATTTATATTAGCCATTCTTGTGTCTTGTAGTATCTCCTTGAGTTCGGCCAGCTGTTTTGTTAGAAAGTCTAATTGCTGATTGAATTCAGTAATTTGTTCTACAGGACTAAGTTCAGCAGTTACTGTTTTAGCCTCTTCTTTCATAGAAGATTCACTATTTAGGTACATATGCTGATTTCTGGCAACTGTATCAATAAGCTCTTGAGCCTCTTCAATTGTCTTTCTCATGTGTATAGATCCACTAGCTGAGTGATCTAGAGAAATTTGAGCTTTCTCTGTAAGCCCATAATAGAAGATGTCTAACTGCACCCATTCTGAAAACATTTCAGAGGGGCATTTTCTTAACATCTCTCTGTATCTCTCCCAAGCATCATAAAGAGATTCATTATCTCCTTGTTTAAAGCCTTGGATGTCCAGCCTTAGCTGTGTCATCCGTTTTGGAGGGAAGTATTGATTCAGGAATTTTTCTGACAGCTGTTTCCATGTCCTTATGCTAGCCTTAGGTTGGTTATTTAACCACCTCTTAGCTTGGTCTTTTACAGCAAATGGAAATAGTAATAATCTGTAGACATCCTGATCTACTTCCTTATCATGTACTGTGTCAGCAATTTGTAAAAACTGTGCTAGAAACTCTATAGGTTCTTCCTGTGGAAGACCGGAATACTGGCAACTTTGCTGCATCATGATAATGAGCTGAGGATTCAACTCAAAGCTACTGACTCCAATGGAGGGTATACAGATACTGCTCCCATATGAAGCAGTAGTGGGGTTAGCATATGACCCCAGAGTCCTTCTGGACTGCTAATTTCCACTTAGGTCCATGATGGAGAAAAGGGAATTGATGTGAATTGCAATTAAAATATATTTTTATTTTTATTTTATAAAAAGAGAACGAATAAAAAAATGAAATAAAATAACTAGAAATTAAATATAGATTTCGAAAATTAAGAATAAAAAAAATTAAAACTAAAATAATTACTTAATTAAGAAGATTTGAAAAACTTTGGATATGATTTTTGAAAAAGATTTTAAATTTTGAAATAGAAATCTGAATTTTAAAAGCAATTTTTGAAAATTCACTTTAAAATAGAGAGAAAATATATTTTTTTATTTTTGAATTTTATGATAAAAGAGAAAAACACACAAAAGACACACAACTTAAAATTTTTAGATCTAATGTTCCTTATTTTCGAAAATTTTGGAGGGAAACACCAAGGAATACCAAACTTAAAAATTTTAATATCAAAACACAAGAAAGACTCAAGAACAATTGGAAGACTCACAAGAACAACAAGAACGTGAAGATAGAACACCAAACTTAAAATTTTTAGAAAACCAAAATAAAATTTTCGAAAACTAAAGAAAAATCAACAAGAAAACACCAAACTTAAAGTTTGGCACAAGATTTATTTAAAGAAAAATTATTTTTGAAAAAGTTTTTAAAAAGAAGATAGCCAATTACCAAAAATATAAGCACAACGCTCTAACCAATTGAGCTATAAATTTAATGTGTTTTAATAAGGTATTTAATAAATAAAGATTTTTTTTGAAAACTAATATTTTGAAAAGCACAAGAAAAACAAGAAAAGACACAGAACAAGAAAAGCTAAAGATCAAACAAGGAAAATAAACAAGAACAACTTAAAGATTAAGAAAAACCAATGAACACAAATTCGAAAATTTAAAAGAAAATAAATAAAAAAATGCAATCTATACCAAACTTAAGATATGAAACTAAACTCAAATAGAAAAACTCAATTATCAATTTATAAAATTTTCGAAAAAAATTAAAAAGAGAAAATAAGGATTAAAAAAAAATTCAACCAAAAACAATAATAGAATACTCTAAACCAAAAAGAAAAAATTTTTCCTAATCTAAGCAACAAAATAATCCGTCAGTTGTCCAAACTCGAACAATCCCCGGCAACGGCGCCAAAAACTTGGTGCACAAATTGTGAATCACACTTTTCACAACTCGTACCACTAACCAGCAAGTGCACTGGGTCGTCCAAGTAATACCTTACGTGAGTAAGGGTCGAATCCCACAGAAATTGTTGGCTTGAAGCAATCTATGGTTATCTTGTAACTCTTAGTTAGGATATCAATTATAATTATCAAGTTGAATTACGAAGAATAAAAGAGCAAGAAATAAATACTTGTTATGCAGTAATGGAGAATATGTTGGAGTTTTGGAGATGCTTTGTCTTCTGAATCTCTGCTTTCCTACTGTCATCTTCTTCACGCACGCAAGTTTCCTCCTATGGCAAGCTGTATGTTGGTGGATCACCGTTGTCAATGGCTACCATCCATCCTCTCAGTGAAAATGGTCCAGGTGCGCTGTCACCGCCCAGCTAATCATCTGTCGGTTCTCACTCATGCTGGAATAGGATCCGTTGGTCCTTTTGCGTCTGTCACTATGCCCAACCTTTGTGAGTTTGAAGCTCGTCACAGTCATTCAATCCCTGAATCCTACTCGGAATACCACAGACAAGGTTTAGAATTTCCGGATTCTCAAGAATGCTGCCAATGGATTCTAGCTTATACCACGAAGATTCTGACTAAGGAATCCAAGAGATACTTATTCAATCTAATGTAGAACGGAGGTGGTTGTCAGGCACACGTTCATAGGTTGAGAATGGTGATGAGTGTCACGGATCATCACATTCATCATATTGAAGTGCGAATAAATATCTTAGATAGAAACAAGCGTGTTTGAATGGAAAACAGAAGTAATTGTATTAATTCATCGAGACACAGCAGAGCTCCTCACCCCCAACAATGGAGTTTAGAGACTCATGCCGTCAAGGAGTACAAAGTTCAGATCTAAAATGTCATCCGATACAAAATAATCCTCTAAAAGTTGTTTAAATAGTAAGCTAGTAATCTAGGTTTGCAGAGAATGAGTAAACTATGATAGATAGTGCAAAAATCCACTTCTGGGGCCCACTTGGTGTGTGCTGGGGCTGAGACTTAAGCTTTACACGTGCTTAGGCTATTTCTGGAGTTAAACGCCAGGTTGTAACCTGTTTTGGGCGTTTAACTCCAACTTGTAACCTGTTTCTGGCGTTTAACGCCAGACTGCAACATGGAACTGGCGTTGAACGCCAGTTTACGTCATCTATCCTTGAGCAAAGTATGGACTATTATATATTGCTGGAAATCCCTGGATGTCTACTTTCCAACGCAATTGGGAGCGCGCCAATTAGACTTCTGTAGCTCCAGAAAATTCATTCCGAGTGCAAAGAGGTCAGAATCCAACAGCATCAGCAGTCCTTTTTCAGCCTGAATCAGATTTTTGCTCAGCTCCCTCAATTTCAGCTAGAAAATACCTGAAATTACAGAAAAACACACAAACTCATAGTAAAGTCCAGAAATATGAATTTTTCCTAGAAACTAATGAAAATATACTAAAAACTAACTAAAACATACTAAAAACTACATGAAATTAACCCCAAAAAGCGTATAAAATATCCGCTCATCAGAAGGCTGGTGTTGTCTTCGACTCTGGTGGTGGTGCATGACTCACCGGTGACCGAGGCAGCAACGGCATCAACTGAAATAGAACAGAATCAGAATCAACAGCAAAAACCTCGGAACAGTTCCGGCTAGCTCCATCAATGGCGACCTGAACCTTTTCTGACGGCGGTTCCTGCGATGGCTTCGTTCACCACCACTCCTCTCTCGCTCCCTTACCTGACAGAAACAACCATGGAGACATGGCGGGATGAGGTTGAACGGCGGCGCTATAGTTCAGTTATGGCGACACGGTGGCAGCTCGCGAGGATGACGACAGCAACCCGCGGCACTGACGGCGACAAGGCTAGTCGCAGGCTTCTCTTCCTCATGCGTCTTTCTCTCTCTTCACCGCGAGCTCCCTCTCTCTCTCTGTTCCTTATTCTTGAAGGTGACAAGGCATGATTGATCTGGCAGCAGCAAGGTGCGATGGCAGTGACCCACCATGATGACGGCGACGAGGCTTGCGGCAGCTTCCTCCGGCGAGCACGAACCACGACAATGATGGCGGCCCAAGCTTTACCGGCGATGCATCTCCCTCTCTCGATCTCTTTCTCTCTGTTTCCCATTTCTTCAATGTGCGTGTGTGTGTGTTTGTTACATTGAGGGAGGGTGAGGCTGCGGCTGTGTGGTGTTGAGGAGGGGGTTAGGGTTCCTGATTGGGAATTTAGGGTTAGGGTTTATGTATGAATTTAGAGATTTTAGGTTAATTAGAGTTTGGTAAATAATTAAATCAAATTAGGTTATATATTGTATAATTTTGAAAGCTAATTTAATCCCTCAAAATTATTTGGAAAATATTATTTAATTATCAATTTGCTAAATGGCCTTTCAATCAAGTATTCTAATTTAAAATTAGAGATAATGTAATTAATTTTCTTTGTTTATAAAAATTTAAATATTAAATTCTAAAATCTCAATTATTTAGATAAAATCATATAAAATTCTTATTATTTTACAACTACTAAAATTTATAATTTAAATATAAAAAATACTCAATAATTGTAAAATCAGATAAAAACCTTAATTTATTTTAAACTCAATTTACCAAAATTTGCTTTAATTATTTTTAATAAAATAAGTTCTGAGATTAAAGTCTTTAATAAATAAATAAACTGAATTTAGCTCGTAATAAGATTTTCTAAGAATCCTAGGTCTTAGAATGAGCAGAGAGTAGAAGAACTTGAGCTGGAGACAAGAAGTTTAAAGAAATTGTTTGAGTGTGATGATTGAATCCAATTGTATTAGTAAACTTGTAGTTTACAATTACTTTTGATGTTTGAATGGTTAATGTAACACCCTAACTACCAAAGTTCACACTTCCGGCTGCGCGACTCTGATAGCTCGGACATTACGACGACACTTATACTACTTAATACTAAAATATGAGCCTGTTTAAAACTTTAAACCACAATACCACTCCCAAAAATACTTTCATTCGATAACGTACCTCCATAAATACCATTCAACTTACAACAACTCATAAAGAGTACATCCATATATATACATAAATATATATAAATAATATTACAAACATAATCCAATACAATTCCTATCCCTCTTACAGATTATATCAAGATAAAGGCGAGGGTGCAATAAATCATAACTAAAACAATACAGAGCATCACAACAACAATTAAATAAGCTCTTCGTAACTTCTGCGCCCATATCCTGAAAGGGGAAAAATGTAGGGGGGGTGAGAACATCATCCTCGAAAGGGTTCTCAGTAGAGGGTTTTTGGGAATTACTGTAATAGGATACTTGAAGATAAACCGTACCAGTGATTAATAACCGTCTCATGCCTCTTTTCAAAAACATCGGTTTACAATAAAAGTAAAGTCGAAAATCTTTTCTGAAAGAGGAACCATTCAATTCTCAAAAACTCAAAAGTCTTTCAAAACGGTTTATCTATGCTGAAACAAAATAGCATTTCATATTTTATTCCAAATCAGAAACATAAAACTGAAATCAACCATCGGTTCATCTCATTCCAACCACGGCCCTAGGCCCAAACAATCCAACCACGGCCCTAGGCCCAAACAATCCAACCATCAACCAAATCACCACAATCCAACAGAGTCCCAGTTGTAAACACAGATAAAAGGATGCAAGCACAAACAAACAGTTATTGCAAGTAGAACAATTAGCAATTAGTCACATAGGCAAACCAAGTATAATATGCACACCCAAACAATGTCACATAAATGCATATGATGCATGCCTGTCCCTAGTGGCTGATGATATCATCTGTCGGTTATATAGCCAACCCGACACGTCCTGGTAGCTAACCATGGACAGAAACACCCCTCGCGGAGCAAGTAGGTTTGAGCTACAACCTCATTGCTACTACCCGCTTAACCCAGAGCCAGTGGAACAACCACTACTGCGGCTACTACCCAGGCAGGTGTTTAAAAGCTCAACCTGGAGCGAGTGGAATCACAACTACTACCGCTACTACCCAGGCGTCACAATCTCTGACCTGGAGCAAGTGGGACGAACCACAACCCTTGCTACTACCCAGGTATCTCAAGCATATATTCATTCAGTCCCAACCATGGATCAACATCCATCTTAGCCATCCGGCTTAAATTCATAATTCATAGTCAGCCATACGGCCCATAACTCATTCGGCAATCAGCCATAGATCAATATCATACACAGCCATTCCGGCTCACGGTCCAATCCAGAACCAGCCAATATTCATAATCATACACAGCCACTCCGGCCCATAACAAAACAGCACTTCCTCCATCCAACATCATCAAATTCATAAAACCGGCATTTAAGCCATAAATCACTTTTTCTCAAATCGCTTCACTTTGAAATCAAGTTTCAACTCTTTTCAGCCTTGGCTTTAGAAATCTCGTTTCTCAAATCATCTCAGGCTCATAAGCCAAATTTACTCAAAGTGAGTTCCCTTTTTAAAACAAAGCCGCTCTCGGCATCCTCTTTCCGAAACTTCCAAAACCATGGAAAGTTAAAGATTCATTTTGGGAACATTCAAAATCACCCATCCCACAATGGGATTTTATAACAAAGTTTTTCGGCAGAGTCCCAAGTCTTTAGGGGAGAATAGCATAACTCATTTCGCCGAATTCATTTAAAATCATTAAAACCTTGGCTTTCCGATTTGAGTAATAAAATAGGATCTAAGCCGAACCGAGTCACGTAATCATTTACTTCTTTCAGCCGTTTCCTTTACTTAGGCAAAACCAGCTTCAACCCCCATGATAAATTCTAAAGCGTTTCAACTGTTCAAAATTGTTTTAGTCTTGCAAAAGTTCAGAGTTCAAAGTGTACTTAAAACCTTTCTCAAAACATTTCAAAATAAAACTTGTCAATAGACATTCAGGTTCTTTCAAAGTCATTGAAACTTCTTTAATTGAAACCCCCAAGTCAAATTCAAAGGCATAAACCCTTTTCGCATTCAAACAACTTTAAAACACAAGTTTCATCTAAATAACTTTCTCTTGAAAGAGATACAATACCTTTCTTAAGAAGCAAGACTAAATCACAATTTCATCTTTACTAACTCATTTCGAAAGCATGAATCATCCTTTTCTTGATAATTCAAATAAAATAGCAGAAGTCTTTAACTCATCATTTTCTAGACAATATTTCAATAAAGACTCGGATTTTATAGAAATTTCGGCAGCACCTCCCCTAAAACTTGGACTTTTGCCACCCGGTTTGGGTCCCAACTAAACCATTCTCATTCCTTTTCAACAGCTCAAATCCAGAAATCAATTCAAAAGCAAGCTAAATCCAACAGTCGCCTTAGTGGCATATCTCAAGGAAACCATTTCAAAAATCAACTCAATACCAACCGATTTAACTCATTTCTAAAGCTTTAAAGAATCGGTTCAACAATAAATCATTTATCAAAACCAAATCAATTAAAGCAACCCAGGCTGAATTTCAAAAGTATTCTATCTTTCACATCATCAAAATAATTGACTCCATTCAAACCAATCCTCAACGGATTAAACTCATTTCAAATCTTTAAATAATCAACTTCAAACATCACATTTCACAAGCCACACAACAATTCAGCCAAACCAACATCCATAGTCATTCGAGTCAATCAAATAATACATAAGGCAAATACAATCACCAAATACACAATATCTCACATCAGTACCCATATGTAATAATTCCAATAATAAACTATAGTTTTCGGAAAGCGCCCATACCTCAAAACGCAATTCCATAATTCAAACGCGTCACAGGAACCTCCTTTCTTAAACCGAGATCACCAACAACGCAACCTTGGCTCCAAGCCACTCCCGCGGTAACCACAGCAACACTAATCGCAACACATAATAATAGAAACTCAGTCTCATAGCAATTGATGCCGCAAAGCCTTAGTGTATGAAGCCAGAATAGTAACTAGAGAGCTTTCAAATCGAAAACGCTTACCGAATGAAGAAGGAACAGCTGAACCGGAATAGTGGCGGTCTCTGAACCGGTTCAACGGTAGCCCGGCAGCCACCTCAAGCGGCAGCGACGACAATTTCCGATCACGCCAATTGAAACCAACACGCAGTGACTATGGTATTCTCAGAATTCAAAAAGGACAGAAACCTCAAATAAAAACCCTTACCGGAAGAGTGTTCTTCGGCGGCAGAGTCTCGGCCGCAGAGCCCATGGTTCAACAGCAGAAATACTCTCCTAGTGGCCCCATTGCGCAGCAACTCCAAATCGACAGCAACAGCTCTAGCGGACAGAACGGCGCCAAGGATAACCATTAAACAGTGGCAAAATAAAGCAGAACGGAGCAAGAGCAGCAGCTGTTGCAGGTCCTTACTAGGCACAATGGCGCTAGTCCTAGCCTCATCCTCTTTTTGCAGCGAGCTCCAACGCGGCTCCAGAAGTTCTAACACGGCACGGCGGCGGCGCTTTCCTTCCGACGCGGCTTGACGGCGGAAAGAATGGTGGCAGTCGAAGTGCAACAGCAACGGAGGTCAAGCGCGGCGGCGGCTCCACACGCGACGGTGACAGCGGCGGCTTCACTTTCCTGCGCGCTCTTTCTTCTCCGTTGGTGGCTGTGGGTCACGCTCCCTTCATTTCACAGTTCTGTCTCCGATGCGGCGCAAGGATGATCGGCGACGACGGCCAGATCTCCAGCGACGGCATGAGGATGCACGGCGGTGGCTTCTGCAGCAGCTCCTCGCAAGCGCTCTCCCCCTTCTCCTCCATCAATGGTGA